>NW_017306271.1:4636443-4718499 GCF_000935625.1 Nanorana parkeri | reverse complement strand
ATTGTATTAAAATTTGCAATACCAATGATAACCTCTGCTTTTTTTGGCTATCAAGGTGCTCACGCATAATGTGCAGGGCTTTAACGTCCTGTCCAAATAGAAAAAAGCTTTCCAACACAATAGGAGGATAAAAGAAAAGCACTTTTGCACCCACAGCCCCTTCCTTTCTTCTCTAAAGCTTATCCTCATGCTTTTAATACTACATTTGCCAGTAAAACGAAGGGGATTTCCATCTTTATATATAACAATCTACCTTTCCATCTAGAGTTGGTCCATATGGACCCTGACAGCAGATACATCATTGTGAAGGGCTCCATAGTTGGAAAGAGACCACATTAGAAAGCACTGACCAAAATTCTCACCAACCCTAATTTCACAGATGTGTGACACACTCACAACATTGCTGTTAGGGAGCACACACACACACACACACTATTACTTAGCCAACTATACTAACGCTTCCATTCATATGTGTCATGCCTTTTTCTCAGACCATGCTACAGCATCATAACTTTTGTATAACTACCTTATTCTATCTCAACTACCAACTACAACCTCTGACATGTTAGCCTGCAATCAGGACAACAATTGTATCTTACTATAGTTAACCCCCATTAAGCCTGTGTGTGTGTTGATGGGGGGCATCAACACACAGGCTTAATGGGGGTTAACTAGCCAAGAACCTGACACTCTGAAAGGGAGCTGTCCAATGGCGCAGAGCCTCTGGTGTAGGGTGGAGAACCTCATCCATAGGAGAACCAACTTCACATTTTTCTATTGCTCTACAGCTCATTACCTCTTGTTCCGTCTAATCTCATAATTTCATTTAGGTTTTAATGCAATGGACCATAGCTTATAACAAGAAAACATCTAACCTGCCCTTTGAATAGATTATCTCCAGAGTTGAGACAATTAAACTCATGGAATGAGTTTACCACCTCATGCAGAACTCCTATGCAAAATGGGATCCATGGCTGCCACTTAGACATCATTTGTAATGTTACCATCACTATAATGACTTGATCATTGCTCCAAGTATGTACAGTATGTTACTTTGTCAACATTAGGTAAAGGGTTTTTCTTCAACTCTCTGTTATCACCTTGTAACCGTGACTGTAATATGATCTGTTCTTCCGACACTGTTACACTTCACCTACTGAATATGTAACACCTATCTCTGTGCCTTTGTACTGTAATTTTATCAACCTGTAATAAAACCTCCTTTTGTAAATGAAAAAAAAAGCATAAAACATTACTTTAAAACATAACTTGAACTAAGAAATGAAATCTTACAGTTTCGTTTGAGTGAATCAGCACCTATACATGAAATAACTTCAGTATGACAAAATATGAAGCCAAAGGACTTCAATATATAAATTATATTTCCTTTTTATTTGAATGTATCAGGAAATTGAGATGACAGAATGTTCAGATAGAAACTGAAATCTGCCCTGTAGAGAGTCCCTCATCCTTCAAACCCCTTGTAAAAAAAATCTCTATTCACATTTGTTTTTACATTGCCTGACAAACAAAAGTCAGACAATTGAAGCACAATAGTTCTTACAGAACTGTACTGTTTTATGATCACACTGCAACACATTCTAGGGTGCAAATAACTGCACACACAGATCCTTGGAAAGTACTTGGAAAGTCTGTACTTGGAAAGTACAGACGCAGTTACAGTGGAGTGATTTTTATATGAGAACCCCCCTTTAAGTCTGGTTATCATGACATTTTTGTATACAGTATATACGACCCTGTAAGCCTTCTTACCTAAACCTTGTGCAATATAGAAATTTGGTTCAAGTGCTAAAGGTAAGATTTTTTTTCAGCTCTCAATAAACTCATATATAAGATACAAATTCTTTTGTACTTTTTAACTTGGGGTCCCTCCTAATTTTCCTACCAGACCGAAAGGGTCTGGTATAGATCGAGAGGGGAAAAGCGCACCATTTTGTTTTTTTTCTATTGTTTAATTTTTTTTTCTATTCTGCTCGCTACCTATTCACTCACTGCCGTTTGGCCCCTATGAGCATAGGGGTGAATGGCAGCGAAGGGAGGGAACCGAAGGGAGCCTAAGCCAGCCAATGTATGACTGAAATCAGCCCAACAGCGTTCGGCTCACTTCACTTTGGCTCGATTATTTACTCAGCTGCCTTTGACAGCTTAGTGCATTACCCCCTAAAATTGTGTTACGATCAGAAAGTTCACTTCATTTACCTTACATTTGAGATTTATCAAGCTGCAATGCAGACAGATTTATCAGGATTCTCACAAGGCTTCCAGGTGGATTTACAATCACATGACACATGTTGAATACCAAGATTCAAATCAGAGATGTTCTGCAGGTATGCTGAGTTGGATTAGCTGTTCAATAATCAGGTTTGACTGACGTGTGTACCTTTCACACGTATTTTACGTTTTCCATACACATCATTTTTCATCACTTCTCATTCAGTCCCACGGTTTGATTCCACTTGTTTCCCCCTACCAGGCTATTGTATTCTGACTGCGGTGGGTGTCTGCAATTCAGTCTACCTCATGAGCTTTCCAGGGCAGTTCTTCCCTTGGCAGGCTCTCACTTTTTACCATACTGCATTTTGCACATATATTTATCATCACCCTAAATGCAGCCAGAGGTCAGAAAAAGCAGATTATTGCAAGTGATATTCAAAGTTGAGAGCATGGTTTACTATTATCATAGCTCCCTCTCTTCAAAACCCTTGCAGGCTCCTGGAAGTCATTGATTTCGTTTATCTTCTGATGCCCAGAGCCTAGGTCCTCTTCCACATCATTAATCCATTGTTTTTTTGGTCTTTCCCTCCTCTTTCTTTCTCCACTGAGATTTCCCTCACAAATCTCAGCATTATTTCTTATTATCTAATATTCTGGTTTTGTGTGTCAAATGGGTGAATAGCTGTTTTATATCCTTTATTGTTTTCATTTCCAATCTCCATTTTTCAACTGCCATCAAATATCCACCGTGAAGAAAATCTAAACTGTGTAAGATGTGCCCAAAAATGGCAGACGGAGGGTGAAGGACTAGTCCCCAGTATTGTCTGTGGCCTCCCTGCAGCTAATCTTTTCCCCATTGCTAACTTTCCATGCTTTGTCTGCATTGTGTTCCTGAGTGAAGGAGGCTGTCTTGGTAAAGGCAGGGCTTTGGTTCCTCATGTCAGAGCCTCCAGTAAAGAGAACAGTAAGTAGTCACTAGTCACCAAACCTTACTCCAAATCATCTGAACCTAGCAATAAGAGGCAGCAGTGCCTTAGATTTATACATCAGATATACAGCTATGAGGCTGCAGGCACAGGAGTGTCTAGGCACACTCACATACCCAGAAGTACAATGCTTTGATTCAGTAGGAATCCCAGAAAGGCATTTTTCAGGGTACTGTTTAGGCAAACTTGACACTTCTAGATGTTCACAGCTTTAATATAGTAAGATTTGGCTCCACTTTAAAACCTTTCTTTTTTTCGTAATGACCACACTTTAGTCACTTTATACATTTTAGAACTAAGAGAACATTTCAAATCTGGAGTCCCTAAGCTCATTAAAGAAACCAGCAGGTGAATAAGCAAGCCCATGTCCATCCAAAACATTTTAGGCGATCATCTGGTTGAAATGACAGTTTATACAACCATATATTTCCTTGGAGTAAATATTGATGTCATGTAGAAGAGGTCTCTTACCGAAGTGAGAAGATATTCTAATCTTTACCGGTTTGATTTAGAAGCTGTGAGCTTGTTGGGCTTTTTTCCAGACACCTGTTTAAAGTCTGTGTGCCAAGCAAAAGATCAAATCGCTCCTCTGCAGTCTTCAAACACTTCTCCCTATCAGCCGTGTCTTATAAGTGACCCTTTGTGCTTTATGGAGCGCCTAGATACATACACATATGAGAATAAATCACCCACTGATCATCTTTCATGACACATTTTTACACTTTGGATTTAAATGAATAATATTCATAGTGGCTGGCCAAAGCAGTTGGCAAGAAAAAAGATTTCAATCAGTAATCTCCTGAGATCTCAGGGAAAGGCATTTTCCTCCACTGAGCTGATGTGCATGGTCACATGCCCTAGTCACATGGGCCAGAGTTCCAGGAAGTAATATGAATCTGCCCTTAGTTAAAATGGCCACTCTCTGAAAACTTGGGAAGAAAAGAAAAATAAAAGGCATGCAAAGAATAAATAGTCTGCAATTAGCTAAGCCTCACATAGCTAGGTGAATGTGGTGAAACTTCACTTTGCAAATAATACCTAATCACATGCAGGGTATATAAAAAACAGTATATTTTCTTTGCACTTGATTGGATTATGAAAGTCAGCACAGCTTAATTCACTAAGCTCTGTAGCTTTATTATCTTGCTTTACAGTTTTGGTTCTGACTGATTCAGAAGAGGAATTAACCAGAATCAAGACTGTAGAGCAAAAGGTTAATGCTACTGAACCATAATGGCTTGCCACAACTTGATTCCCATAATAAAGTTCTACTGTAAATATTAAAAAAAATGTTTCTCTTTGTAGTCCTCCCAGGTCTTAATGGCCCTGGTGAAATGTTCCTCAGCTAATTTACACAAATAAAATCCTCAGTTATATGAAAAACACCACTACCAGTGACATCCATCTTTCCATCCAACCTTATCTGTTAATGCTGCCATGTTCAAAAGCTTTTAAGATGGGATAAGGCATAAACCAGAAACAGTGTGGCTACATTTTTTAGCAACTGACCACTCAGGCACTAAATGCTGTTTTGTGAAAAGCAGTGGATAGTGTCATATGCACTTAATACTTTGCAATCAGGGCAGTATTAAGAGCATCATGGGCCTGGTGCTGAGGATTTCAGTGAGCCTTTCTATGGAAATGGCGATGGTCACCGAGGCTCTCTTCCTCTTCTCCGGGCTTTGATTTGTAGCCTCTCTACAGCTTGGAGTCAGTGGTAGAGTGCCAGCATCCGGTTGCAGCTGCGACCTTAGTAGATCTGCCACTGACTTCAAGCTGTAGTGGGACTACAAATCTTAGCAAAACATTATACAGCAATGCAGAATACCGCCAACTATAGAGGACTTCAAATCCCAGTAATACATTACACAGAAATGCAGAATACCACCAGCTTTAGAGGACTACAAATCCCAGCAATAAATTATACAGCAATGCAGAATAATAACACTAACTATAGAGGACTACAAATCCCAGTAATGCATTACAGAGCAATGCAGAATACCACCAACTAAAGAGGACTGTTTTGCTCCGGGTTCGCGGCCTGATGTCTCCAGGATCTCAGGAGAGCTGTGCAGGCTCTCAGGAGGCTGTTCAGGTTCTTATGTGGCCAGTGCGGCTCTCAGGGGACCAGTGTGGGCTCTCAGGTGGTTGGTGTGGGCTCCATGTGGATGGTGCGGGCTCCGGGCAGTCGGTGGGGGCTTTGGGAGCTCAGTGTAGGCTCCAAGCAGTCAGTGCAGGCTCCAGGCAGTCAGTGTGGGCTTCAGGTGGTCAAGAAGGGCTCCAGATGGTCAGTGCAGGCTCCAGGGAGTCAGTATGGGCTCCAGGTGGTCAGCACGGGCTCTAGGTGGTCAGCACAGGCTCCAGGTGCTCAGTGCAGGCTCCGGGTGGTAAGGGTGGGTTCTCAGGTGGTCGGCGCGGGCTCCAGGAAGTCGGTGTGGGCTCCAGGCAGTCGGTGCGGGTTCCAGGAGGTCAGTGCGGGCTCCAGGCGGTCAGTATGGGCTCCAATGGGTCATTGCGGGGTCCAGGCGGTCAGTAAGGGCTCCAAGGGGTCATTGCGGGGTCCAGATGGCCAGTGGGAGTGGAGGTTGCGGCCGCTGCAGATGTGGCTCTCTGCTCAGGCATATCATAGGGCCCTCTGATATGCCTGAATAGAGGGCCGCGGCTGCCTGGTCCGGGATGGCCCCATGGCAAGTTTACAGAGAGACCATTCCATATACTTTGTAACACAATAATCTTTTTGCTACAAGATCCCCCTGTCATGCATTTATTGTGCTAGGTTGTGGTGCTCTTTTGTTTGCTCTTTTCCTTCGCAGTGTCAGCAAACTTCCTACTTTGCAGTTCTAGCTGCACAAATAAATTTGTCTATTTAAAGTCACATGAGTCAAAATACTGACATCAAAGAAGGATGTTCAGGAAGTAATCCTCCTATGTGATGTTTGAGAACTTCCCAAGAAATATAATTATGAGTCAACTCCTGTCCTACATTGTTTAAAATGTTACCCAATTGTTACTATATGGAAGGAAGCACTATCTGTCATGTTATGTAACAAGGAATATAAATGAGATGTAATTCTTGTCTTCTGTGGTTAGTAATGACAGCTTAGATAGTTGTGCAATACTAGAAATCTACATGCGCAACCTTGTGATGTCACCAACTCTGCACTAACCCCGTGCAGTTCTGCCAAGTAGCCTTAGGTTACAGAATGCTAAAGGGACTCCTTCTTCATCCATTTCCCTCAAACACTAAAAACTGTCATGCTGCAGTAATAAAAAGGAAACATTGCAAGTCAACTAATGTGGGTTTCCAGGATTCAATACAATCAGGCATACATTAGAATGGCAGTATTTTAACTGAACTAAACAAACTCTGTTATCTTGCCAATTCAGGGCAAATTACAGCGTGTACAAAGCCGCCTACAGACAATTTTATATTCACCTTTCCAGCAGTTTTCTGCCATCCTTTGGCCGTTGCACTGCACAATACCTGGTGCTTCCCAGTAGGGGGCAGCATGTGTCCTCTTCCAATGATGCAGTGTTCAGACCTAGTAGCTGATAACTAGGCCTGAGCACTGTCACATGATGTAGGTGGTGATGTCACTGCTCATTCTAATCTCCTAAACCAGCCAACATTGGATATTTTTAAAACTGTGCAAGTACATTTTTGCAAAATGTACATTTGCCCCTTTATTTGCATTGCCCACTCGGTCTGACATTACCTTCACCTACAGTCTGACCCCTGCTGCCAGGCTCCATGTACTGCTTCCTAAGTTCTGAAGGTGCTTACAGTGGACCTTGCATGAAAATAGAAAGTCTGCATCTTTTTTTGACACCCCCCTCCACCCGCAACTACTCCCAATAAAGGCTGAGTGAAATAAAAAAAATACTCACCTTACCTAGACAAGGGTGACATTATTGGACCTTTCCCAGTATCCTGGCTAACCGGAGTAGCCCAAATCTCATGAGCCCAAAGTCTCTCTTGCATAGTGCTGAAGCAACTTCTGACAAAACTTGGACTCAGCATTCCCAGGATCCTGTGTTGTCACCCTAACCTACAGGAAGCATCTGAAAACTGTGGTGCAAGGTGGGTAACTTTCACATTTATTTTCTAATATTTTTGTTTTTCACTCAGAGTTTCTTGTTGAGGGAAAGATATAAAAGCTGTGGATTTTGCATTGTCATGCATTAGTGTAAAATAGATACCACATTCTTTTGTTAATAAGGCTATTATTTTACATAGTTAGGACCATGTCACACTAGCGGTTCTGCCGCTAAGGAGAATTTGCCAGTAACAGGATCACTAGAAAATACGGGGAGGACACATATCTGCGTTATATGTGTTGGTCTCTCGCCAGCTTCGGCAATGAGGTGGCCCTGCCTTCAGAGGTGTACCTATAAAAAATTGTGCGTATGGCATCCCGCCTAGCTTCTGGCAATGAATGACTTGTTGCCAGGAGCCAGACGTGACGCCGGCCACAGCGTCATAGTTTGCTAAGAGCCGGATGGGGAGATGTGCCTTACACATCTCACTCAACAATCCTACCAATTTGCACCATGATAACTCAACATGCTAATTTCATTTCACACTCCATCTCCATCGTTCCTTGCTATCTCACACTCAACTTCCACTATATATATATATAACAGCGCTGTCCCACCTATTGATTGTACAGTGCTTCTCCGCTTACATTCACTGTCCAGCATTCCCTTAGCCCACTTTGTCACTTTGCTTTTTACAGCATAGCCTTCTTCATTTTTAAACCATCTACTTGCCAGCACAGCCTTCCCATTCTGAAACCATCCACTCCGGGTTCTAAGAGCTGGATGGGAAAATGTGTAAGGGCAAACACACCTCCCCAATCGCCAATTAGAAACCTGGTTCTGGCTGTTGTCCCGCCCAGCTCCTGGCAACCAGTAATTTTGCTGGTTGCCAGGAGCTGGGTGGGATGCCAGCCAGAGTGCCCCCAGTTGCTAAAAGCCAGGCAGGCAAATGTGTATAGGAGAGGGGTGGGGAGACAAAAAAGGAAGCCATTGGTCGGTGAAAGTTCGCTACCCTGGATACGCTACTGTCTGCCTCGCTCAGTTGCTGGAGAGAAAGTGTTGGCCTTAATCCTCCAGTCCGGACAAAGAGACTCATTGAAGTGGCTGAGTGTTTTCATTCCAATCTGTGTCTTTCAAAGTCATCCTGCCACTGATGAGCTCTAGCTTATAACAGGATCGCCAGTGTCAGTGATCGTCCCTTAGGGCCTGCGTGGAAAGACATTGGGCTTGTGTCAATGACATCATTTTAAGACACTTCTGACATAATTTAAAATGTATGGACAGTAGCATTTGACCTGTTTCAAATAGGTTTTGCAGCCCCCTAGACTTAGGAATGCAAAATCTGTTTGAAGTAAACAGTCAAAGGCCACTAGGAACTGTCAGGAGACGGGAAATAGTGTGTGAGGTCAAGCAGTTGAAAGGAGGCCAACTGTCAGACTTTAGGTGGCCTTTGCCCCTCTGTTTATAACATGCATGACAGTTTTTCGTTAAATATTAAACTGTAAAGAAAATATAAAGTCACAGATATGGCACCGGTTACAGCATCTTCACACTTTTTAAGTGAGCTATACATAGGAGATGAAGGCGAGCAGCTGTTGATGAGAACAGAATTAATCAGCTCTAGCACAGCAGGGGGTGTTTTAATACCAGCCTCCAAACCTTATTTCTGAACTGGAGAGCTCATTACATGGTTGCAGGGAGAAAATAGAGAGGAAATCTTTCATATAACAATATCATCTTCATGTAATTCTTAACATATTTTACAGCTCTGTTCAGCCCAAATAACAGAACAAAGCAATACATTTACATAACTGAAGCTATTCATCATTTTAGGATATTTAAGTAAGTGAAATAAAATTCACGGTACAAGAAAATCATATGTAAAATAAAACTGGTCATTTTTATTGCAGAGGATGATTTGTGGAGTAGAAAATGTTCTGTGCTATGTCCTGCAAAAAAGTCCAGGGGAAGCTAAAAAAGGGCAGTGATCCATTGTTATAAAAAAATGTAATGTGTATTTTTTATTGTGTAGTACAGATATTTACAAGACAAGCTGATACTAAAGGTGTCTGCTAAACGGATAGGTTACATAGTTACATAGTATTTAAGGTTCAAAGAAGGCCCATCAAGTCCATCCTATTGCGTGCATGCATGTGCTTCTACATGTGTTTGAGTCCATGTGTGATATTGTTCTTAAGTGTACCTGTACCCCTGTATGTTACGGTCCCTGAGGAAATCGTCCAAACGTTTTTTTGAAAGATTCCACACTCACCGATGAAATCACTGCTTGCGGCAGCGAGTTCGAGACCCTAACCGCTCTAACTGAGAAGAACCACCTACGCCCCTTGTGCTGAAATCTTTTCTCCACCAATTTTAGGTGGTGGCCTCTGGTCTTTTTTTTGGAGTTTACCATAAAATGTTTATTGCTGATGTTGCTATCCCCGTTGAACATCTTGTACATAAGAATCATATTCCCCCTTAATCTCCTCACTTCCAGCGTGAACATGTTTACATTTAGTAACCTTGTCTCATAGCTTAGGTCCTCAATCCCCCTTAATTAGTTTGGTTGCCCTTCTCTGGACTCTCTCCAGCTCAAGGACATCCTTTCTGTGGATTGGTGACCAAAACTGAACTGCATACTCCAGATGAGGCCAAACCAGCGATCTATAAAGTGGCAAAATTATAGATTTGTCTCTACGGTGCATTCCCTTTTTAATTCAAGACAAGACTCTACTTGCTTTGTTTACCGCAGCCTGGCATTGCATACTTTTATTCAAACTGTAGTCTACAATGACCCCCAGATCTTTTTCCATTTCTGACTTCCCTAGTGGAGTTCCCATAAATGTGTATCCTGCTTGCCTATTTTTAACCCCAAAGTGCATCACTTTACATTTATCGACATTAAACCTCATCTGCCATATAGTTGCCCGCTCCCCTATTTTGTCACAGTGCTGGCATAACGAGCACCTTAACATCAACAATGAGTATTGCTTGCAGGGCTGTAGCTACCATGGGGCGCTCGCCTCAAGCGCAGCTGAGAGGGGGCGCAGCCAGGGCCGGCCTGCGCCCCCTCGCACCTGTTGCCATTGCGAGCACAGGGCGCCATTGCCAACAGGGGTGCCAGGCGGCCAACACAGCCGTGGCTCGGCAGGGAGAAGAGGAGCGGCACATGCTCCAGCTTCTCCTCAGATCCCTGCTGCTCTCGCCCACCTGTATGGGCAGTGGGCTCTTTGTCCTCAATCTCTTTTTCTATTTGAAAAGGGAAATGTCAGGGGTCTGTTTAGACCCCTGATATTTCCCGGAAGCGTCCCAACAGTGAAACAAAAAAATTATACTAAAAAAATAAATTAAAGAAAAAACAATCCCCCCCCACACACGCGCACACACACACACACATACACTACTAGACATGTGCAAAGACTAAAAATTTGTTTTAGGCGAAATGAATGGAAACTAAAAAAAATTTCATTCGTTTCGTCAAACGAAACAATTTTTTATGCTATTTTGGATTTGCCACCAACGCGTTCTGCGTATGCGCGCCGGAATCCTGGAGGCGGGCGTATGACATCACATACCGCACACGTCTGTCGGGGGGCACAATTTTTAGATGCAAAAGGAGCTAGCTACGGCTCTGATTGCTTGTAATCAGCTTCAGGCTGATTCTGTGTGCAACTACTAGAAGATGTAGGGTCGCCGTCAGGGGGGTACCGCCGATATTACTACTCTCTCTGCAACATCCACCCCCTTAAAAAAAAAAAAAAAAACCCCAGCACAATAGGACCATTTACCCATCATGATGCCACAGCGCACTCCATACCCACTAAACCACATTCACAGAAAATACAGTTTCAATGTTCACTTTCAACGTTCATTTTCAACGTTCACACCACACCACACTTCATCTCACAGTCCCATGACGTGAACGCACTTCACCACTTAATTGGACCCCCCCACACGCAGTGTGTTGCATGCTACCACAATGTAACTGAGTTCCAGTGAGGTGCAATTGCATGCACTTTTTTCTAATTGCACAACACCAATGCACTGCCCTCCTGTCACCCCGCACAGCCCTCCGCACAGCCCTCCTGACACCCTGCACAGCCCTACGCACAGCCCTCCTGTCAACCCGCACAGCACTCCTGTCATCCCGCACAGCCCTCCGCACAGCACTCCTGTCATCCCGCACATCCCTCCTGACACCCCGCACAGCCCTCCACACAGCCCTTCTGACACCCCGCACAGCCCTCCTGACACCCCGCACAGCCCTCCGCACTGCCCTCCTGTCACCCCGCACAGCTCTCCTGACACCCCGCACAGCTCTCCTGAGACCACCCATAGACCCCCTGACATCCTGCACAACCCTCCTGAGGCACCACAAAGCTCTCTTGACACCCCACAGTTCTACTGAGACCCTGCACATCCCTTCTGAGATCCTGCACGGCCCTCCTGAGACCCTACGCAGTCCTCCTGAGACCCTACACAGTCCTCCTGAGACCTTACACAGTCCTTCTGAGACCCTGCACAACCCTCCCGAGGCTCCACAAAGCTCTCTTGAGACCCTGCACATCCCTTCTGAGACCCTGCACATCCCTTCTGAGACCCTGCACAGCCCTCCTGAGAACCTACACATTCCTCCTGAGACCCTGCACAGCCCTCCTGAGACCCTGCACAGCCCTCCTGAGACCCTGCGCAGCCCTCTGCACAGACCCAATACTGTAGACATCAGACTGTCACCCAGAAGCAGCACAGAGTATGTAGTTTCGTATTATTCTGCATTTCTTTATGATTTATTGCTGTGATTTGTAGTCCTCTACAGCTGATGGTATAATAATAATAATAGCTTCAGCTATAGAGGACTCCAAATCTCAGCAATACATTATAAAGCAATGCTGAATGGCAACCAGCTATAGAAGACTACAAATTCCAGCAATACATTATATAGAAATGCAGAATAATACTATTATTCAGCACTGCTGTATAATGTATTGCTGGGATTTGTAGTCATCTATACCCGGTTGCCATTCAGCATTGTTGTACAATATATTGTCAGGATTTGTAGTCCTCTATAGCTGATGGCATTGTTCTGCATTGCTGTATAATGTATTGCTGAGATTTGGAGTCAGTGGTAGAACTACCAGGGTAGCAACGGTTGCGGTTGCAGCTGGGAATGAGCCCTGGCGCTCCACCACTGTCCTAAAATCATTGGTCTGTATTCTCTTAGAAAAACTGTCACATGACAAAAAAAAAAGGTATCGGTAATTGGTATTGATGAGTACTTGAAGAAAAGTATTCGTACTTGGCCTGGAAAAAATGGTATCTGTGCATCCCTGCTACCGTCCATGCCTGTACCAAGGTACAGACAACTAGTATTGTTAAAGGACTACAACAATAGTTAAAGGACTACAAGTGTGGTGATGTCATCACACTTGTATTCCTCTGAAACTACAAGCACCTCTGTCACAATAGCAGACGGGGCTTGTAGTTCCTCCTTCCTGTAGATTGATGTTGTGGCTGTGCATGACTCCGCCCAACATTAAAAAAAACAGCAGCCTGCTGGGAGAAGAACCCCGAGATTCAGGTAAGTGGGTGGTTGCATTCTGACCATGTTTCATGTTACACCTTAAATATGGATGTAACATAAAACATGGCCAGAAAAGTTAACTTAGCCTTTAAAGTGCAATCTGCTCCTAGTGTTCCTCCGGGTTTTGGGGTAGACTGAGCAAAGTGGTCAGGGCCGGCGCTAGTGTAAGGCTGCATAGCCAGCTGTCTGAGGGCACCGGGGGGGTGCAAAAATGCATCTTCGCCTGTGTAGGCAAAAATCCTTGTACCGGCCCTGCAAGCGACGAGGCGGCCGGGCCCCCGCAGCGCAGAAGGAGGCCGGCCGTAGCAGTGCCGGGCCCTAGCATTACCTATGCAGGCATCGGAGCAGGCTGAGGCCCCATCGGCGCAGCTTTTCATCTGATCTCTGACCGCCGGAAGTGACATCACGTCACTTCCGGCCAGTCCAGTGGCAGAGGCCAGGCCAGGTGTGCAGGTAAGAGGAGCTGGGAAGGAGGGAGATGCCGCCCTGTCCAGCCCACCTGAGACCCCTGCAGAGCCCACCATAGAGAGTATCAGATGGGCTGTGCAGCATCTATGGTGGGCTCTGCAGGATCACTCTCAGGTATGTGTGGGGTCTCAGGTGGGTCCTGCGTCCAGAGGCTCATTAAGCCCTGCGTCCAGCAAGTCACTAAGCCCTGCGTCCAGCGCGTCATTAAGCTCATTCCAGGTGTTCTGACACCTCACCCCTTATCAAAATGATTTCACCATATACTTCTTAGTATTATGGGATTTTACAAGGTATCAGCTTTTGTTAAAACCAACATCAATTTATTCCATATAATGAAAATACATAAATTACATTAAAATCAATGTTTGCATATATGGTTTCGCTCAATTCGGCCTCCTGCTGTCACATTTGCACTATATAATTTACTGTTCATATCATAAAGCATTTAGATACTTATTTTTGTGTTATGCAGTCCATTCATATGGGCATAAATCATTCTTCCACTGTGGCATGTGTTGATTTGCCCCCCACGCGTTTCGCAGGTATACTTGTTCAAGGGATGGGAGGCAATCTATCTATAGCCAACATATAATCAGTTCCTTATATAATCATTTTTCAATTACATCAATTCACCATCACCATATTTATATATACATATACACCAATCATGAGTTTTATTTTGCTCTCACCTGCAGAGGTATCTTAGGGTGTATTTGGATCTATCCAGAGAAGTGGAGATCGTCTGGTCTCCCCCCTCCCAGATATTGCGACGAGACCACAAGGATATATAAGACAGAGACCCACTTTTATACGCTCTTCTCTTTACCAAATATCATTCAATTCTTCCATCATGCGTTGTTATGACCATTATTGTCAAGGATTCCATATCTATCCATTTTATAGCCTGTTAGATACATTTTTGCGTTATACTCACCACACAGTCCCATTAACCCTCAATTGTGCTCCATTCCCATCATATCTCACCCTTGCATATACCGGTCCCTACTATCCCATCATCCCCATATCCTAGTCTATAAACACCTACCCCTACCGCCTGTACCTCCATACCACCCCCCTATCCAGATCTGTATATTCCACTTTCTCATCCTTATACACCCATCCTCTCCTACCCCTCCCATCACCATGTTTCCTCTCTTCCATGTTGTTCCCAACCATCCTTTTCAGCAAGGCTTATCCTTTTCTATGCATATCTCTTACCTGCTTCCGTGTGTCCTCTGCTTGTCTCCATACAGCAACCCTCCTGCCGCTGCCATTCCCAGGGCCATCCCTTCCCTCTTATATCCTCGCCCCTGGCCGCCTACACACGCTGATAAAACCACATAATACTAAGAAATATATAGTGAAAGAATTCTGGAAACCAGTAGACAATGCCAGACTCCCCCAGCCAGTTGATCTGAGAAGCAAAGAAAATCGCCTACCTTGATTCATTTCAGGGGGTCACTATAGTTTTTCTCTGAGATAAATCTTTTAGTACTCATACTAATGCCTCCATAAATATAATGTAGAATACTTGGGCCACCTAAGAAAGCATATTTATATGACAGTTTAAAAAGAATCCTTAGGCAGTAAATTGTGACTACATATCTGACTGTCTTCTAGTGTACATAGGTAATTGTTTGCTAAGGAAAATACTCTGTCTGTTTTCATTCATGGATTAGTCTAGTTTGAAAGGTTTGCCTGTGGCCCTACTATTGTGTTTAGAGAGACTAATTTTGTACTATCTAATAAACATACAGTGATGGCAATGATGACTCGGTAAGCATACAATGCAACAGAGCAGAAACACAAAAGAAAATTGCATATTAAGCATTCCGTGCTACGTGTTTCTTTTTCAAGTGGCAAACCCTAAATTTCACTACAAATAAAAATTTTCAGTATTTTAGGAATGCAGTGTTAAAAATATTAGTTGCCTGACTGTTTTGTTGAGTCTAAGGCATCAATGGATTTTGAGCAAGAGACCTAGAACAATTATGTTGACCAGGATTTCTGAATTTCACCCTAACTTTGCTAGTTGCATGTTTGTCCTGGGTCATTGAAACAAACATAATTGAGATTGGAGGCAACTGGCATTGTCAGAAGGAAATCAGCAAAGGCAGTTTCTGTATTTCTGTCAATACATATTCCCCCCAAAAGCATTTTTGAGCTTCACTGCAATGTATAGGCCAAACAGCCTTATGTCCTCCGGCCTCCCTGGAGAAGATCATTTATCTAGGTGCACTGCGTTTTTTCATAAACTGTGACTGTCTTAACTAGTTTCTCTGGGACCTAATACCAAATAGGCACCACACAGGCAAGAGCAAGATTTCATAGCATATACAGTACTATCCTGTTATAACATCAGCATTGTAATAGGAATACATACTAGAAATGTTTTTGATAATGCTATTAAAGCTTACTTTAAAAAATCCCTGCCTTCCACCTGCCCATCGATTTCAACGACTTCTTGGATTCCCAGTGTGCTTGCCATCTCTTTCCCTTCCTTCCAGCATGCAATGATGATGTTACATTGTGGGAATGTCAAAAGTTGAGTTGTAGGCTTGACAGCAGGCTTAGTTAGAGTGCATATTCACCTGGCTGAGTGAGATTGTGGCACTGCAATAAGGAAGTACATGCTATGGGCATCTTCAATAGGTAAGTTTACAGACTTCTAGAGTGGGATAGAACTGATAGAAATTCAAAATAGAAATACATTTTTTTTAGTTTTTGACCACCAATACCCTTTAATACTGTATACTAACACATCTGTGTCATACAGAGTTTGTCATGCCTATACAGAACAAATCGGCAGCACAGTCCCCCAGTCTACTGTCCACTCTGGTGGAAAGTTCATCCTTTCATATTACACAAATCCAACACAAAATGACTAAAGTATCAGTTTTGGGGACTTGATTTGGTCTATTTACACACTTACTGGATCCTGTAAATTATTGTACTACATACTTGTAAATATATATAAGAAGATGACAGAGCTTCAATATATCACATAAAGCTATACATTGATGATCAAAAGCACAGCATTTATGTTTGCCTTGTCACAAAAGCAATTTAATTTCCAGCTGCAAATTAGTGCAGACAGCTGTAGTTGTGTAATATAATTAGACAGCCCAATGGTAACCACAACTGAGGGTACAATAAAGGGATACATAAAACATGCGTTAAAGCAACTATACTCAAAGAATATCTACAACGTGATCAGATTTCCAGTCAATGAAACATGAAACAGAGTCTACCTCACTTCCTTGGGAAGCCTTGGAATAAACTATATCAATTTGCTAAAGCTTTTAAAAGTTAAAGTAGACCTCTACTCTAATGGTAACATACAGCTTTGCTAACAGTCTTGGTGAGATTATTAAAATGAAGAGCAATGGAAAAAATGAAACGTTTCTTTTATGGAGAAAATGCTACTTCAGATTCCTTTTTGCACTGGCCACATGACATGTCTAGTGGACTAGGTTTTAGGGCACATGATCTCTGCTTTATGGGTGGGTCTACACATCAGGACTAGGGTGCTACCTTTTAACAGGGATCACCTGACTATCGGCTTACGCTTTTTTAAATTATGATCAGCAAAGGAATAAGTCTGCATCTCTTCCATTACTTTTCAATTACGGTATTCAATAAACTAACACTGTTAAAATCCATCTCTGGGTAAAATTGAAACCCTTCTTCCCACCTCCAGTTTACCCCTTCAACAGTTTTAACTCAACAGCCTCCAAAGTCTATGCTGACAGTCTATGCTGACAGATGCAGTGCCACACTCTCCCCCATTTTTAGAAGATAATCGGGATCTCTGTTGTCCACAACCCCTTCTGGATCACTTGGGCCAATTGATAGCACGACTATTTTAAAATTCTAAAAATGAATTTATTAGTCCTGAACATAATAAAGAAATAAAATATGTACAAAACCATTGTATGTGTTCTTTTTATATTATCTTTGGGTCAATTTTATTTTAGTGTTTAAACAGTTTTTATAGCGGTTATTTGAACTACCTTTATACATTCTTTAAAAAAAAAAAATGGAACCCTTGACACAGGATTCCCAGAGCAATATGGGTAAGCTGAGAGAGTACACCAGTAGCAGCATGCCTTATGGCTGGACTGAGCCTTCTGATAAAGGATGAGTCAATGCTATGAGTCAGTCAGCTGTGTGTAAATTTCTGCTTGAGTTTCCGTGTTATTTTCAGCTTGCTATTGAGGCATGCTGGCTAAAAAATAAAAAATATTAGGGTCTGTTTACACTAGGCTGTTGTGGTAATGTGCAGTGCAACAAGTGTAAGTGTAAGTGTAACTCTAGCCAAAAAAAAACATTTTTTAGTTTTGGATAGCATAGGGAAGGGTCACATTTGTTTTGCTGTCTGTTCCCCTTGTTCAGAAGATTATAATATAATTAAAAAAAACTTTTATTTAAAATGACACACCAAAAAAAGTTTTTTTTCTATTTTTAATTTTATTTTATAAACTTTATTTTTTTACATTTGTTTACATTTTTAATTTTTATTTATTTAACTTTTTCAACTTTTTTTGTCTTTTTAATTTTAGTTTAACTTTATTTTTAAAAAAATGTTTTTATTATTTTATTGCTGGGAGCAATAGCCAGTCTGCTATTGGATATTTCAAATTGCAAAAGCCAATTGCAGGCTGGCTATTGCATCTGCCCACTGCCTGCTGTCAATCAGCATAGGATGGACCTGATGGAGAACTCTCCAGTGGGCGAGGTGCAATAGCTAGCCTGCTATTGGCTATTGCATTTTAAAATATCCATAGCAGGCTGGGTATAGCTCCCAGCCTGCAGATGTAGAGAAGGCAGGGGGGCGGGGCAGAGGAGCAGCGGCCGGAACGGGGGAGTGGATGAGCAGAGGGACCGGGGGAAGAGGAGGAGGAGCGGACAGACCGGGGGAAGAGGAGGAAAAGGCCGAGACAGCAGTGGAGGTGTTCACAGCGGCCTCTCCTCCCTGCTGGTGCCGGCATCGGATCCCCGCACACAGCCGCCGGCGCTGGTACATACAGCTGTCACTCAGTGTCACCGACTTTACTGCAGTTCATTGTACAAAGTTTTCTTTACAATGAACTGCAGTAAAGTCTGTGAAACTGAGTGACAGGTGTATGTAGTTGTGTCACTACATTGCGGGAGTGCAGGACCTGCGGGTGGCAGAGGCAAGGACTCAGCACTAATCTTGGGGGCGGTTGGACCTCGGTTCGTAAGTACGGGTTGTTCGTAAGTCGGGCGTCCGTAAGTCAGAGATTGCCTGTAAAGCTATTAGCATTCTTTTGAGTTCCTTTCACTATAATTTGCCTGAAGAGGAAAACAAAGAAATGAGCGTTGCTGATATAAATAGGTAATAGCATGGAAAATAACCTATTTTTGCTTTAAAGGGATTCTTATGAATATAGTTTACAGTCGGTAAAATGAATTTAGGCCTTGTTCAGTAACAGTTCCCAACAATCAGAAGAAAATTGGTGGAAACATTATTCAAAGCTTCAGACTCCTTCAGTGAATTTGACTTAACTGAAATAAATACACCATTTGCTGAATCTGATGGCAATAATAGCAATACAGCAGGCTAAACTCACTAGCGCTGGTAAGCTATATCATGTCTTAATGCCAAGTAACGCAGGCAGGAGGGAGCTTAGCATCAGTAAAGATGGATGACTTAAAATAATGTCATTACTTGTGGGCATGCTAACACAGAGATGCTCTTTTAGAGGGTTAACAAGCAGGAAGAGGATTAAAGCAAGGAAGCTTAAAATTACAGGCCATGCCCATGTCATTAAAGAACATAACATGCTAATATGCATTTGTAATTGCTGGGTGCACACATACACGAAGGAGAACATGAACGTCACTGCTAAATGGTGCTCTGTTTCAAGGCAGTACAAAGTGCTGTATTGTAATGCAGGTGGTATAAAAGGTAAAGCGGAAGTAAACAAAGTGTCTGATTGCAGTATTACATAGATCTCTCGTTTTCAAGGTAAAACTCATCATATCACCATATGGGCTGAATAGGTTAATAGCCCTCATGTGTCCCCAACTGACATGAGATTATGTACTGTGTAATTGCAGTATGGCTTGTTGCCATGCCCCCCCAACAGATGAACAGTAGGCTGGTTTGGCTCACAGTGTGTTTTGGACTTCTGGCAGTACGTTGTTAATTAATTACTTTAGTAACAATGTCAATGAGGCTTAAAGTGACACTAAACTCAGAAGTTAAATCTTAAAAAAAATTGATTCAAGTACCCTAATTATTTTAAAAAATTATCTTATTGCTGTAGATCATCAAATCATCTCTGAATTAATGCTGACACTGTCCTTCCTTCTGGAGGGTGGCTACTTTTATTCCCCATGGTCCCTGTGTGTGCGTTGTAAAGTAGCCACTGCTCCAATAGCTCCTGTGATGGACTACAATCTCAATACAAATTAGTAAACGAAACATGAGATTGTAGTCCATCACAGGAGTGAGCTTGGAGCGGTGGCTACTTTACAACACACACAGGGACCATGGCGAACAAAAGTAGCCACCCTCCAGAAGGAAATACAGTGTCAGCCGTCCTCCCTCCCATCTCTCTTAATTGAAACTCCGTCCCTCCGTACGAGCTCTGACAGTTTGAAAATATGCAGAAGCCTGAGCTTTGCAGCGGTGAACGAGTGATCACGATTGCAATGCTTTCCAGGCTTGAATGCAAATATTAAAGAAATGCATATTTTTCTATATATTATTAATTATGCATTTCTTGAATTTTTGAAAAAGGTGATGCAAAAGGTGAACTTATCGTTTAAGGTACTTGAATGCATTTTTAAGGTTTAACGCCGAAGTTTAGTGTCACTTTAAACTGACTGTGGAGCAGGAGGGTACAGGAGGCAAAAAGGGAGTTCATCATAAATGACTGGGACAGTGAGCCAAAGGAGAGTTAATTGCCTGAAATATCATTGTGTTACTCTGAAAGAACAGACTGTCCTTTTACTCCTATAATATTTGTTTAAACAAAGTAGACTTGTAAAGTTACTACTATTAAGCTTGTTGCTGAAAGACAGGTTGCAGGAAAATACTGTAACTTGCATTGTTGATAAATTATACAGCGAAAAATTAAAACGTTTCCCAAATAAACTCCTACAGTATATATAAAGCCAAATCGAGAAGGGAATGGTTAAAACCTGTGCCAGTTTTTTTTAACATGCTTTTTTTATGTTTATGCAGTTTACATGGTACAATTTGAATACATCTACAAGTTCCATTTCAGCTACAGAGTGATGATACAATGTGACACCAAATTTGTGTGTGAACATATGTTGATTGTTGAGTGAACAACAAATAACTATTCTCTATACAGCTTTGTTATTTAAATAAAGTCAAATGTGTAAATCATGCCATCTGTAGAGTGATTTTATTTCAATCCTTTATTCGCAGGTGTTAAGCAATTGTATATGCCTTACACTGTTGCAGCACAAGACACTGTTTCCCTTTTTTACGCAATGTACTGCAACCCACCTCAAAGCAGCATTGTGGTGTGAAGAAGGTACATAATCAAAGAGTGGAATCTAAGTAGCTGGTGTTCTGTTTGGGGGTTTGGGCTTAGCTGCTGGCTGCACCTAGGTCACTCAACAGACGCGGAGGAGGAAAGGTGCCATGTAACGAGGAACAGGAGCATGAAGGCTTGAATGAGACACTGAGTAGCAGGGCGCAGGAGTGAGGCTTAAAGTGACATTAAACCCTCAGATTTTTTAACATAACCCAATACTGTAATGTGTGCCTTACTGTAATCCATGGTTGTTTCCCTTCTCTTTGCTGCTCTTCCTTTTAAATCCTCATGTCTTCTCATGCTTGGGGAGAACTTCCCTTTTCAGCTCAGGCCCTCTTCCTGTAGTGCTGGCTCAGGTTACAAGCCTATACAAACCGATACACCGACACCATGTATCCATTCCTGAGACAAGGCAGTCTGCTGCAAAACAGAAGTTCTGCCCAGCATGAGAACAGATACAGATTTAAAAGGAAGAGGAGCAAAGAGAAGGGAAACAACCATGGATTACAGTAAGGGTGCAGAGAGGGTGCATTGGAGGTTTAGACTGCGGGTGCAGCTGAGACTGCGGGTACAGCGATGGTACAGTGGAGGCTCAAACTGTGAGAGCTGCAGTGGTTGGGGGAGGGCAGCTGTGGTGGTTGTGGGTACAGTGGAGGTGCAGCAAAAACTGTGGATTCAGTTAGGGTTCAGAGGAGGCTGAAGATGCAGCAGAGATGCAGCGAAGACTGTGGGTGCAGCTGTGGGTGTAGCAGAAGCTGAAGGTGCAGTGGAGATACAGCAGAGAATGTGGATGTAGCTGAAATGCAGCAGAGACTGTAAATGCAGTTAAAATGATGCAGCAGTGGCTGCAGATGTAGCTAAGATTTAACAGAGAATGTGGGTATACCAGGAATGCAGTGGAGACTGTAGATGAAGCTGAGGTGCAGTGGCGGGTGCGGGTGCAGCAGAGACTGTGGGTGTTGCTGAGGCTGTCGGTGCAGCAGAGACTGGAGATGTAGCAGAGAGGCAGCGGATGTGCAAGGGTGGACACTAGAACAATTGTAAATGTGGCGAAGAGCTTTGGTAACCTAGGGGAGCTCTGTGTCCGATTTTCTTTACGTCATCAATATTCCATTAGGGAGATTTCCCTAAATTTCTTGTCACAACAGGAAGTGAGAAATGTCTCCAAAGTTAGGGGAACCCCCCTCATTGGACAGTTGCCCATATTGAAAAATTCCCCCTTTTCCTTTTTGGACAATTTTGGATTTTCACTCACTCTCAGTGTAGCCCACCATCGTTCCCAGGAGATCAAAAGAGTGAATCCTCCCAGAAGGAACACAGACAGCAATAAAAACTGACAGGGGCTCATCTCCATTCTATCAACAATAAAAGAATTATATAATAATAATAATGATGATAATAATAATATTCTTAAGGGCTAGTCCAGCTAAATGCACATTTGGTAGATGCAATAGAATTAAACCATCCATTTCTTATCTATTTTGGGAACACTGTTGATGACATAGCTAAATTTGAGTTTCTGGGTAAAAATCAATTTCATGGAGAATTTAACAGGAGAAGCAAGAACACATAAGGGTCGACAGGAACAGAATTGGGAATCAAGGCAGTGAGATTGCATTTTTGGACTATCCAAAATGTTTAAGAAGCCAGGGGATGCAAAAGCCCACCAGGGTCAACATTTAACATAGATATAAACTTTGGCTAGCCTAACCCTACACGTAGAACTTCTAGAAAGTAGCTGCCAACAACAATGGAGCACCCTGATTCAGTCAACATACAATTTGAGCTTATAAACCATTAAACAGCTCAATTAAAATGGGGGACATCTTAATTTCCTGCACCCTTATGCAATGCTTGTATCAATCAAATCTAAGGCAATAATTAACGGTCCAGTTTTCCATTGAACACTTCTAATTTTCCAGCATGCATACTTAGGGGCTAATATAATGTTTGCACAGTATATATCTGTGTGAATGGCTTTGCAGAACATTAATGCCTCTAGATCGAGCCAAGAAGCATACAAAAGTAATGTGGCAGTATTGTTGCACTAATGTTGTTCACAGAGATATACACTGTGTGAGCACATTGTAAATCAGAAGCCCATATACCCATCGCACTCCTGACCACTTAATCCAAGAATAAGCAAGTGTGAACACATTATAAATCAGAAGTCCTTATACCCATCGTACTCCTGACCACTTAATCCAAGAATGAGCAGGTGTGAACACATTATAAATCAGAAGTCCATATACCCATCATACGCCCAACCACTTAATCCAAGAATGAGCAGGTGTGAACACATTATAAATCAGAAGTCCATATACCCATCGCACTCCTGAACACTTAATCCAAGAATGAGCAGGTGGGTGCAGCGGTGGTCGACAGATGGCACTGGCACATCCACATGATATGAATAGAACACCGGCACTCCAATTAGAGATATGCGTCTTTATTGATGAGAATGCGACATATCACACAAGTGCAATGTTTCGGAGTCATACAGGATCCCCTTCCTCATACATCTCTTGCCTGAGGAAGGAGATCCTGTGTGACCCCAAAAAATTGCACTTGTGTGATATGCCTCATTCTCATCAATAAAGATGCATCATATCTGTAATTGGAGTGCCGGTGTTCTATTCACATTATAAATCAGCCCCTTTTGTAGATCACTTGATCGGTGTGAAGAATTGAACCTTGTCAGCCATTAGTAAAAGAAGAACATGCATTGGTAAATGATACCCTTTATTGCTGTTGCAAGTTTATAAGGAATAAAATCATTCAGGGCAATAAAAATGCAGTGCATTGGTGCAATACATGCACATTTGCCCATGTTTTTTCCTTTTAAAGACCCTGCAAGTACAGGAAAATTACCTATTGATGTTCCAGAAATGAACTCAGCTCCTAATTCCTGTTGTGAGCATACACAGCATTTTTGTGCACTGAGAAGTGTCAGCCCGTCCCAATTGTCCTTTACTAAACTACTCAAATCCTGTTGCGAAAAAATATCTGTTGATCTTTTCAGAAATTCAGAGCTATCCTGTGCTTTCTGCACACTTTATCTTCTCTTTCCCATCTCAAGAAACTCTCCTAGTTTGTATCTTGCTTTCACAAAAAGGCACAGTTTAAAGTTTACAAATCTCCGTTTGAAGTAGAACTCCAGTCAACATTGTTATTGACCCTTGCAGTGGGGATACCCTCAAACTGCAAGGGTTGGGTGCTTGTTTTCGCCTAGGGAGGAAAAAAAAAAAGTTATACTCACTCAAACCTTGGAGCCGCTGGCTGTCACAGTGCTCCCTCCTGCCTGTGTCATCCTACACTGCAGCAATGGTATGTCCCTCGGTGTCCTCAAGTCCTATACACTGTGAATAGATTTGGAAGGGACCGGTCTAAGAACAAGCTGGCTCTGAGGGTTGGGTGACTATAACTTTTTTATTTTCCTCCCAAGGCTAAAACGAGCAGTTACCCCTCGCAGTGCAGTGGCAGCTCCACTGCAAGGGTTAGTAAAAAGGTTGTATTCTTTAACATTAATACTGTTTTATCTTTTAGATTTAGTAAGAATTTTGGAAGTTATTTTGTATTTGCATGCAAGAATAATGATTTTGGTGTATTTATATTGAAAATATCAATTTGATTAACATTTGCACAACTATCATGGGATTTCCACAATCACTGACACAATTTTTTAATTCTACTGGCCTTGTGCTTTCAAAAAGAATATATGATTGGGGAGGGGTCAATTTACTAAGTTTTAAAGCTGAAGTGAACAGTGAAAAAATATATATATAGCAAAAATGGGGCAGGCTGGGCCTGGCAGCCAAAGGGATAAAGCTGAGCATTAGGCAGATATAAAAGACAAAAATAAATTCAGCTCTGTAATCAATAATACATTAGTAAAAAAATGTTTTAAGTGAAAGTGGTTCAAGCACCTGAATTTGACCTGGCATCAGCATCTTGCAGTCCCTGTACAGCAGGGCTGGAGTGTGAGACAAAAAGCAGAACAAGGAGCCAATCAGTTCCTGTGCTGACATGAGACGTATGATGATAGGAACAGAAAGCAAGAGTGACAGAGAGATGAGCTTATCATTATGCTGCTTCTCTTTTCACTGTCCATTCACAGGCTGGGGGTGGGTCCAGGGAAGTGTGTTGAATGATGCTGACCATCAGACTGAGGACATCTAGTGGCAGGAACAAAAATTCCTGCAGGGGGGAATCTCTGGATTGAAGGTGCATTTTGCAACAGAGGCATTTAGCAACATGTCATTTTATCTTTTAATGGGCTACTCCTTTTTATTCTGGTATTTGATATGGAGTTCTGCTCAACTACTTTACATAACATACTTATGTTTGTTAAATGTGTCATGAAAAGGATTGCGATAAACAATCTGACAAGCAGTCTGATTTGGAAACAGAGAAAAAGCACATTTTAGCAGTCATCTATTGGATGTTAAAATAAGAAGCCTGTTTTGCTTGAAAGTCTTGTAGACATTAAATATAGCAGAGCCTTCACATGCTTTTATGTAAGTCTGAGGCGCTAAATATAAATGCTTCTGTCAGGTTGTCATGGAAACGGGATGACTAAGGTTCACGGCCAGCCTTCTAAAATCTAACATTCATGTTGAAGAAAAGATTAAAAGGGTTCTAAACCCTCCGGGTTTTTTTGCTTATATCTACTGCTAGCAAGCAGTAGATATAGGCAAGAAGTGTAAAAAAAAAACTTATAAAAAACGCTTGAAATCATTTTAAACTTACCTCGTTATCGCTGCTCGCTCCCGCGCCGAGAATCAGGAACTGCTCGTACGGCCGCAAAGGATCTTGGGTGGGCGCATGCGCAGTTCCGATTCTCGGCCGGGAGACGAGCAGAGACGCAAGGTAAGTCTATGGACGCGTGCACCCGCATGCAGACACCGCTGGATCGGAGGGACAGAGCAGTCAGCGCTGGATCGGAGTGACGTCGCACCGCTGGAGGGACACATGAAAACATGGGGAAAGATGAGGAAGAACAGAATAAGAGACATCATTTAAGGTAAGTGCTAACATTTACATGGGGGGGAGGGAAAAAAAACATTTGCCTTTAATATCACTTTAAATGATGGGCTATGCGCAAGGGAATGTAGTATCCCTGTTTCTGCAGAGACCTTTGTACGGGTCCCCGAGGGCAGCCAAAGCTTGTGTAACACTTCCACTGTCTGCACATGAATTGGAATTTGCCAGAGCAGGAGAGGCTGATTAATGTTACTAGAATTGCTAAGATTTGCTGCAAGAATGAGTAAGGCACAAAGAGTTTTATAACAGGAATACAAAGGTTGACCTACTCTAGCAACCCCACCTTCTACTAATCTACTGGCTTGTATGCACACCACTCTATGATAAATGCTAAGTTTAAGGAAGTAATATGGTTTTATTATCCTGAAAAACACCAAACTTTATCATTCAAGCCTGGAGGCTTTGCTTTAGTGAAAGAGGAACTTCACCCACTGAATGAAAATCTATTTTTCTTCGCTTACCTTTGGTGCTTTTCTTATGATTAGTATTATTATGAAGGATTTATATAGAGCCAACAACTTATAAAATAAAGGGAGATGGTACAATTAAAACACAATTCAATACAAAAGGAATAGGAGGACCCCGCTCATGAGAGCATACAATCTAAAAATAGGGGCAAGTGATTCAAAAGGTAATAACTGTAAGGGATGAGCTGATGGGGGAGGTAGAAGTACAGTTTTTAGGAGGAGACCGGATAGGCTTTCCTGAAGAGATGAGCTTTCCAGGATCGTCTAAAGGCAAACATACTAGGGGATAGCCAGGCAGACTGGGGTAGAGAGTTCCCGTGGATGGGAGAGGCTTTGGAGAATCCTGGAGGAGAGCATGGGAGTCGGTGATGAGAGAGCTAGATTGCAGGAGGTCTTGGGAAGAGTGAAGAGGACAGTTTGGATGATATTTTGAGAGGACATTAGTGGTGTAGCCAGGGGCAGAGTTGGAGATGGTTTTGTATGTTATTGTTAGTATTCTTAAATGTATATGTTGGGCTACTGGAGTCATTGGCAGATAGGAGCGGCAGCCACTGAACGGTTGAGATATGGAAGAGTCAAGCAGTAGCTTTTATGGTAGACTGAAGGGGGAATAGACTGTGTAAAGGTAGGCCAAAGAAATAGCCAAGGTGAGATATATCATTGGAGTGAATTAGTAGCTTTCTGGTGTCATTTGTTTAAAAATGTTACAGAGATGAAGGCAGCAAGATTTGGACAGTGATTGGATGTGGGGCCTGAAGAAATTACAGTCCGGAGTACACCTAGCACCTTAGCATGAGTGGAGGGACTGACAGTTGTGCTACCAGTATGTAATTATGCTGTAATAACATATGCACAAGCCCAGCGGGTCCAACAGTTTACTCTTCTCATGCACTGCTCTCCTTCCATAAGTCCCATCCAGCCCTGCCATCTTTTTTGTGTACATCACGAGGAGTCTGCAGTGATCTCTTGAACTTTTCCTGGTTCCTGCAACTGGCCCCTAAGTGACGCAGCATCAGATCTCACACATCTGCACACAAAGATCTAGTGCTGTGTCTGTGTACATGTTGTTTTATGCATGGAAGAAAGTAATACCTCCTGGATACTGATGTCACATATACCACGAGGCATTACTTTCCTCAATTCATAAAACAACATGTACACAGACACAGCACCAGATCTCTCTGTGCACATATTTGAGGTTGGTATCCCAGGAGGCAGCAGAAGATTGAAACATCCTTTACGCCTAGGTTTATAAATTTAAAAAAATATATTACTATGCAATTCTGATAAAGAAGAGTGAAGGTCTACTTTAATATCTGGTACACAAGTCAAGACCTTTGTTTTGTATGCAGCTGGGACAGGGTTACTTTTGAACGTCTACCAGTTTTTTATTGCTACCTGTGTACCCATTAACATTTCTCCTCACTTTCTGACCCAGTAATAGGGTATCCCAGGAGCAAAGAGTGATAGGAAATCTCTCCAGTAATTAAAACATTTTTTATTAGCAGAGTGGTTGAAACATCTGTTGGGCTTTGTCACTGTCTGGGTGTTCCTTATCCCATGACACCCATTCTCCTCATTTAATGTCTATTCTGTACTTTAAGTGACATTTTATTCGTTTTTGAAGGTGTGGAGATGGATGGAGACCTCAGGTGAGCTCCAATGCGGAATATAAACATGCTGCATTTTTCTGCACTGCTTCGTTGTGGTGTGAATAGCATCCCACATGGTGACCTGCATTTTTTTATGGAAAATCTCTCTATTGGAAATACCCGACAGACGTTCCACATCTTCTCCACTCCTATCCAAAACTTGGCTTTATATAAGAACTCCAATCTCATTAGAGAGGAAAAATTGATTTAAAACAATGAGCTGTTAAAATCATTAAATACAGCCAATTACTGTAACATGTTTTCCTTCTAATGAGAGAACAGCTTATTTTCAGTCCAGTATCATATACAAATGTGTGTAGGTGCTAATCCCTTCACACTATATGTATCATATGAGAAAAGTAGATATAAATCCTAGCTGAATGACATTTAGGGGGTTATTCACTAAGGAGCCAAAGAATTTAGCCGACGTTTGGCTAATCCTTTGGCTCAATTCGGCTGCAGAAACCCTTCTGGTTCAGCCAAACCAAATGGCTGCTGTATGCGCTATTCTCAAAAGTGCGTACAGCAGCCACAGTAAAACGCTGAACAAACAGCCAGGGGTGTCCCAAGGCCAGGTGTCACCCGGAGCATAGAAGGAGTGACACCCCGCTGTGACATCATTGCGCGTGACGGCGTGCGTGATGACGTCATCGCGCAGTCATCTTATTGACGCCTGCGAGCGGCCATCTTGGAGGAGGGGACGTTCACCCGGCGGGATGAGGCATGCCGCGCCAGGTCCACTCCTCTCTCCTGACACTGTCAGGCTCTTGGTCCATGACCGCATGCCCGACTTTTCAATTTCTGTCCTTTAACTAATCGCAAACCAAACATTATAGATCATGCCTGTTGACCAACTTCCACATATCCTTGAGAACAACATCTCGATTTACTGTATTATAATAGACCTTAAACCCCCTCTAAAGCGAATCCTACACTAGATAAAGTTAACAGACAAAAGAGGTGGCATAGTCATCCAAGACAAAACAGATTACATTAAGGACTTTGTATAATCCTAAAGCAACCTTTTTCAACCAGGGTCCTGAAAGAGCGGGGCAGGGGCTCTTAATTCGAAGGGGGGCTTCTGATGTAAAGGGGGTTCCTGATGTGAAGGGGGGCTTCTTATTTAAAGGTTTAGCTCATCATGTGAAGATGGCTCCTGATGTGAAGGGGGATGTGGTATTTGAAAAGGGGCTCTGATGTAAAAAGGCACCCCTTTATTGTGCTTTTGCATTGGGTCCCCCTAAAAATCCATGATAGACCCTATCTAATATACATGTCTGGTATGAATTTTGGAGGGGGCACACGCCCTTTTTTACATTTACTTTCTGTACCTTTTTAACTGGGGTGCCTCAAGATTTTGGGTACTTTTAACCACTTGCTGTCCGGAGCAATTTCTTACTATTTGCACACACATGATATAATCTGAGTTTGTGGCTAGAAAACAGCTTCAAACGCCCCAAAACATTTATTTTCTGAAAGCAGAGGCCCTGTAGAATAAAAAAATGCTAGTTGCAATCTATTTGCGCAAATGTTTATCAGACCAGTATTTTTAGGATAAAATACAATAAAATTAAATATAGTGTGCAGAAAAGGGTCAAGGACCCATTTTTTTGTAAAATATAAAAGATGGGGTCACATCGGGTAAATAGATATCAAACATGTCAAGCCTTTATATTGCATTCGCCCGTAAAGCTGCCAAAAATCTTCAATACCTAAAATTTCCCATAGGGGACACTTTAAAAGCTTTTAACGCTCATCAGTTTAGTGCTGACAGTGATTGGTGGCCCTAGAATGATTGCTCTCACTCTGATGTTGACAGCGGTATGTAACATGTGTAGCGCAATTTTAGTTTTTGCACGTAGGCGCACCGATGTGTGTTTGCGTATGTATGTGTGTGCACGTGGGGGGCAGGGGACTTAAAACACTTTTTTACACTAACCTTTTTGCTATTACATAAGGGACTAACAAGCCCCCTACATAATAGCAGATAGGGTGTGACTGGTCTTCTTTATGGAGACATCAGAGATCTTTCAGACCCCCATGAAGCTGAGGAAGCAGAGATCTGCTTCCCCAGCTTCTTCTCCTGGCTCTTAGAGCCGGAGAATGTAAACAGTCACACCGGAAGTGATGTTCCAGGTCCAGTGATCGGAGGAGAGATCAGCTAGTGGAAGCCTGTTGATCTCTCTCCGATCATTGCGGGGAGACACGCTGTGCTGTTCCCGGTCCCGGGACAGCGGAGCCCAGGGAAGCCGGTGGAGGCAGAGGGGGTGGGGGCAGCGATCTGTACAAATGATGCATCGCTGTATAGACGCCGGATCACTTGAACATTAATAGCCATCGCTGGCTGTTTAAAATGATACCAAGAACACGTCTGCAGCAGCAGTCGTGTTCATGGTTTAACCACTTTTGCAGGCCGCCGTATATATATGACACGTGTGCGATTCGTTTCGTTCCGAATCGAAATTCGGACGAATTTTCGGAAATTCGGATGTATCCGAATTCCGAATTACAGACATAACGAATGCAAACGAATCCGAATTTCCATTTCCGAAATTCGGTAGCGGTAGTTCGAACGTTCGTTTCGTTTTCGTTTCTTATTCGTTTCGTTCGTTGGAGCAAAGTGACATTAGAGAAGGAGAAAAATATTTTTTCCCCCTCAAATGTCACTTTGCTGCAAACGAATGAACGAAACGAATAAGAAACTAATAAGAACAGAAAACGAATCGAACGTTCGAACTACCGCTACCGAATTTCGTCCGAATCCGAATTCTGAATCCGAATTGACTTTCACACCCGAATCCCGAAAAACGAAATAACACAAATCCGAATTTAAAACGAAACGAAACAAATTTTTTGGCAGTGCACATGTCTAGTATATATAAGTATTGCGGCCCGGAAGTATTTAAAGTGTGCCTTAACTGAAAAAAGGTTGAAAAATTTTGTCCTAGCAGCTTGGTTTAGGTCCCACTTTTTATACTAGGGACAGAATGCATTTACTGCCCCCTGAAAATATGTAAATACTTGAATGTCCATTGCATGGTCACAGGTTAAGAATCGTGTTGTGTTCACCTTTTGTGCTGGCAAATGCTTTCTAATTGCTTTCAGCTGTCCAAGAATCCTACTTAATGGTAGTGGGCATGCTTATATCTGCACCTTTTCCTGAGCTGCCTGCTAAATTAGATGTTAGTTTAGTTGGCTGTGAATTGTCTTTAGTATACAGTCCACGTCCAACTACCATTTTACATAAATATTGCCTCTTCTCCACATATGCTCCTTCCTTCTTAAGGTGCCCATACACCTTACAATTATCTGCAGATTTTCTGTGGTCAGATGGAAAAAGTGCAACAGATTGGCCCAGGTGGAGATTACTTCATCCACACAGTTAAGTGTAGATGGAGGAATCTGTTGCACCTTTTCCATCTGACCACAGAAAATCTGCAGATAATTGTAAGGTGTATGGCCAGCTTTACTTGTGTCCTTACTTTACCAAGGTTTTGGAATTTGGATACATGGCAAAGTTAATACTGTACGTGTCCCAGGTTTGGAGGCTCAAAGGAAGAGCTAAATCACAATTTTAACATCCTAATGACACAAAGGGTGACTGCTGTCATTATAAATATTCAGCTTCTGATCCCTGCCTGCTCACCCTCAACGCCCCCCATCCCTGTCTCCAGCCCCATCCTTCCTGTTGATCTTTCTGTAGCGGTCTGTGTCCCTCTGAACCCACGTGGGTACACAGACCCCTGCAGCCGGCACTAGCGGGGAGAATAGACTGCTAACCGAACCTCCACCCCCTTTCCCTTAGTACTTCTTGTTTGTATACAGTCTTGTGGTTCCTCCGCTGCCGCCACCTCTGTCCTCTGTGGCCTTGTCTTGTTGGCTCTTCCCTCCTGTCCATCATCTTGCCCTCGCGTGTCCCCGCTGGCACCGTCCTTTCTGTCTTCCGCGCCTCCCGTACTGCCATTGCCTCGCCCCCTGTTTCCCTGTAGCCTCCTGTCATCCTTAGGCTGCTATTGGATATTTCTAATTGCAATAACCAATAGCAGGCTTTCAATTTGAGCCCGCCCACTGCCTGCTGTCAATCAGGAACTAGTGGACCTCCTCTGTAGGCAGTGGGCGTGTTCAATTGGCAGCCTACTATTGGATATGTTTCAAACTATCCAATAGCAGGCTGTAGATTGCGTTCCTCAATACAGTTCTGCTATAAGCTCATGGTCGGTTCAGCGACCATGAACTTATAGCAGAACTGTTCCACTGACTGTCCCCTTTCAAATAATAGCTGTCATCAGCGGCTCACAAGTCGCTGATGAGAGTTATTAACTAAAATTCCGGGGCGGCCCCCCTCTGCGTCGCCACAGCGGCCGCCGGCATATTCAGCTTCTGATCCCTGCCTGGAGCCACTACAGGCAGGGATCTGTGTCTCAATGGATCCCCGCTGCTCTCCCTAACTTGTAGGGGCTGTAGCAGCGGGGATCCGAATCAAAATGGCCGGCGGGGGGGGGGCGGAGGAACAAGCGGCTTGCAATTGCATCCCAGCAGGAGGAGAGAGGAGCAGCCGCTGTCATCCTGTCAGTTTCCGGGGATGACAGAGGCTGTGTGCGTGGCCGAGCGGGGGATATCAGTGATATTTAACGATCCTCTCGTGTGCAGAGCAAACACTGGAGTGATCGTCTGATCACTCCGGTGTTTGTAAATAACTGGGGACACATAGTACTATTTGCCCCCAGTATGAATGAACAGGATGTGATTTAAAAACAAAAAGGAGCGCCTCCACTTTTTAATGATAAAAACGCACAACTGTAATGTACTTACAAGTCGGTAGTAAAATGGCATGTAGAAAACAATTGCGAAAAAAATTTCTAAGAGGATGAACTACTATGTAACAAGCAAAAAGATATTCTGTGTCAGTTGTGAACTGATGTTATTACATTTCGGAACTGTTATTAAGTATCAGTTCACAACTGACAGAATATCTTTTTGCTTGTTACATTGTGGTTCATCCTCTTTGAATTGTTTTTCGCAGGCTATAATTGTCTTTTTTATTATTATTATTACTGTTGGGGGGGAGGGGGGGCTTTGGGGAAATATTAGAGGTCTAAACAGACCCCTGACATCTCCCTTTTGAAATAGAAAAAGAAATTGAGGAGGCAGAGTCCTCAATTTCTTTTTCTGCACTAAATGATGCACTGCGATGCGTTCTAACAACGCATTGCAGCGCATGTGCATGGCGTATACCACAATATGCTGCACGTGTATCTTATGTGTGTGGGGGCGAGGGGGTTTGTGTTTTTTTTTGTTCATTATTTTACAGATTTTTTTATTTTTAAATAATGGTATTTTTTAAACCTTTTACTTTTGGAGGGGCCTATGGGGGAAATATTAGGGGTCTAAACAGACCCCTGACATCTCCCTTTTGAAATAGAAAAAGAAATTCAGGACACAGAGACCTCAATTTATTTTTCTGCAGCCTCAGCACTCAATGAATGGGAAATACTCAGTACAGAGGCTTCCCATCCATTCAGAAACTAATGATAGTAAAAATATTTACTATCAAGCGGTCTCTGAATGTGGAGGAGCCTCTGTACAGAGTGCTTCTCCCCATTGAGGAAAACATGAACAGGAAGTGATGTAAATCACATCCTGTTCATTCATACTGGGGACACATAGTACTATGTGTCCCCAGTTATTTACAAACACGGGAGTGATCAGACAATCACTCTGGTGTTTGCTCTGCACGCGAGGATCGTTAAAAATCACTGATATTTAACTATCCCCCGCTCGGCCACGCACACAGCCGCTGTCATCCCCGGAAACTGACAAGGTGACAGCGGCTGCTCTCTCCTCCCCGCTTGTGGGGGAGAGCAGCGGGGATCCATTGAGACACAGATCCCTGCCTGGAGCGGCTTCAGGCAGGGATCAGAAGCTAAATATGCCGGCGGCCATCGGCCGCGGTGCCGGCGGAGAGGGGGGGCCGCCCGGAATTTTAGTTAATAACTGTCATCAGCGGCTTGTGAGCCGCTGATGACAGCTATTATTTGCAAAGGGGACAGTCAAGGGAACAGTTCTGCTATAAGTTCATGGTCGCTTAAGCGACCATGAGCTTATAGCAGAACTGTATTGAGGAACGCAATCTACAGCCTGCTATTGGATAATTTGAAATTACATATCCAATATTAGGCTGCCAATTGAACACGCCCACTGCCTACAGAGGAGGGACCTGAGGGATGAAGTTCTCCATCAGGTCCACTAGTTCCTGATTGAGAGCAGGCAGTGGGCGGGCTCAAATTGAAAGCCTGCTTTTGGTTATTGCAATTAGAAATATCCAATAGCAGGCTAAGGATGACTGGGCAGAACATTTACGAAGAGGGCCGGGGGGCTAAGAGGAAAAAGGAGGCGGGGCAATGGCAGGACGGGATGCGCGGAACGGAAAGGACGGTGGCAGCGGCGACACGGAGCGCGGGCAAGAAGAAGGACAGGAGGGAAGAACCGACACAGGCACAGTGGACAGAGGTGGTGGCAGCGAAGGAACCACAAGACTGCATACAAACAAGAGGTACTAAGGGAAAGGGGGTGGAGGTTCGGTTAGCAGTCTATTCTCCCCGCTAGTGCCGGCTGCAGGGGTCTGTGTACCCGCGGGGGTTCAGAGGGACACAGACCGCTACAGCCGGCACCAGCTGGGCGAGACGAATACAGAAGGATCAACAGAAAGGATGGGGCTGGAGACAAGGATGGGGGGGCGTTGAGGGTGAGCAGCCAGGTTATTTAGAGTTTAATATACGGTGGCGGGCGCAGAGTAGGGTTAGATGACATTGGCTGGGGCAGTACTTAGAAGTGATCTGGGGGACTTCTTTATTTGCGACGGTTTTAGCTGTTTGTGCGCCTGTTTTCTGACACCGCAAAACGATCGCACAGTTTAGATTTTGCGAATTGTCGGAAAACAGCCGCAGTTAGGAATGTGTAAGAAACAAGCGCAGGGAGGCTTAAAAACACACACATATGAAAGAAATATGCGGTAGAAAGAGTTGCGCTGTAGATAATAGAGAAAAATAGCGCAAGTGCCTTGATAAATTCCCCCCAGTGTGCTTGGAAAACAGATAGTCTCACCATTCTCAGGTTGTCCTGTTCAGTGGCTCTCTCAGCCTCCCCAAACCTTCCAGCCTCCCAGGCTGTTCATGTGCCTCCAGCACACACCAAACTTGGCTTGGCCTGTGTGTTCCTCCAGCACACACAGCTACCTGGCTCCACTCTGACATCTGGGTGGAGTCCTCCTGACTCCCGAACACCTATGTTCCTCTTCCCAGCTGGAGCCCTGAACACACTCCAGCACCCTCCTCATGAGGGATGCACACAGGTGCACAATCAGGTGCTGGCTGCCACTAAAGCATGGACCCAGGAATAGAGATTTCATCCCACCCAGAGATCTAAGAAATCTCCTGGCTCCAGGATCCCAACTATGATCCAGAAAACCTGGAAAGGACTGAGAAGCCAGCTCTTTCCTGGTACAAGCAATTGCTTCCTGGAGCCACTCAGCCCCCCTGACCCACCGCATGGCTTCCTGATTGGCCAGGAAGCCGGCTCCATGCTCCCTCGCTGCAAGGAAGTTCTGGTATTGGGGTAAGTACAAGTACTCGCCCAAATGTTCAGTATCAGCACCAATACTGATAATTAGTGCATCCCTTTGTGTATATATGTATATATGTGTGTATGTGTATATATATATACACACACACACACTCTCTGTATATGTGGGCATTGAACAAGAATTTTAAAAACTTACAAACTGAAAAAAAAAATGAACCCCCAAATGATTACAGTTTCCATTTAAATAATATGAAAGGTTATTAAGGAATAGCAAGTTGTTATATGAATGTAGCTGTGCCTAATTAAGCATTAAAATATCGGCTTTTTTGGCTTGCCCGGCAGACTTCTTTGTTCCTTGGCTCCGTATCATAGAAAGTAGCTCCTTCAGAGCTATGTATACTAGTATATATGCATTATTTAGTCAGAAGATTAAAAGTGTTTGCTGAGTATGCACATTTTTGTTCTCAGTTTTTGGACTACACAAGCTTCTAGTGTGATCTAACTTGGGGCCATAAACTACACAACATTTAAGTGATAATTAACCGTATCTAAAAAAAAAATATATAGTATTATGGACCCCAGTACATACCTTTCTTGAATGTGCCTTTCCATTTTCCCACTGTGGTCGATTTCAAATCTTGCTGTGAAAAATGTTCCCTCTGACAATCGTGCCTTAGGGTGGCTCTGTCCCCTTACAGGGACCCATGCAGTCACCTATGCATGTGTGTTCCCATCTGGATACATGGACACGTGTATTTATGTCCACTGAAGCCTATGGTCCTGGAGGCAAGTCACTCACATGCTCCTTCCTCCAGCTGCTGATTGACAGTGGCAGTTGCTCATGTCATCCAATCAGGTTCTCTGTTTAATTTTCAAAGCTTAATTTAACAAGCTAAAAAGACGCTGACTGGTTGCTAACTGGTTGGGCAACTGCTCCAGATTCTGTCTGATACAGTTACAGCACAAGCTCAAGCTCCCTATACAGCACACAGATACAGCACAAGCTCCCTAATAGTATTATTCTAGGATAAATTCCTTTAACCTCTTGCCGTCCGCCCGTTAAGAAAAGACGGACGGACGGCAGACTCGCATCAGCGGGTTGCCGTCTCCAGACGGCATTTTTTTCCTGCTCGCGCGGGCACGGGCAGGAGTACCCCGTCTTTTATATTTTACTAAAAAATTGGGTAATAATAAATGTTTTAGAATTAATTATAGGGGAAACAGTTTTTTTTTTTTAATTTTTCCTTAATATATTCAAAAATAAAAACCCCAGTGGTGAACAAATACCACCAAAATATAGCTCTATGTGTCCCCAAAAAAAGGGTATAAAATTCATTTCAGTACAGCGCTGCATGACGGAATAAATGTCAGTCAAAGTACCGTAGCGCTGAATACTGAAAAATGGCCTGGATGGGAAGGGGGTTTAACACCCCGGATGTCAACTGGTTAAAATAACCATAAACTGACTGGAGAGCATGTCCCCAACTCAACCAAATTAAACTCCTCTTCATAATTCTTGGCTCCTACAAGCAGATTAAGAGGGGGTCTACGCCGCCACTTCCTGGTCTCTTCTTGCACTACAGCTTGGCGATGGCATAGTATGGACACTAACAAGCCTGTAGAATGGGTGTACCACATGGACTCTATATACCAGATGAAACAAATGCTCTCTTGGGATAAAGATATCTCAGATACTTTATTGATTTTTTTGGTCTACATGGCTTAATTTTAGACACTCCAAATACCTTACCGCCTATTGATTTATTTTAGGCTCTTACAGAATATTTGAGAGCTTTTGGCAGCTGTGGATGGTGGTTGGAGCACCCTTCCTATTTCTCTACTCCTAATGCCAATTTCCCATGCCCCCCCTCCACCTTTTCTTGTGTGCTCTCGGTTCCCTGATCCACTAACCTGAACCATTTCCCACTTAGCTTCCCCCCAACCCCTTAAGCTATCCCTCTGGATAGGATATCTGGTTGATGTTTCCATACCCAGCTCAGCATATTTTGTTACCTGTTTTTTTTTTTTATTCTTTATTTTGAATTTTCAGATATAATAGACAATAAGTACAAAAACAGTCTATGCCGTATTCCATTCAATTACAGTAACAGGTATATTAATCGAGTAAGCGTATCTCGTCGCTGGCGTCCGCCATCTTGTCCCCACATGTTGCCCTCGTTTCACCGCTGGATCGCGGCACCGAAAGCGAGCGGATCCTCGCACCCGCTAAAAAACGGTCCATGGCAGCCCCTCCGCTCGGTTAGTGTCTCGGGCGGTGCGGGCGGGCAGTATCGCCGGTTTTAAATAACGTTTATGGCCGCGGCTGCAGGAGCGCTCTCTCTCTGCAGCCGATCACATGGGCGCCGGAACCGGAAGTTTCACGAATAGTTTTAAGCTGCTATGTATGTATATGTAAACAATGTTTAATGTACTAATAAAAGTAATGTTTAAGCCTATGTGAGACCGGCATGCTTGTGTACAATGAAAGCCCCATTTTATTGTGTTTCTTAGTCTGTATTAGTTTTGCACAGAGTGGGGAAGAGTTGGACCCCATGTCAGGTTATTACTGACATGGGCATCACTGAGTCTATAACAAGTGCCCAGATCCCCAGGTATACTTTAAAAAAAAAACATTTTTATGATATTTTTTTGTCTTCAGTTACCAATTTGTATTAGAAGGTTGGGGGGCTGCAGGGTAACATCCAACATTCCAGTGACACTGACAGTGCACATGGCTGCCATCTACAGGAACTGTCAGTATCACTGCAATGGTGGATAGGTAAGAGCCAGGTGCAGACACCATTTCAGTGACACTGACAGTGCTTGTAAGTGGCAGCCAGGTGCACACACCTTTCCAGAAACGCTAACAGTGGAACTGGCTGCCACCTACAATCACTGTCACTGAAATAGTGTGAGCAACTGGCTGTTAGTTAGTGCCTTTGGAATGGTGCATAGGTAGGAGTCCGGTGCACTGTTAGTGTCATTGGAATGGTGGGTGGGTGGGAGTCAGGTGCACTGTTAGTGTAATTGGAATGGTGGATAGGTAGGAGTCCGGTGCATTGTTAGTGTCATTGGAATGGTGGATGGGTGGGAGTCAGGTGCACTGTTAGTGTCATTGGAATGGTGGATGGGTGGGAGTCAGTGCACTGTTAGTGTCATTGGAATGGTGGATGGGTGGGAGTCAGTGCACTGTTAGTGTCATTGGAATGGTGGATGGGTGGGAGTCAGTGCACTGTTAGTGTCATTGGAATGGTGGATGGGTGGGAGTCAGTGCACTGTTAGTGTCATTGGAATGGTGGATGGGTGGGAGTCAGTGCACTGTTAGTGTCATTGGAATGGTGGATGGGTGGGAGTCAGTGCACTGTTAGTGTCATTGGAATGGTGGATGGGTGGGAGTCAGTGCACTGTTAGTGTCATTGGAATGGTGGATGGGTGGGAGTCAGTGCACTGTTAGTGTCATTGGAATGGTGGATGGGTGGGAGTCAGTGCACTGTTAGTGTCATTGGAATGGTGGATGGGTGGGAGTCAGTGCACTGTTAGTGTCATTGGAATGGTGGATGGGTGGGAGTCAGTGCACTGTTAGTGTCATTGGAATGGTGGATGGGTGGGAGTCAGTGCACTGTTAGTGTCATTGGAATGGTGGATGGGTGGGAGTCAGTGCACTGTTAGTGTCATTGGAATGGTGGATGGGTGGGAGTCAGTGCACTGTTAGTGTCATTGGAATGGTGGATGGGTGGGAGTCAGTGCACTGTTAGTGTCATTGGAATGGTGGATGGGTGGGAGTCAGTGCACTGTTAGTGTCATTGGAATGGTGGATGGGTGGGAGTCAGTGCACTGTTAGTGTCATTGGAATGGTGGATGGGTGGGAGTCAGTGCACTGTTAGTGTCATTGGAATGGTGGATGGGTGGGAGTCAGTGCACTGTTAGTGTCATTGGAATGGTGGATAGGTGGGAGTCAGGTGCACTGTCATTGGAATGGTATACACACAGTACACCTGGATCCCACCTGAGGCTGGGGGAAACTATGGAAGAAGGAGGCAGAGAAGTACTACTAACGTTATTAGTTTTAGTAGAATGTATACATGCAGTCAGGTTTATTAGGAGAGGGTGGGGTGAAGGTCTACTTTAAAGCCAGAGACAGCCAGTCAACTAGCATTTTCAGAAAGGTCAGGCATGGCATCCTCTGCACAGGTTTCCTCTCACATTCCAATACAAAGTTGTATTCAGTCCCCAGCCATATGTTGTTGAGCATAATATAAATTACGTGGGTAGAACGCTGCTTCACTGATAACACAGCTGCTAACCATACACGGGGTAAACACTGACATATCGTGTCCGATCACTGCGCACCAAATCCGGCCCCGGAGCGATCGCAGCGATCATGATTACCGTATCTTCTCTTCCAGTGATGTCATCGCTCTCACCTTGACAGACAAGTCACGCCCTTTTTTCCCGAGCCGCGGACTGCCATTGGCCGGCAGAGTGAGACATCTGCCTTCCTATTGGAATTGACCTCTGCCAATCGGAAAAAGGGAATGTTTGCTCCCGCCTCCGGCCGCGGCGATGTCAGGGAATATGGCGGCTGCTGTGTGTTGAAGCTGTTTGGGAAATTGCGGCGGTGTGTGAGGGGGGGTTTCGGCGGCCTTCTAAACTATGAGACGGGCCGGCGTGGCGCAGGTGTCTAGGCCCGGAAGGAGGCTGTGGAGGAAGCAGGCTGGCTGCGGTGAGAGGGACGGTCGGTGTTTGTAGATAGCAGGCTCAGGGGCACAGCTAAGACCCCCTCCCTTAGGAGGCCACCGAGTCAGCCAGGACCGAGAGCTGGAATGGGGCGGCTACGTGTGTCCTTCCCGAGTCTGGGCCTCTGCTTTTTCCTGGCGCTGGGTTATGTCCAGGCGGCTCCACTTCCTGGAACAGGTAAGAGGCTGGTACTGATCCTTCTCTATGGGGCATCACGTCTGTGCCCGGCACTGCTGTGCCAACCTGCTGCTGGCATGTACACTGTGCTTTATGACAGCTTCATCTTACTTGATCACCTATCTCTGAGTGTGTGTATATATATATGTGTGTGTGTATAATATATATATGTACTTACTCCTTTTTATTAGCTGTGGATAGATGAGGGCCTCATTCACACAGGCTAATTCTTACGACAGCAGTTTCCTATAACAGGTGGTTTCGAAGAGCTGCGACTGCCCAACTTGTACAAAGCAAACCCTTGCAAATGGTGGTAGGGCTGCACCTGTGGTTGCAAGAGAGCCACTGAAATTTTCTTTTCTCTGCGTTCAGTTTTAGGCCTCATTCATACAGACTAATCGGGTCTGGCAGTGGATTCCTGCGGCTGTGGTTGAGGACAGCTTGGGCCGCTCAGCCTGTACAAAGCAATGATGGGCTGACAGGAGCTGTCCGCCACTTTTCACATATACCCGCACCTCCAGCAGTTACCTACGGCTAGGTTCCGACGACCGGCACCGGGTAAGAGATATTGCCAGCACACCAACAATCTCGTTTATAAGGGAAAAGCTTTTTTATTTTTTATATGATCACATAGAAAATCAATGTTTACAGACTGCGCAATGACCCTTCCTGATGCTGTGCGGTATTCAAACGTTGCTTTCCTATGTGATCATACAAATACATTATCTAGTAGCGGTGACTACTTTACAACACACACAGGGACCATGGGGAACAAAAGTAGCCACCCTCCAGAAGGAAGGACAGTGTCGGCACCAATTCAGAGATGATTTGAGGATCTACAGCTGAGTGATACACGAATAGGATACATTTTTGTTAAGGTACTTGAATGTATTTTTTGGCTTTAACTCTAGTTTAGTGTCGCTTTAAGAGGGTGCTGCAATGACTCCTGCCTGGTCATGGTGTATCTAGATATAGTGTCAATATACTGACAAGCTTGTTTCTAAGATAATAGTTTATAGGAATAGGAAAGCTCTTCACTTATACACAAGATTGTTGTTGTGCTGGCGATATAGCTTATCTAGGGCTGGTCGTCTGAACCTAGCCGTAGGTAACTGCTGGAGGTGCGTGTATATGGGGGGGTTATCAATTGGAATTTCGGGCACAGCCTCCCCAGACCTTTTATCTGACGACATTGCCAAGAGATCAATTGAAAGCTTGTAGATTGCATCCAGCTCTTGGCCTCCCAAAATGTGGTCGTGCCTGTCCCAGAGGAGCAGCAATTTCTAGGGTTTTACTCCCATGTTTTCTTGGTGCCAAAGCTGTCTGGAAAGTTCAGGATGATCCTAAATTTGAGCAAGATAAATTTGAGCAAGATGAATCAGTTCCTAGTCTCCAAACATTTCAAGATGGAGAGCATTTATTCGGTTCGAATGATTCTTCAGCGGTCAGTTTTTATGGTCACCCTGGACTTAAAGGACGCGTACCTACACATACCTATTTGTCCGGAGCACCAAAGATTCCTGCGATTTGGGGTGAAAACAGGGCAGGGAATCAAGCACTGGCAGTTTCGGGCTCTTCCGTTTGGCCTCTCGGCGGCTCCCAGAATCTTCACGAAGGTTCTGGCGGAGCCGGTCTTTTTTTTGCGCATCCAGGGAGTGTGTCTTATCCCCTACATAGACGACATTCTGATCTATGGTCCTTCGGAAGAGGCAGTTCTGGGCAGTCTACAGAAGCGCCAGGACTTGCTAAATCTTTTGGGTTGGATCATAAATCAAGAAAAATCGGTTCTTGTCCCTGGTCAGTCGGTGGTTTTTCTCAGCTACTGAATGGATTCAGTAGCTGGGAAATTGTTTCTGACCGAGGAAAAGGTGAGCAAGCTTCGCTCAGAGCGCACGGTCGGGGGGTGCTTTTTTCTTTTCCCTCTACAGGGAAGTGGATTCCAGAGGGGTGGACGATTTTAGCTCAGGACTGGGATTTCGGTCTGGACTATGCATTCCCTCCGCTGGTGCTGCTGCCACGAGTGCTTCAGAAACTGGGCAGGTCAACCTGTTCTCTGATTCTAGTGGCCCAGGAGACCTTGGTTTTCGGAGCTTATGATAAGGTCAATACACCCTCCTTGGTGTCTGCCACAGTGCAGGGATCTGTTGTGTCAGGGGCCGGTCCTGCATCCGAACCCGGAGTTCTTGCAATTGAGGGCCTGGCTCTTGAGAGGCGGCTCTTGCAATTGAAGGTCTGTTCGGACAGGGTGGTTGAGACTTTCCTGTCCAGCGGGAAGATAGTGACCAGAAAAATATATGACCAAGTCTGGAAGATCTTTTCTTCCTGGTGTACAGGCAAGAGTATCGCTTTACCTTCGGTTCCAGTTGTATTAGATTTTTTGCAAGATGGTCTGGATAAAAAGTTGGCAGTCAATACCCTAAAGGTTCAACTTTCTCGGCCATTGCGAGATAAGACGTTCCGGCCATGGGATCTGTCCTTGGTGTTGGGGGGACTAGCTGAGTCGCCCTTTGAGCCACTGGAGGAAGTTTCTATGAAGTGGCTCTCGCTGAAAATGTTTTTTCTCTTGGCGATTACGTCAGCTTGGAGGGTGGGGGACTTCCAGGCTATTTCTATTTAAAGAACTCTATTTACTGATTTTGCCGGATAGGGTAGTGTTGAGACCGGATCCTTTGTACCTACCCAAGGTGTCCTCCAGCTACCATAGGTCGCAGGACATTGTGCTGCCTTCTTTTTGCGATTTCTCCTCAAAAGCCAAGGGAATGGGAGTTTCACACTTTGGATGTTAGAAGATGTTTAAATATTTGGAGGAATCTAGGTCATTCAGAAGATCCAGTTACCTATTTGTTCTCTATGCAGGGCCTAGCAAGGGTCTGCAAGCCTCTAGGGCCTCACTAGGCAGATGGATTAGGGAGGTTATTAAGTTTGTGTACCTTTTCAGAGGGCCAGGAAGTGCCTTCTGTCAAAGCGCATTCCACCAGATCTCTAGCGACCTCTTGGGCAGAAAAAGCTGGGGCATCGGTGGAGCAAATTTGTAAAGCAGCAGTCTGGTCAAGGCAAGATACCTTCTGTGAAGCACTATCGGTGGAGGTATTGTCGCAACAGGACCTCACCTTTGGCCGTAAGGTGCTGCAAGCAGTGGTCCCGCCCTGAGAAGGTAGGCTTGCTGGGAGTGTACTTGGTGATTCTCTCAGGTTGCTGGCCTGGAAGATGATTGGAGAAATGTTTAGTTATTACTTATAACGGGATTTCCACAAATCTTCCAGGACAGCAAGCCTACTTCCCACCCTAATTTGTAGTTGTAGAGCTATGGTTGTATGGAGTGTGGTGTTACCACGAACACTGGTGGTAGTATACTTTTATCACAACTGAGGTAAGAAGGGGTGGGAGGGTATTTAACTACCTTTTTAAATTGTGTTTCCTGCTCCTCTCCTCTGCCAAAATGTTCTGATTTCACTGTGCATTGGAGACTGCAGCAAAATAGATAAAGCCCCCATTTCCTGGCTGATCCAGCATCATCTAGCACTTTGTCGCCAACCTTTCTGTACCTTTCATTCATTAGATTTAAATTCTTTCGGTCATGGAGGATCAACATCACATGTGGGTATTATCTAGGGTGGTGTTCCTAGTAATGCAGCCTGCCAAGAAATGCTCACTCCTCCAGACTGATATGCACCCATCAAGGCATTTTGACATTTGCACAGCTCCTCAAAAGAGGCATCCTACTAATGGCACCAGGCATGCTGAGGGCTCTTGGGGGGATTTCTGAGTCAGGGTGCTGTGATATTTTCAGGAAGCTATGTACAACACCCTGCCAGCACCTCCCACCAGCCATGACCTGCCTGATTTGCATAGAAAAACACTGTAACCCAGTGATCATATCTCCTAAAATAGTGTGTTAAGGAAAATTTTTTTATTTTTTTGATGGAAATGGTTATTTTTATGCCTGAGCTGTGCAATTCAATTTTATGTTACAGAACAGGTATTGGCCTTGTAAAGTGCTCAGCTCCCTTTTTTTAAATTTCTTTTTCACCTTTTGTATAAGTGGCCACATTGTATTGTGTTATTGTTATTTGTGTCAGTGGACGTTTCTTTCCTTTAATATAAAACTGCAGCGGTTATTGTGCAGAGTTCAGATCAAATGAACTGGTCAGCCAGTTGGTCTGTCTTACTCCTTTGCTTTATTCTGGAGCGCTTGGTGTGGGACATATTAGTCCAATCTAGGGACCATGAAGCTCTTTTTAAAGGGCATGTATTTCCATTGCAGTATATTCCATTGTATACTGCATTTAAAGCAGTCATCGTTTCTTTAGAACTATAAGTGCCTAAGACTTGTCTAAAGGTGCCCATACACCTTGCGATTATCGTTTGAAAATCCAACGCGATCGGGTTTTCGTACGATAATTATCCAGTTGATGGGAAGTGAACGATAACAATTACTGTACAACTGGCGAATTTCCTCGAACGGTCATGCTGGAAAACACTAAGTTGCATTTCCATGCGGAAAAGTCGCAACATGAACGCTGCACATGCGCAAATGAAAATCCACGATTTCAATTGACGAAATTCGACCAGTTAGTATTTGCTAACGAACGATAATCGGAATCTACATTGGTCGGTGCACGATGGGGTATTCGAGCGGAATTTGAATAGGGGTTCGATGACGGGACAAAATAAATCAAACGATAATTGTGAGCTACGGCACCTAACTTTTGATGTTTTCTCTAGCTGTAAGTGGAGCTGACACCTTAGAGTACAATTCTGTATAAATTTGCCAACCCCACCCCCTGAGATTCTGTCTGCTGATTTTTGTTGTATATCAGCTGTACTTGTCCTCCATCAAGCTTCAAGCCTTTCATGGAAGTGTTGAGAATCATCCTTTTCCCTTATGGCTTTTTCTTTTTCTGTGTGGTTACTTTGCAGATCATACTTTGTTTTTTTTTTTTTTACCAAAATACATTTCCATATAAAAATGCTGTCAAATATAAGGTAGATAGTTGGAAGTGTAGATAGTTAACACACTGAAGTTAATTGAATGTTTTCTTACACTTCCTGGTTTGCTGATTCCTGTAAGTGTGCATCGGTCACTAGAAATGGTACAGGAGCTTCTTTGAGCAGTTAAAAGCGCTTTTCCTCCCCATAGACTTCATTGGAAATGCCCAAGAACGCTCAACAAAAGCATGTTGCACATTTTCGTGAGTCTTTTTGCACAATAGTTTATGAGCTGCCAATCAAAATGCGCGTATTCATTTATGCGTGTTAAAACGTGCATACAAATGTGCACAACGCGCAAATAAGCTCATGCTGCTAACGCGCGTATAAACGCGCAAAAACTGTGCCGCCTAGGTGTGAACCAGGGCTGACTGGTCAGATGTGAACATAGGCAATGGAAAGAATTGGGATACCTCCTGTTGAGCGTTTGTAGCTCTTAGGAATGTAGGTTACAAAACACTCAGGTTTAAATGGGGCCTTACGGGTCATGCGCAGAGTTGTAAATCCAGGCGTATAGGCATACGACATAAAATATGCCGCAGCACTTTTCTGTCTATAGACTTGTATGAATGGAAAACACGGCACGGGTATACCTGTGAAAACAGCCCTACAGGCATTTACACGTGCATTGGCGTAAGTTCCTGAACGAGAAATTTCGAGAACTTACACCTGTATACATGTAAACACATACAGCCTTTTGTTGTCCATACAATCCTCCTAGATAAAAAAACACAGGAGCTGGGGCTCACGGGTGCCACAAATACAGATGTGTTGAATGCTGTATTCCTATAAGTCTGTATTTGTGCCCTTGTCATACCAAAAAATATATAGTCCTTCCCTTTTTTAGGTGTTTATTTGGTGAAGGCCTTTGTGCAGATTCCAGGCTTCTCTGAGCAGTTTGAGAGAGAAACTTTAGTGTCAGACTGAGGGACAGACCGAGCTTCCTCTCGTTAACACACATTGTCTCATTAACCCTTTGTTAGGACAGTGTTCAAATCTGATGAGATCTGCCAGCACAGTACAGACAGGGTTAATTAGCGTAAGGATATCTTCCCGCAGCCTCCTCCTTCCAAGGAGAACAGTGGTCAGCACAATAGTGACATCACCAAATGTCCAATTTTTCTACAAAAAAAAAGCAGTCGGGGGCAGCAGTGCGTTTGGATCGCACTACAAATATAGAACTATGAGGCCGTAGGAACCATCACAGACCAGGAAATTATATTTTAAGCCAGAATTCAAGACAAAAGCTATGTTTTTCAGCATACAGCTTAGTCCCAATAAACATGTCCTAGATGTTCTTTATTACTTAGCCAGTCTTATTCACCTTTTTGATTTAAGGTCCACTTTAAATGATGAAGGAATAACCCCTATAAGGCCTATTTGCTGCCAAAGTTTTCATCTAGCGATCTACACACACTGGCAATGTATGAATTTGCATTATATGTAAATTGGTAGCTCCGCAGTGTGTACTTAGTGTGTCTAAGGCTCTCTTCAGATCTCAGATCTCTGCAATGCTACATCGCAGGAGCATTGCAGTGTCCATTGTGGTAGGGCAGCCTGTTTATTTCAGTTGGCTGCCTACCTCCTGTACATCGCGGTAAAAATACGTTTTTTGTGTGTGTAAATCTCGCAATGCATACTAATACATCACCAGGCGTTGTGTGATGCAACGGCTAGATGCGTTGGGGTTGCATTAAGAAATAATGCTACAGCGGTGCACCTCAGTGTAACACGTGACGTGGCATTGCATGCGGGAACGCATGTCCTTCGTCCTTCCTCATTGTAGAGGTGTGAATGGAACCTTCAAGTTTTGGATAGTATTGAGGGGTTAGAACCTCTTTCAGGTTTTTATTGGTGTCTGAAATATAAGGGTCTGCCATTCATGACCTGATTTTTCATTTGACTTAAAGTAAAGGTAGAGGAAAAAAGCCCCTCGATCTTTTAGCCATAATGCGCTAGTATGCACAGCAAATGAACACACTATGGCAGACTTCCCTGCCTAAGCGATCACCTTCAGCGCTGCGTTCCTTCCTTGCTGGCGCTTCCATCTTCATCCTGATCTTCTGCGTTCTGATTCTTCAGCCACTTGATTGGCCAGGCCCTGATGACATAACTTCATACAGGAGTTGACTTATCTCAGTAAGAATCTTGCCCAGTCTGTGTATGTCCCTCTCAGTGTACAGGGACAATGACCGACAGGAAGAAGCTTCTACGGCAGAAGAGACTTGCACAGCCCCTTCTATCACAGACAGCCTACCTGTCAGCAGTCTCTTTTCTTTAGACTTCACTTCCACTCTAACTTGCTGAATGTTTGTTCTATGCCAGTCACTCAAAGTATTAAAACCAGGGCATTGGAACGATTTTAATGCATTTTAACATTTTCAGCAATGACAACTCCACTAATTTCTTTCTAAACAGGTTTCACTGGGTGACAGATCAGAACAAGAGGGCACATAAGGAGGATGTTAATGGCAGTCCTTGTATTTCTCTCATGACATGGTTACTTTGTGCTAGGGTAGTGTCAGAAATACTGTAACTAATCTTCCATTGTTTTGAATGCTGTGTGCCAATAAAAGGGGAAATGTTGATGCTATTTTATGGTTAGGTTATGGCATTTAATTATTTGTTAAGTTATTAGCCGGGTAAATTGGTCTTTCATTTGGTAGTACTCTGTCATTATGTCTAAGGTATGAGAAATGTAGCTGAAATATTGTGTCTTGTGCCTATGGGTGCTTTATGTCTGCTTCACTGTCTCCATGCAAAGGTTAATGCGTTGCACTGCCAATTTTTTGTTTTGTATCCCAATAAGGTTCAGGTGCCATTTGGGGTGTGCTAAGGTATGTTGGAAGCCCATGCAAAGCGAATGAGCAGCTCGTTTCTGTCTAGGAACTGTAATAAAGCAGATTTACTGAACTATTCCTGGCTCCCACAGGGCTGCTAGACCGGTCCCTGCATTCTCCTCTTCCCTGAACTCCGGTGGTCTAAGGACCGCTGATGTCTTCACATCTACCACAGGCTCCAGAGATCTGGGAGGAGAACTCTGGCCACCAGGTAGTGGGGGATCAGGTAAAAAAATCTGCCAGCACTTAACCCTTGGCGAGCGTGGGTAGCCCCACTGCAATTTGTACTTTTTGGTTTGCTCGGGGATGGGCTTCAACCAGTAAACCTGTTATGTAGAATGCTGTTGGGTTTGATTTTATATTTTTCTTTCTGCACTTCCTCATAACAGTGAAGGTAAACTTTGACAGGTGTCAGTTAGCAGTTCACAGATGTGTGTCTGCATTTCTACTGTATTCATGATCATGTGTTGTATTTTTTCTGAATTGGTGAGCCTGTATAGCAGTGGTTCTCAACCTGTGTAACCTCAGGGTCCACATTTGTCCTTGGTCATTAAGCCACGACCCAAGTCGCACTGCAACCGAACGCACGGCATTGCGGTGCCGTGTGTTCCGGTGCAGGCAATTGGAACTGTGGGTGGGAGGTGCGTTTGCGGTACCATTCAAATGAATGGCAATGCAGTGCAACTCCCACACCAGAACACCTAGTAGGTGCGATTCCATGGTACAGTGCATTAAATCGCACAGGACTGTTCGATTAATGCACTGTACTAGTGTGAGCAGTGTGAACAGGCCCTCAAAAACACTGACAGACACACACAACCACAAACACAATCACAATCTCACACACACAGACACGCTCCCAAAAAAATCTTTGTTTTTTTTAGATCCATCCAGTCTCCCTACCTTTATGAGAACTGGAGTAGATTCTCAGCCTGGGGTCCAGTGTGTGTGCTGCTTAACTCTGATGGAGCTCCATCCATATGTGCATTGCTTGTACAGCTCCCTTGCATGCCCTGTAAAGGTGCTGGGAGCCAGAATGTGATGCCACTCCAGTCCAGGCACCTCCTACAGGACATGCGAGGGAGCTGTAAGCAATGCCCGTATTGGATGGAGCTCCCTCATGGCCATAGCCCCAGCCCTCCTCAAGCTAGCACTCAGTGCCGGGCAGCATATTCTGAATGGCTGCTCAGCGCGAGAACTGACAGTGCTGCGCTAGAGGGAGGTTGAGAAGCCTCTCGCCTAGAAAAGTGGAAGGCGGTGGCGACACACTGAACATGGGGTCGCGACCCGCCAGTTGAGAACCAAGGCTGTATAGTGTTTAGCTTATACTTTAAGCGGGAGCAAGGCTTCACAGATATATACAATTGAAAATGATTTTAATTGTAGCTGATGCCTGGCACAAGTTCTGACTTCTTGTCATGTGTAACCACAATGGTTGGCTGTTTGTTGTACTGCAATAAAGAGGAAGTTTTAGTGTAAAAGGAAGTAGTCATTCTCTACCTGTATGATAAAGGGAACTTTGATGGACTAATGTCTTTATTCAACCTCAAATACTATGTAACTAGTCAGAATGGAAATAATGGAAAATACCTTTCCTGGGTTCTTAGCCTCGTTCCAAGTTCAATGCTGAGTGAGTCAGAGTCATTTATGAAGCCTCAATGGTCATAGTTTCCAGTACACTTGATGTGCACAGTTCCTGGTCAGTCACTTCTTAGTTGGTTAAGATGGGATAAGTGTCCTCCATGGAACCTGCATATTCAAAAACAAGCAAAAAATGGCTACTCCCATGTTTTCACTCTGACGGGTTCCCTTTTAAAGTACATTTTAGTATTGGTGGGCAGTATGCCGGGGCTAGTGGGTAAAGTTGGCACTGCATGAGAACGTGGCTTGACTGTCAGTGCCGCCATGTGATTTTTCAGCCTTCAAGGCTGAGAAGTGAAATTTTCAAGTGTCGGGCTGGCGTGGGCAATGGTCATCATTGCAGATAAGTGCAGCATGGACCAGGTGCTGAGGAGGGTGTAGTGGGTTGGTTCATCTTTTTTTCATTTTTTGTGAAAAGGTCAATTAACCCTTTAACGATAAATTACATTTAAAAACTATGCAGTTGGTAGCAGCTGATTTTCTGTATGAGATTTGTTGTAATTTGCAAATATTAAGCAACACATTTTTTGGACTAATAACCTGCAAGTGACATAATGAAGAATTATCTCTCCAGTGGCCTAGAGGCTGGAAGGAATGATTAAGAAGGCCGCAGGAACCAAAAAGAAAAATAGCAGCATAACGCACGTTGTTGCTATACAGTCAACAACCAGACCTTTTAATTCTACAGTTCTCCATATTTCTATACTTGGAGACCTGAGGTCAGGATGTAATGATCCATTCTCACTTCTGTTATATATCTGGGCATAAAAAAGAGCTAGAGGAATAGAAATTGTACTGATATGAATGTTCCATGGACGTTTATGCATCTAAATGCATGCTAACTGAAGCACTTGATGGACCATTGTGTCACATTTTTGCACAGGAACCTCTGGCAGCAAGATACTGTACAGATATTCATATTTTATGCACCTGAAGCCATCAAATGCAGGTTGTGTAGTGCTAGTTCCTAGGTTTGTACAGCTGGCTCCTAGTCATGGGAAAGATTTGTCCAGGCCTCTTGTAGATGTAAATCCAATCCCTCAAACCTCATATAATCTTGAAAAGTTAAAGGGTATTTATGGTGAAAAAGTAAATATATTTCTGTATTGAGTGAGTTCTGTCCCACTCCTAATAAAAATATCGATCTAGAAGTCTGTAAACATATTGAATATAAGCATAGGATGTACTTCCACAGTGCACTGACACAATTTCACTCAGCCATGTGAATATCAACTTCTTGTATCACAACTCTCACAGGATCCTGCTGACTGAACTATGACTCAATGTCTTAACTTCCCACAATGTGACATGATTGCTTGCTGGAAGCAATGCATGATGGGATATGTAAATCGAGGTTGCATCACATAAGGCAGCAGGGAAAGAGATGCAAAGCACACTGGGAATCCAGGAAGTTGATGAAAGTGATGGGCAGACAGAAGGCAACACTCACTATATAAAAGGGATTTATTTTTTTCTTCAAGTAATCTTTAATTGCATTATCAAAGACAACTCTAGAATGTATTCCTAATACAATGCTGATGTTTTCACAGGATATTGTGTGCTGGGACTTTACAACTCCTTTGAATGTTGTGGCTACATTAGCTAATGCAAATTAGTAAACAATCATAGTTTATGTAGTTTTAGTCAGGCTGAAAACAGACATAAGTCCATCAAGTTCATGGGGCAGAGAAAAACCTAAAACAGAACGCTATGCCTGCAGTTACCCACTGTTGATCCAGAGGAAGGCAGAAAGAAACCTCTATAAAGGGTTCAATTTGCTCTAACAGAGGAAAAAAATTCCTTCCTGATCCCATAGGCAATCGGATATTCCCTGAATCAACAATCTCTGGTATATATAAGAACTCAATATCCAATAATATTCTGTGCAATACAAATGAGCAAAGTAAACATGAGATTGTAGTCCATCATGGGAGTGGTGTGGAGCGGTGGTTACTTTACCACACACCGCAGGGGTGTGCGATTTCCTATTGCCTGACGCGTGGGACAAGCAGTTCCGAGTGCCAGGCAGGTGGTTTTTATTCTCTACATTTAGCCCTGCTGCGGGCAAGTTCGTTTTGTACAAGTGATCTGGGCAGTTATACAGCCACCCAGATCACTTGTAGCAGCCTGCTTCTGTCCCAGCACCACCTCCAAGCCATGGTTTTCAGGGTCCCCCACTCTTCTGGGGGGACCCAGGACCACAGCAAATGACTACAGGATGGAAAGCGGGGAGCAGTAAGGAGAACATCCAATCTGCTCTGTGTGATCAGTGAGGCAGGGTAGCTGCACTCACAGCCTTCCTGTCACAGCTGTCACAAGCCAGGCTGCAGGGAGCTTCATCTTCTGTATTGGAGGGCAGGCTCCATAAAGGGAACCTGTCGCCTCCAAATGCTATCACATTAGCCCCTGCGTGATAATAAAAAAATAGAGTGAGCGATTTACATCTACCTTTTTAATCTTTATAGAAAATACAAAATGTATTTTTCTGTCACCTAGTTTTTTTTTTTCCTCAACAATTTTTGTTTGCTGTCTACTATATGCAGGGCATGAAAAATGTTAGGGTGTCTCGTCAGTCAAAAATGTCATCAGTCAGCGGACTGTAGCCTTGCAATTTGTTTTAACATTTTTGGGGACAGATAGAGCTTTCTTTTGGAGCTATATAATCAGCACTGGGGGCGGGGGTTATTTTTTTAGACTATATAATGAAAAAAGTACCGTAAATGTAAAAAAACAAAGTTTTCCCTACGTTATGTTATAAACATTTATTCTATTTCTTACCCATATTTTTGGCAAAACCTAAAAGTCGCGGTCACGTCGTTTTTAATAGACTCCAAACATGTCAAGCCTTAAAATTGCTTGCCGCTCATCAGTTTAGTGTTATCAGTAATTAATGGCTCTAAAATGATTATTCTCGCTCTGACGTTTGCGGCGATATGTAACATGTGCGGCACAATAGGCGCAATTGTCGTTTTTGCATGTAGGCGCACCCAACGCATATCTGCGTGTGTATGTGGGGGGCGGGTGGACTTTAAAAAAAATAAAATAAGAAAAAAAATATTTTTTATGCTTTTTTTTTCTCTCTTATGATTCTTTAACTTTTCTATATTCTTCTTCTTCTTCTTCTTTTTTTTTTTTTACACCTTTTTTTGCTATTACATTGGAGGCTAACAAGCCCCCTATGTAATAGCCAATTTACATGACAGGTCCTCTTTATGGAGACATCAGGGATCTCCAAGACCCCTAATGTCACCTAGGGACCCCCAGAGAGGCTGATGAAGCAGAGATCTGCTTCATCAGCTTCTGTAGCTGGAGAGTGAGACTGAATGCAGGAAGTGATGTAATGTACATCACTTCCTGCATTCGGGGACTCAGGCTGGGTTCACACCTAGGCGTATTGAATATGCCCGTTTGTCGCGCGTTTTTGTTACCACGATTCGCGGTAAAAATAACGCGTGACAAACGCGCGTTTCCGAGGGCTACTTGGCTGTATCCCAATGGAAACGGTCAACAAAAACGGCCCAAAGAAGTACATGTACTTGTTTGAGCGTAGGCCGTTTTGTAGGCCGTTTCAGACGGGCGGAAATACGGAAAGGTGTGAACCATACCCATAGAAAACAACAATGGGATTTTCATGTTTGTACGTTTTGTAGAGCGTTCATAGAGCCTTGAACGCGCGACAAATCGTAAAGGTGTGAACAGAGCCTGAGAGGAGATCAAAGGGAGTTTGTGTACTGAACTCCCTTTGATCTCCTGTCACAGAGCCGTGCCGGTCCCGGGCCGCATCGGGCACAGTGGATCTCTGGACCGGCAACGGCAGTGACAGCTGCTAATACAAGCGATCGGGCGTCTCTAGAGACGCCCGATCACTTGAATGTAAAGCTCCCGGCCGGCCGTGTAATTACAACGGCCGGGAAGCTGCTCGTCGTGCTCCACCGTCCTCACGTCACAGAAAAGCGGACGAGTGGATTCTTCAAGCCCTGACTATGTGACAATATTGGTTGTAACTAGGGATGCACTGATACCATTTTTTTAAGACCAAGTACAATTACCAATACTTTTCCTGAAGTACTTTTTTTTTTTTTGTCATGTAAAACAATACAGATGAATGATTTTAGGACAGTGGTAGAGTGACAGGGTCCAGTCACAGCTGCAACCTATGCAACCCTGGTAGCTCTGCAACTGATACCAAGCTATAGAGGGACTACAAATCCCAGCAATACATTATACAGCAATGCAGAATAATATGAAGCTACATACCAGGGCTGTGCAGTGTCTCAGGACACTGCGGGTCTTACCAGGGCTGTTCTGGGTCTTCCCACGTCTGCTTGGGCGGGTGTGGGTGGCGGAAAAGAGGGGATGCGTGGCTGGACCGGCGCTGCATCTGCCGTGAGGTCCCCAGCAGGCTGCCCGAGCTCCCCAGCCAGCACTGTGTCTCATAGAAAATAAAGGATCTGGGTTTTTATTTTTGTATTGCCTAAATCAGTCTGAACAGTATTCCTAGATATAGGAAAGCTAATGCGGTCATCTTATTACTAACTGATATGACTTTAAAGGAGAACTGTGAGGTGAGTGCTTTTCACTCACCTCATAGTTCTAGCCGACCTGTGACAAATGAGACTGTCACAGGTCGGCTCAGTAGATCGGGAGGTCAGCGTACACATACCGGCGTTCGCTCACCTCTCGATCCTGTCACAGCTCTCTGCCGTGACAGGGGAGGGGCTGGATTCCTCCCTCCCCGCTCCGATCTGCCGGCGCTGACTGGCGAATCGGACGGGGGAGGGGGCGGGTACAGCTGGCTCTGCCTCCAGATAGGCAGAGCCAGCTGTCACTCACACAGCTGGGCAGATCCAGACATAATTGTCGGGATCCGCTTCAGCGTCTCAGTATACCGCAAGCAGTAGCTCGTGGTATACTGAGCCTAGGGTGACGGGAGGATGCTACTTTGTCCTCCCGTTACCCTAAGGAGAACTATGGGGAAAAGCCTTAACCCCATAGTTCTCCTTTTTAAAGTAGTCAACTTTAAAAAAAAAAAATTTCCAATACTGAATCAAACAAATATATAGGAAAGTATTTCTGTGCATTTTTGGCTAAACACTTTGTTGCCATGTTTACAAACAACTGGCTCAAAGTCACTCAGCTCGGCTTCCCTAAACTTCCTGTCTAGTTTAAGATCACAAGGGACAGAGCAGTCTCCAGCAGCTGTCCATCTACCAGCTTAGAGAAGGGAGGAAGGGGCAGGGCAGTGACTTGCCTTGCTGTGTCTGTGGGGACCCCCTCAGCTTACTAGCACATACAAGGGTGGCTCCATAGGACCCTGCATGGGAATGGAGCCACCCTAAAACATATCAGTGCCAGTGCTCAGGGGACCAGCTGATTCTGCTAAAACTTTTAAACATCAAGTAGCAGCATGCATTGTTAGTGATTTACTCGCCATTTGACATGGCTTCAAAACCTTTTGACTTCAATATCACGTATCAAGCTAAAAGCAGTGCTTGCATGTAGTTTTTTATTTTTTTGTTTTTGTTTTTTTATGGTCCTGAGCAACCTAAGAGCACTCGGTATGCAAATATATCTTCTAGCTCTGGAGTTTCTTTCTGGTTAAAGCTTCCAGTTGCATGCAGGAAAATAAAAATGGGTACGTGCAGCCACCACTTGCTTACTGTGTTTAACTGGTTTTTTTTTTATATCCAGTTTACTGCATGTTTTCGAGGCAATAATGATGAAAATTTAACCAGGAAGTAATTTCTCTCTCTGCAGTCTGAGCCCATTAAAATGTTTTTCCAAACTACATTATTTGGGTTTTCAAAAAGAGGTGATGGTGATAGCTGTTCATGTTCCTCTTGGAGACAGAATAGTCACCAGTACAGACAGTGAATGGAAATCTACCAAGGCCTCAGACTATATAATAAAATCTGAGGTTTTTTTTACCCTTACCAAACGATTTGGAACTATAGAGAAAAAAAATGGTTGGGCCGTTACTTTAATTGGCATGTTTTGGTCAGATGATGGCATGGTAAAGTTATCAGTGACTTTCTGCCCTCCTTCTTTAACCAGTGAAGAGGTGTGTTTTTTTTATTTTTTTTTTATTTTATTAGGTTTTGTCTACAGCAGGCTATCAAAAAATCATTTATTTTGAGTAGTCAAACACTCTCTCAAAAGGGTGGAGAGGAACAGGTCTTGTGTAGTTTAGCAAAAGACAGCTGGGCATGGCTGACACCATTCCTTGTGATTTCAGTTTGGAAAAGGCACGGTGTTGTCGGCCCACAAATGAGGGCATTTATACAAGGATCAGCATGTAATTTTCTGTACTTGCAGGGTCAAACAATTCATTCCTACACACCTACCTCATGTATCACTTGCCCCTCCCTTTTAGATTGTAAGCACTCATGGGCAAGGCCCTCATTAACATCTTGTGTGGAATTGTATTGTAATTGCCATGTCTTTGTCTTCCTTATATTGTAAAGCGCTGCGCAAACTGTTGAAGCTATATAAATCCTATATTATAATAATATAATTATTGTATAAACTAGTTTTGATATTAAACACAGCTTGAAGTGCGGCACCTTCTGTATTTCTATGAAATGGGTGAACAAGAGAAATCCCTTGTTTCCCTCATCCATGCTATACAGGAAGAGGAATCTCCACCTGCCAGTTATTGTATTGACGCAGGTGCCGGCTGTCTGAATAAATGATCAGCGACTACATATGATTGAAAGCAGTCACTGTTTAGCTGACAATTTTCCACACAGCTCCTTTGAATTTTTAATTGAAGTTTGTGAAGCCGGGAGGTGCCAATGGGGCTTCTCCACCGCTGCAAGTGCTTGTTTATGCCTAGGGGCACAGGAAAAAGCTATTTTACTTACATGATCGCTGACCTGCTGGGTCCCTCTGGGGCTGCTAGACTAATCCCCACAACATTTCTACCCTCCATGCCCGCCATCTAAAGACCGCTGACATTTCTCATGCAGGTTGCATAGACCTGCATTGGGCATAAGGACACCAGGGGACATTGCACCAGCTGGGCCTGGGGGGGGGGGGTGTAGGAATAGCAGGGATCAGGTAAGTAAAAGTGCTTTACTGCGGTCCTCTATGCATAAACAAGCACTTAACTCTTGTGGGGCAGGGGTAACGTTTTGGTTTGCCTGGAGATGGGGTTTAAACAACTTGTGCTACATATGCATAGGTTTTTGGTGTCTAGAATAGGTAAAATAAGTCAGTGTTAGATCAGTTTCACTAAAAAGGATTAGGGCATTGGTAAATACAGCTGTTATGGAGAGATTTCTCTTTTGATGTTTAGGAGCAGCAATTTCTATCAACACCCTTACAAGTAACTTCAGGATCGAAAGACCGAAGACTGTTCTGTAACATGTACTTTCAAACTATGTCCTTTACTATGTGCTGAGTTGCTGACCTGGAAAAAGCATGTGTATATTGAGTGTCAGGACACCTAATATGCACATGTCTGATCCAGGTCGGCCAGCTTTCAGTCCAGCAGCTAAGTCAAATATCCATGGACTGTCTGCAGTGTAAAGCCAGTGTTGGGAGACACATGTTGGATGTACTAGAACCTGTAGCTGGGTCGGCCTTGCCTCGTGCTCATTAAACATTTCATATTGCAGCAGTTCCCCCAACCTTTAAGGGAGTGCAGCTATTAGTATGGCTGTCTTTTATAACATAGTCGTGGTGATAGATTTCAAGAAGGGTTGAAGGTTGCACATGAGAGTCCTAGAGAATGGCATTCATGTGCGATGGGATAGGATAGATATTTCATTATTTCTTTGTCACAAGATGCTGGGTGTGTTAGAGGAAAATGGGCTGGTGACTCACCTTTTTATAGCGCTACGTGTTGTTTGTTTCTTACTGAATCATCCGTTCAAATGATTTTTATATCTGTAGTCTCAGATTATTGTCAGAATATGTAGTACATAGAATATTGCTTCTCCCCACCACCACTGATACTTGTTTTTGTTCGTCTGTTCTGTTCTCAGTGTCTGTTATTAAAGGACTATTAAAGCCCCGTGACTTTTTTGCATATATCTACTGCCAGCGAGCAGTAGATATATGCAAAAACATAAAATAACGTTAACAAAAGGGTCAAAACGTACCTGCGTTTCTGCCGCTCGCTACCGTCCGAAGTTCTGAAGAGTCTCGGGCGGCCATGATGGATCATGGGGTGGGCGCATGCGCATTAGAGATCTTTTGGCCGGGAGAAGAGGAGACACACAAGGTAAGACGATGCATGCAGCCTGGCAACGTGCACAGACTCCATGGTACACAGAAGACACAGCAGTCAGCTCTGGATCAGAGACCAGCACCAGCGCTGGAGGAACTCCTGACAACTACTGTGAAGTATTAGATGATAGGATCAAGAGGCATCATTTAAGGTAAGTCCTTACACCACCATTGGGAGGGGGGAACATTTTAGGCTTTAATTTGACTTTAATTGATTATAATTGATGTCAATATCTTTGCAGTATAGAAACAATTGTAGCTTAATATTTGACAATATAGGCTATGCCCTGTGTATAGTGTTATCAAAGTAATCACACATTCATCCTCTGTGTTTCTACGATAAGGAACTTTTAATGGAAGCTTTTGGTGCGTGCGTGTTTTTTTTTTGCCCCAGGGGTAGCCACTATTTGTAACATAAATGCCCAGCAGTTCATCCACAAAATTATCTATACAAACATACAGGTATAGACACTCGGGATGCACCAATAACGGTTTTTCGGTATGGAGTATGAGTACCGATATTTTTTCCGGTACTTGCCTACACCGATACTGGAAGTCCCATTTAAGGAAGCCAGGCGGCGTGTAATGACTCGCCACCCAGCCTCCTGATTAACAGGGAACCCGTCTCCCTGCTCCCTCGTCACCAGGTGAGGAGAAAGCATGGAGCCGGCTTTCTGGCCAATCGGGAAGCCAGGGGGGCGGGTAATGACTCGCCACCTGGCTTTCTGGTTGGTCGAGAATAGCCAATCAAGAAGCCGGGCAGCATGTAATGACTCGCTGCCTGGCTTCCTGATACTAGAAGTTTGGGTATCGGGCTAGGCATTGGAGCATTTGGGCAAGTACGAGTACTCGCCCAAATACTTGGTATCGGTACCGTTACTAGTATCGGTGCATGTCTAATAGACACTCACAGGTTTTGCAGCAGAGATGAGTATAAGCATTTTATTGTCAACCTTTTCAACGGAGCTCACTCTGTCTTTTTATATTTAATTTAGAAAGTATTCAGGCCTCCTGCAATGTTTTTCAGTTTTGTTATGTTGCAGCCTGATACTACAGTTGTTTATATTCTTCTTTTTGTTTTTTTCATTCATACACTCGGTACCTCAATGAAAAGTGAAAACATAATTTTACTAATGTCTGTGGAATTTATTAAAAATAAAAAACCTAAAATATCACATGTACGTAAGTTTTCTGACCCTTTACTCAGTACTTTGTTGAAGCACCTTTGGCAGCAAGTACAGCCTTGTGTCTTTTTGGGTATGAAGCGACAAGCTTTGCACACCTGGATTTGGGGCTTCTCTGGCATTTCTTCTTCTTTGCAAATCCTCTCACGCTCATTCAGGTTGGATGGGCACCGTAGGTGGACAGCCTTTTTTAGGTCTCTCCAGAGATGTTCAATAGGGTTCAAATCAGGGCTCTGTCTGGACATTCACCGAGTTGTCCCTAAGCCACTCCTGTGTTGTCTTGGCTGTGTGCCTAGGATCGTTGTCATGTTGGGAAGGTGAACCTTCGGCCAGTCTGAGGTCCTGAGCACTGTGGAACAGGTTTTCATTAAGCATATATCTGTACTTTGCTCAATTCAGCTTTCCCTCAACCCTGACCAGTCTCCCAGTCCCCACAGCATGATGCTGCCACCACCATGCTTAACTGTTGGGATGATATTGGGCAAGCGATGAGCCCAATCGTGTCCTCCAGACATAATGTTTAGAACTGAGGCCCAACAGTTCAATCTTGGTTTCATAAGACCAGAGAATCTTGTTCCTCATTGTCAGGTACTCCTTTTTTAGGTGCTTTTTTGCAAACTCCAAGTGTGCTTTCATGTGTTTTGGATGGAGGAGAGGCTTCTGGCTAGCTAAGCTAAAGACCAGATCGGCGGAGGGCTTCAGTGATTGTTGTCCTTCTGGAACTTTGTCCCATCTCTACACAGGATCTTTGAGCTAAGTCAGAGTGACAATTGGGTTCTTGGTCACCTCTTACTAAGGCCCTTCTCCCCAATTGGTCAGTTTGGCCAGGCGACCAGCTCTTGGAGGAATCCTGGTTGTGCCAAACTTCTTTCATTTGAGAATTGTGGAGGCCAATGTGCTCTTGGGAACCTTCAGTGCAGCAGAATGTTTTTGTAGCCTTCCCCAGATCTGTGTCTTGCAACAATCCTGTCTCGGCTCTGCGGGCAGTTCCTTTTGACCTCCTCATTGCTTTTACTCTGATACAGTATGCATTGTCAGCTGTGAGGCCTTCTATAGAGAGGTGTGTGTTATTCCCTGTGCCCATACCATGTATAAAATATCCGAACATTGGTGCAGTTTGGCTTAATACAAGTGTATGTATGTGTATATTTTATTATTATTATTTAATTTTTAAGGGTTGAATTATTTTCTGTATATACACACTGAGAATACTTGAATAGGCAACATGAGTGTCTTTTGGTCGTGTTCTTTCCCGTAGTAAAGATTCTGAACGTGATCCTGGTCAGGTGCATTATTAATCTTGGTGTACATTAGAAGTAAAAAGTGTTCTTATATCTGTGCTGGACCAGTAGACATCACATGTCTTGTGTTATTTAAAAGGCTTAGCCTGCTGACCCCTCGTGCCACCGTAAGTCAGGTCATACTGCTTGGGAAAAGAATTTATTGACGGCACACCAGAAAATATCTCACGGCACACTAGTGTGCCGCGGCACAGTGGTTGAAAGACTGCTCTAGGTAACTGACTCTAATCCTGTCTCGGTCCTTCATCACAGTTTGAACTGACGGGAGTTGATGTAATAGCAAGGAATTCACTTCATGAATTGGTTAAGCACTTTTTACATATAAGCTTGTCACATAACATAACCAGAGTTCAATTTTAGTAATACAGGTTAATGTCAACATCCAGGTGCATTAAATAATTCAAAGATGGGCATTTTTTTTTCCCCCTGACAATAACAGGTCACATGTAACGTAAAGTGAGCTCTTTTAACAGTTAAATTGTTGCAGTTAAGAAAAGTTCCTCTTTAGCCGTGTGTAATGTATGCCCGGTGACCTCCTATAGTGTGATCTTTGCTACGTAGGGCAATGCAAATGCTGCTCACTAAATAGTTTGATGTGACTCAGCCATGTACACATCAGACTAGCAGAAAATACTTGCAGCTGCATTCACTATTTAAATATTAGTTATTTTAACCCACACTGGATAAATCCCTGGAGACGGGTAGCCAATGCTCCCCTAAAAAATGACAACTGGTGCCTAACTTTTGAATTTTTCTCTAGTTGGTTGATGGAACTGGCAGGCCAAATGAAAAAAAAATCCTACTGGACAGAATGGCCCCTGACTTCCATTTTTAATTTATCTACTCCTCTTGTAACCCTTATTCATTATTTTACTGCATTATATTTTTCTTGTAAATGTTTGATTCATAAATATTATTCATGGGTGTGTTCATAAATATTATTCATGGGTGTGTATCGGTTATATTTTTCTCATGAAATAAGAATTTACTGAAAGAAGCTTTTAACAAGCTCAAATTACTTTTCCCCTCAATGCAAACCTCAAGGATACACTTATCGGCCTAAAGCAAGTGGTGTTTTAAAGAGCAGTAACTTAGAAGGCCTGCACTCTGGAAGCTGTGCCCAAAATAGACAGGTGAATGACAAATGACTAGTCACCAGTAGGGATACACCGATACTGGTATCAGTATCTGTGCCGATACTGAGTATTTGGGCGAGTACTCATACTTGTCCAAATGCTGATACTCTCCCTGATACCAGAACGTCCGGTCAGAGGAAGATTTCCCCTGACCGGCAGTGCTATAGGGGAACGTGGAGCCGGCTTCCCGGGCAATCGGAAAGCCAGGCAGCAAGTAATGACCCGCTTCCTGATTGGCTCCATGCTGATTGGCTGACCAGCCAGCTCCTTGTTGATTTGGCTGGGAAGCCGGCTTTCCGGCCAATCGGCATGGAGCCAACTTCACGGCTAATCAGTAAGCTGGAAGGCGGGTTATTACTCGCCGCCCGTCATCCTGATTAGCCCGGGAAGCCGGCTTGATGCTGATTTGGCTGGGAAGCTGGACGGCATGTGATTACCCTTGAAGCCAGACGGTCATGTGATTACCCGGGAAGCTGGCTCCATGCCACCGACAGTATCAGTACTCGGTATCGGCAAGTACCGAAAACAAAATATCTGTAATTGATACAGAAAAAACTGTATTGGTGCATCTCTGGTCACCAGTATTTCCTGTAAACTCCCTGCAGCTGATTATTCCCCATTGCTAGCTCACCACGCTTTGTTCTGCCCTGTTACTGTGCAGAAGTGGCCTTCTTAAGGAGGCAGAGTTTTGCTTCCTCATGTCTGAGCCTCCAGCAAGGAGAACTGTGAGCAGCACTGAAGTGACATCACCTGCTCACTCCAACTCTGGGGAGAAGACTAGTCGGAGGCAGCAGTGCCTTAGATTCACACTGCAGATATACAGTTATGAAGCTGTAGAAACAGGAATGCTTAAGCACCCTATCATACCAGGAAGTGCACTGTTTTTTTTTTTTTTGTTTGTTTTCTCTTCAGGAGAGATTCAAGAAGAAAAAAGTACATTTTGTGCATGTGTGCTTCACTCAACACACTGTAATGAGCTTCGACCACTGTTGGAAAGCAGCAAGTATGGCCATCCTGCATCTCAAAGTCAGCCCATGAGGGCCCTCATTAAGGTGCCCATACACCTTACGATTATCGTACGATTTTCGTATGCGATCGACTTTTCGGCCGATAATCGTATGTGTGCATTGCAGTGTCCGACCGACAGTACTGTACAATCGTACGACTTTTGACGTTCAAGCATGTTTGAAAACTTTGCTAGATCGTACGATTTTCTTAAGGTTGCTGGCGTTTCCGTCCGTCAAACGTCGTACGATCTACACTGCGCTTGCGCTAACGAGAATACAGCAAATCAATTACCGCATTTCGTCCAGGTGCTTTTCGTTATTTACGGCTAAATTAATCTTGCGATCATCAGGGCAGGATGGGGCTGCCGTACGAAAATCGTACGACTATTCGATCATCGGACGAAAAGATAATCGTAAGGTGTATGGGCACCTTTAATCTTAAACATTGTAGCTAAATTGTTGTTAAACTAGGTTCAGAGGGTTTAACAGGCGACCATTTATATCATTTGTGAATAAAAGGGATGCTTTTTGGAGGGTAATTTGTTTCATGGCATTTGTTACTTTTGAGCATTTCAAAGTCATGCAGATCTCTGTACCCAACAATACCTAATGAGTAATTTTAGTTGTCAAGCTTTAACGATTTACAGTATCATTTCAATTTCAGAAGCTCAATGAGCTGTACGAAGTTGGATAGCTTGTTTAAATGTACTAATACAACCTTTGACCCGCTACAATGTCTTGTGACAACTTCACAATCTGTACGCTTATCAGTGGATTCTACTTTAACAAATGGTTTATTAGGGTACATGTTACCCGGTTGGCCAGGTTTACTTTGTTTAATTTCACTAGGTCAAAAGAAACCTGAAATCTGCATTGTAGCTGTAGTCCCTGAACATTGTATGCTGATTGGTTCAGAAAAGAAAGCAATGTTTAAATTGGTGTAATTGAAAACACATGGTGATCCCTGTCCTGAGTTAAAGTGTCGGCCACCTGTGGTGTCCCAAATACCTGTGCTGGCCCTTCAGGTTTTCAGGTTGAGATTAACACTATCTCATCCTTTAGCTACCAGTGTTGCTAGGTTTTGGCATGTGACAGTTAACTGACATGAGGCTTGTCTTGAAATGCTGCCCCTTCACTGCTCCCGGGTCACTGCAAGAATTCCACACTTACGGGTGTGCAAATGCCTGCTGCAGCACACTGTTTCCTCTCTATGGCATGTATGTTGGTACAGGATGTACAAGTCGAGGAATCGCTGCATGGGGTGGAAAAAGAAAGCATTTGACCCATGCCAGAATATGTTTTACTGCCCTGGTATGGGGTACCTCAGTGTTGGGGAAATGACCCTCAGACAGTGGGGAAATGACCCTCAGAGACGGTGCATATGTTGCACGTTCCAAGCTTACCTTTCCCCTGTAGAAGACATTTGCCTCTTCTTTATGTTTTCTTCATAGTGCTAGGTTAAATATAATAACCTCAAATGGCGTTGGTATTTAGCTAGACTTCCATTCATAGTAAATCTAGCCACTGTAGTGTGAGTATGTCTTCAGGACTGTGGTAGAGACTCCATGAGGCACAAATTAATAAAACTAGCCTATACGTACTCTGTATACCAAAGTAATTGAAATGACTAAAGAAATGTGGGAGTGGATGCTAATCACCTTTTTCTATAAATGAGACTCGCTTTACCTAAGAGTCCAAAGAGCGCAAACATTTTAGTACAGGCTTGACTCTCAAATCTTGAGAAATCCATCCCTTTCTTTTCAGGAATCCATCCCTTTCTTTTCAGGAAGAGGAATCTCCAGCACTCAGTAGAATAATCCAACATGTCCATTTATTGGACATAGACGTTGCACAATCACAAGAGCCAACTTTTCGAGACCATGCACGGTCTCCATCAGCGGTCACTCTTTATGCCCTGATGAAGAGACCCTGCGTGGTCTCAAACGTTGGCTCTTGTGATTTTGTGACGTCTATGTCCAATAAATGGACATGTTGAATTATTCTACTGAGTGCTGGTGATTCCTCTTCCTACATTGTGTCTGCACAGTGCCATCCGTGTTCATCACTACAAGCACCATTGTCTACATAGGCCTTGATTGCAAGGTGTGCGGAGGATTTCCCTTCTATCCAATTTTCTTACTTTTCAGATGCCAACCCAAACTGCATTTTGTGCCTGCATCAGGCAAGGAGATATTGGTTACACTGGGAGGACAACCTGGAGATCTGTGTCTGTTGTGGTGCCCTCCCACAAAACACGATCTGAAGGTAAAGGCACATTGTATTGAAGACTTCCTTCGCAGAAAAATAGCAGACCTCAAACTAGTTTGGGACATAAAGACCTGGGGCTGGAATCTGATAGAGGCTGTGTCCTCCCGCTTCTTGACATTAGAGCAAAAACAGGCCACCTCGCAACCAGTGTTTCACCTTACTGTACATCTGTATGGGGGACAGTGACAACCGCAGAGACCACCTCCTCATCAAGGGAATCCCAGAAGCCACAGATGGCCCTGATTTGAAAAGAGTTTAGGCTATCTCGAATACATTCCTGAACAAGTCTCCTACAATATACCTAGAATTAAACCGGGTCCACCAGGTCCACCTACTAAAGAATCACCTACAATAGTCTCTTAGGGATGTACTCTTCAGGGTACGTTTTACAACATAAAGAACAGCTTCAGAACATGAACAGTTTGGATTTGATGGAGCATCCACCCACTTTCTGCAGGACTTATCCCATCACACACTCAGAATGGGGGGCTAATTGCATCCACTCAACCTCATCAGAGCCATGGGAGTGACCTACAAGTGGGGTCCTCCCTTGCACCTGCAGGTGCAGGAGAGTTACAGGACCCTTTCCCTCCACTCTCCTCCACTCTCCCTCACAACTACAGCCAATGTTCCAGTTCCTCAAGGCAGAGAAGATTCAAATGCCAAGCTGGTTGGGTTTCTCTGAAAATCATACCTTGCTACTGAGCCTGCCACCCTGACCACAAAGGGAGAAAAGAGCAAGATCCTGACCTCCACCCCAGACCAAGCATTCTACCCTCCTAATGCCAATGAGGTATAGTTACTTTAGGAATCCAACAGTGGACAAACATGGATATGTGGCTTTATCTTTCTCTCTCTCTCTCTCTGAGGCTCTGTTCACACCTAGGCGTATCGAATATGTGTGTTTGTCACGTGTTTTTACCGCGATTCGCGGTAAAAAAACGTACGACAAACACGCGTTTCCGAGGGCTACTTGGCTGTATCCCTATGGAAACGCGAGAAAAAAACGCTGCAAAGAAGCTCATGTACCTTTTTTTCAGGCGTAGGCCGTTTTGTAGCGGGTTCAGACGGGCTGAAATACGGCAAGGTGTGAACCATACCCATGAAAATCCCATTGTTTTCTATGTTTGAGCGTTTTGTAGAGCGTTGAACGCGCTACAAAACGTACAGGTGTGAACCAGGCCTGACAGTGTTTACTCTGTGCACTTTCACACCCAGAGACTCCCTAATCACCTAGCATGCCAGCCTACCCAGGCCAGGCAAACCTGACATTTACTGCACCCTTTGCAAAAATGGCAATAAAAATAACCAAAAACTCGGACAGGTACTGACACATGCCCTCCCCAAGTTATTGAGCACCCACTTCAGACCCTGATGTGACTTAGAATTTTTTTGACGGGGACTGAGCTCATTTACACTCGCCACCCTGCGGCACTTTAGCTATCATATATATGATCCCCGACCCACCTCCATGACATTTATGGGCGATAGTCTGATAGCAGCACCAGAGCAGCCAAAGTTATGATTATGGGGCTTTATAAGCTTTTCTCCTTGTGGTTGCAGCCCGTCTGTGATATATATTTTCTAGGATTTTCTGCTCCTGAGACCAGTACCAGGTTTACTATTTTTGCCAGGCTACTGGTTTGAATGCATAAGATCCATGCCTTTCTCTCCCAAAATGCAGCTCGGTCCATGCACCCATTGTCCCTGGGTCAGGCCTCCTCAAACTATGAAGAATAAAGGCTTGTTAAGTCTAGTTGTAGTGAAAGAAACTGGTATACATGCCTTATTCCTCAGTCCAGACGGCTTACAACACGCTGTGCATTTGGTCCCCTAAAGCCTCTTTGTTGCTTCCAAGCCAGTGGTTGCACTCTGACGTCATCTCATATAATGCAGGACCAGTAGTCCTGCATGGTATGTGAGGGCGCGTCTGGGAGTGTTGGAGAGGAGAGTGCCAAGTTTCCAGAAGGTAGGAACACGGTATTATAGCTTATTCCGTTACGCCTAGACTTAACAAGCCAGGTTTGTTAATTAACCTCAAAGTTCAGCTTTAACTTTATCCTTTTGCTATAAATATTGCTTGCATGCTGCAGACCAAACCATGGTTAGCAGCATATAGAGAACTGCCTTCTAAAATGTTTGAAAGGATCTCCCACAACAAAGGTCCAGCACTCCACCAACACCTTCAAAGACTGACCTTTTAAAGGAAAAGTCAAGATTAGCAAATAATTGTACACCGCCCTACGCTCACCCGACCTACACGTGCGGGTGTCCCTGCTCAGACGCAGACAGGATCCATCATTGCCAGCGTACAAGTACGGACACCCGTGTGGACGTGCAGGTCGGATGAGCGTAGGGCGCCGTTCGGCCGCATAGTCCGATAGAGAAGGACAGGCTGCATATAATCACACGCAGCACCTGTCCTTCCCGGGAGCTGCCCGCTAAGGTCGTGCATGGATCTGTACGGGCCAGCCGTTTCTCATGTGAATGAGGGCTTAGAGGCAGATACCAAGTCAAATTCAAGTAGTTCACACTATTTGCATAAAAGAAAAATACATTTTAAGGATGTATTCATGAAAACAGAGCTTTAGTAATTTGGGCCTTTGTATTTGCCTGAAGTTCTTGTCTGCGTCTGGTAATTTTCTGTGGCTTTTATCTGTGTTGGTGGATAGAGGGCTGGAGTGTTTTGCAATGAAAGCCAGTTTAGGGATACTCTAGTTACTTTAAGGTCCTGATAGCCCAATGCAAATGTTAGCGTGTTATGTGTAAACAGATTTGAAAAACCCTGCATTTATTTTCAGGCAAAAACTTCATACAACAGTTCTGTATGAAAGTACATATGTAGACATCCCCTTGATTTATTTAGAGATTTACTAAAGGCAAATGGGCTGTTCACTTTGAAAGGCAATTTTCACTTTGCAAATTTTTTTATTTTCTTTGCACGTGATTTGGGTATTTTTTTTTTTTAAATATATTTTCACCACATTTACTAACCGGGTGTGCACTGATAGGTACAGTGCTGATGCATCAATCTCTTTACATCACATGGTTTTTGTTTGAAATGTATTGATATTTCATTTGTGACATTTCATTAAGTTCTATCGACACGCTGTGGTTGATTTAGTGCTGCTGTTATACCGCATCACACCATGCTGTGCTGGAGGGAAAAAAACTTACTGCATGCAAAAAGCATCCAGTGCAGCCCCAAAGCATCTGGTGTCAACAGACCCTAAAGGCTAGTTCACACCAGATGCCCCGTTGTGATGCAGTCTGTTCAGTTTGGCAGCTGCACCAGAATTGCGTCAATGCTTTCCAGTGGGATTTCTGGTGCTCTGTTCACACTAGTGCAGTCAGAAAATGCTGCTTGCCACATTATGGCTACACCAGATCGCAACGAAACGCATGCAAATGCACTGGACTTCACCTAGAAGCCCATTTTAAGCTTAGAAAAAAGTGTCAAAATGCATCGCACTGCAGCTGGCCAGACGCACAGCGTTCTGATGCAGTTATGGTGTGAACTAGCCCAACACTTCTGGATAGGGCTATCACCAGGGCCAGATTAAGGGCAATTTATGCCCCAAGTACAGCCCAAAAACAGTGCACCCCCTCTGCCTCTCCTTTTGCCTAAATTACGAGACATTAAGGATCAAGTGCCAATAAGTCAAATAAAATGTATTCTGTTTTCTTCCATGTCAGCCCCACAATTGTATTAAAGTTTATTAATTAACAGATTGCACAGGGAATAAGATTAAGCAACTGGCTTAGACCTTTTATTTAGAAATGTGGGAAATCACTTATTTGATAACTAATTAAAAATATTTTCTTTACTGTATATTTTTCACTCTGCGCTAACAATTCTTTGTTCACAAATTCACACTTTGATAACAAAAATATGTTAAAAGAATCTTTTGTTCAGAAATTTAAACTTTGGGCTTAAAACTCTGTAAGCAAATGATTTACTTATACCTTTTTAATAATTACATTTTCAATATGATTTTTCTAGATTTTATTTTTTTTTTTTATTGGAAAGCTCTTTGATCAAGTCCTCCAAAACTAATTTAGTGTACCAAATCTGCTTCTTTACTTAGCAGAGACGAGACATCCAGTTTGGTGTCTTGCTTACTTGTTATAAATTGCTATAGTGAGGGGAACCATTAGTAAGCGCCAATTTGGAATATTTTATGTATGTGAGCGACCAGTTACTTGTTGACAATGTTTCTTTTTAAAGTTAAAAAAATCCCACGTATATGCGCATTGCATAAATATGTATAGAATGCACCCAGCGTAAGGCATTTCCCTTCATGTAAATAGGACACTGGTGGAGGTAATTGAGTAATGTGTCCTGTGGTGCCTTTTTAAAACACATTTACATGGCTGTAGTTTGAGCTCCATATTCATGTTCATGTCAACAAAACTCAGCAGTAGGATACAAAAAACCAATGTACTGTTAATTTTTGCATGCTTGTAATAAAGTATATTGAGGGTTAGTTCACACCAGAAACTGCATCACAACTGCGTGCGTCTGCGCAGTTGTATTGCGATGCTTTTCTGATGTCAATTCAGTTTTTTGTATGCGTTCCGGTGCAGTTAGATGCAGCTAACGTAGGACACGCAGTACTTTTTTCTGACTGCATCTGAACGGACTGCAATGGTGTGAATACAGCACAAGAAAGCCCATAGGAAAGCATTGTGATATATTTTGGCTGCAGCAGTCAAACTGAACGGACTGCATCACAACTGCATATGGTGTGAATTAGCCCTGAAATCATTGATGCTTTTCTTCCCTTGTTGGATGTAGAAAGAACACCAGAAAAAAAAACCATCTTTGATTTATGCATTAAATGTATGAAAATCACTACATGGGCTTTAAAGAAGCATGTAGCTTCAGTCCCAGACTTATGAACACCCCTGTTTTGAACAAAATAATATATGCCTGTAATCAAAGTGAGGATCTAGGTTGTTACACAAATTAAATCATTGCAGCACGAGCATGCAGAGGTTTACAAATTAATATCGTTTTATTGATTTGCGTCAGATCACTACCAATCTTCTGGTATGCAAAGTGTGTTGAAAATATTCTGAAGAAAATGATAGGTAGTGCAGAGTTCAAGTAATCAATTTACTGGGCACAGTAATAACTGCAGTGTAGTCAGTCATTTTGGATGCGTTTAGTTGTGTTTACATGCGTTTAACCAGGCTAAATGGTCACAGGGCACAGACAATTCTTTGTTAACGCAGCTAGACTGAATGTTTTGCTTCCCTGACTCTATTAAGCCGATGGTAGTGGAGTCAATACTGGATACTTCTGGGAATTAAGAAGCATGTGAATCACTCTGTGTCCGTGCTTGGTGATATATCTTTGTCCATATGGGGACGGAGAGAGTCCTTTTAACCATGTGCAAGCTCTAAATTCACTGAGGTTGGTGAATAAATATAATCATAGCTGGTGTACTTTGTCACCTGAAAGCGTCTGACTAAACACTGCAGTCTCAATTGTTCTCTTTGCCCAGCAACTTTGCATGTATACCTCCTACCTCTTCTTCCCATGTGCTGTGAGATATGTCATCACTAGCTAAGGCCATTACTTTCTTTACATCCAGTATTCTCTGCAGTGTTCAATAGTACCGTGTAGGGAGCAGCTGCCTGCTTATTTCATTGTGGTTTTAGTATCACTGGAAATAGGTGATGGCTTGTATGCTTCATTGCATTCATCTAATTACTAGAGAACTGGATCTCAAGAAGACGGGTCCTCCTAAGGTTTAGCAAAGCCCTGGCCATCCGGTCATCCGATGTGATTCTAGATAGCCAGTTGTGGAAAGCAGAATGCACATCTGTATGCATCCTCCTCTGCAGGCATGCTGCACTGTACATTGCCAACTGCGCATCAGTTTTGACAGTAATGCTGAATGGAAAGAGCAATGTGCTCTGTGATGACCCTTAGAGGAGAACTATGGGGTCAGTGTTTTTCCCCATAGTTCTCCTTAGGGTAACGGGAGGACACAAACTAGCGTCCTCCCGTTACCCTAAGCTCAATATACCGCGAGCTACAGCTCGCGGTATACTGAGACGCCGGAGCGGATCCCGACGTAGATGACGGGATCCGCCCAGCTGCGTGAGTGACAGCTGGCTCTGTCTATCTAGAGGCAGAGCCAGCTGTACCCGCCCCCTCCCCTTTCGTTCCGCCAGTCAGCGCTGGCAGATGGGAGCGGGGAGAGGGGAATCCAGCCCTCCCCCTGTCACGGCAGAGAGCCGTGACAGGATCGAGAGGTGAGCGAACCCGGTATGTGTTCGCTCACCTCCCGATCTACTGAGCCGACCTGTGACAGTCTCATTGTCACAGGTCGGCTAGAACTATGAGGAGTGGAAATCACTCAATCTCATAGTTCTCCTTTTAAAATTACAAAATAAGAGAAGACAGAGGTTTGTGTGTCTTAAAGATTGTGCTGCAGTATTTCGTCCAGCTGCATGAACAAAGCCAAGTATATGTATCCACTAATTGCTGCAATTGATGTAATCGCCTCTTCTCTTTAGTGATGCTATTCTGTATGGTGTGATTGTGCATTATATATTTTATTGCAGCCCCAATAGTGTAGTCTGGCTTAATTCAGAAAAGTCATCCCTGGCTGTAATTTTTTAAACGTGACAGGTAAGTATTTCTGACCAGTTTTACCTTGCTGTGCCTACTTTTGATTGACAAATAATCATCAATGTGACTTCCTAGACTAAAAACTGCTGTCACACCAGCTAACATTGAGTTTATTTCTGCTTCTCTTTCAGAAGTTGCCAGCAGTCAAGTTCCTTTGTTCCCGGTGTTGCTTTCTGTCTGCAGTTTCATTGCTTTGGTTGTGCTGCTAGTAAGCTGTATTTCCTGTTGCAAAGAGAATGAAATAGATTTCAAGGTAAGCATGTAACTGTTCTGGAACTTTTTCTTTTTTTATCAAGGTTGCTTTTAACTGTAGAAAAGCTCAGCCATTTTACAAGTGTGTATGGTAAGCAAACATTGCAAAATCATGGAGGTGAGTATCACTGACCTTGCTAGACATTCTGTTAAGTCCATTTATGACAAAATGGGAGGGTGGTTTTGCTCATAACAGTATGCAGGCTGATCAAAATCTAAGCGCGAATAGCTGGTTTAGCAAGGTATTCCAGTACAGCTTCCTGTGATTGTTTGGAGACTCTTGTAGACCTTGTTAAGCAATCAATATTATTTTAATATGCTTCACAATACTGGAATTAACTGAACGTGTGGTTGGTAAAAATAGCTGATTGTTCAGCCAGTATCATTGCATATGAAATAATTGTATTATGGGATCAGATCTATTTAAAGTAGATCTAGATTCAGGCAACATTATTATTCAGATAGCATAAGAGAGATCAGTTATGAATGATATAGCACTTAAAGTAGGCAGTAGTACCATTCTAGTGTACGCACTCATCTCCCATCTAAGTACCTTTTAAAATTCCCATGTGTTGACTTTTCCAAAAACTTGCACAGTGCAAAGTCATCGCCCCCCACCACCACCACCCCGACAGTGTTTAGGCCTGGAAATTAGCTGCTTGTGTGTGATCTCTAGATTGATAAATCTTGGGGAACATTGACATTGCCTTAAGGTGGCCACGCACTGTGAGAATTTCAGCCGGTTCAGCCAAAATACGTACAGTGGATGGTGCTGTCAGCACCCTTTCAGCCGGCATCCAATGATCAGCTTATCGACTGAGTCGGTGGGGAAAATCTTCGTGTTTGGGTATTCTGACAACGGCTGGTGACCGCTGTCAAAATACAAAAACAGCAGGGATTCCTCAATCAGTGCGCTTGTAGCGGCGTTGATGGAGGAATCTGCTCTATTTTAATTTATTTTTTCAGCCCGTGGCTTGAACGAAAAAAATAGAGCATCGTATGGCTAGCTTTAGGGTGCGTTCTCCACATCCTAGCAGTTGGCAAAGTAAACTTTTAGTGAAAGCAGGTTTACTATATAGCACCTTCGGCTCAATGGAATTATAAATCCTTTGTCATGTAAAATGATTTATATATAGGTATATTATAGGTAAAATGATTTATATATGTTTCTGTAATGAGGAATGTGCTGTCTGCTATCCCTGAAATGCTAGTTCACTGGCTCTAATGATGACCACTAGCTTTAATACTGCAAGGCACTGACTCAAGAATTACGCTGATCAGGAAAACAGAAGAAAATAAATAGCTTCCTGATAATGTAAGTGCTGGTTCTATTGTTTTGTGTCTGCTGTACTGTGTGCATTATTTAGTGTAGTGCGGCCTTAGTACTTTCTAAAGAACGAATCCAGAGCAAGGAAGCAGATGAGAAAAGTCTACATACTTTTTCCAGGTCAGCATAACAGGCTGGCAAATAGCATTTTTAGGAGGGGACCTCAAGACTGCATGTTGCTCATGGCGGGCTTGTTTTTGTTTTTAAACTAAAATTGTAGGTGCCAGCTTTTTTTTTTTGCGGAAATGAAATGTTGATTTCTTAGATTTGGCTATACGAGAGCTTGGCAGAATGTTTCTGTATATAGCTCAACCTTCTATAACTGTGCAATGCACTGTGATTGAAGTATACATTAAAATGTAAAATAAATATCATTTAGGTTAAAAAAATTAACAAAAGGGGCTTTTTTACACCAGTGTTATGTGATAACGTAAGCTGCGTGCATTGGTGCGCTGCAGTGCAATTAATTGCAAGTTCAAGCCACTTCAACAGGGATTCTAAATAAGGAACAATCTGACACCTGGATATGTTCTAAAGGAACACAAATTGCAGCCTAATTATGCAGACTTTGGATTTACCAATAATTGTGTTCTAAGGACTTGCTTTATTGGTCCTAAATTGAATGGTTTCTTTAGGTAGACCCTTACCACATGGTTGATTAATTTTAAAGAAGATTGTACAGTCAGATTGTCATTTGTATGGCCATCCTAAAGCGGACCTTTTACACTCAAAAATCAAATTCTACCAATGCATCCCTCTATGTAGGATGATTAATAATAACATGTTGGGTACAAAATGCTGTGATTGTGAAATACTTAGACTTGCAGAGCATTCACTTCCTGCTTTGAAAGGGCAAAATGGCTTCAGTTTGCCAAAGCAATGCACACTGGGATTTCCTTGTCATCAGCAGAGCATTGCTGGGAAATCTCATCTGTAACCTCATGAGATCTCAGGGAAAGGCATGTTCCTCCCCTGAGATGATGGGCATGTTCACATGTCCTAGTCACAGGAAGTAAAGGGAGAGCTAGTAATCTGTCCTTGGTAAACACGGCCACTGTCAGAAGACTGGGGAAGAAAAGAAAAATAAGGTATGCAAAGAATACAACGCTTGCAATTGTCGAAGTATGTTTTTGTAGATTGTCATTACTAAACATTTCTAAAGGTGTGGGTTATTTTAAAGATATGGTAAAGGTCCGCTTTAAGCCTGAAACATCTGATAGTTGGGTGTGATTGTGAAGAGTAGAGAAACAAATTGTTATACTAAGGCCGGATTCACACTGTTGCGGTGTGTTACCCGCACACATGTTAACGTGCATTGTGATAAGGTAGCCCAATGCACGGCAGGGCAGCCCTTTCAGAATTCAACACATTGCAAATTGCAATACAGGTTGTAACTTACCTGCTCCTTTTTTCTGATGTGCCACAGCATTCAAATGTTTCACTTCAGTGCATTTTTGTGAGCTAAAATACATGTGATTTGTGGTGCCAAAATGCATTTGTGGTTCAAAATGAATAGCTACCGATCACTTGTCTATCCCTGCATTGTGTGGCACCCCTCCTGCCGAACCCAACCCCCCGCTCTGTTGCCGCTACCGGTTATCCCGGGCACCGCTATCCCCGCTGCGGTGCCCGATACCGAGAACACCGGCACAGCGGCTGCTACTAGAGAGGCGGAGGAGATATCAGCATTTCCCCCACCGCTGATCTCTTCTCCTTTTCTATAAAGGTGGAAGCAATGTATATTGCATCACTTCCGCCTTTAGCTGTCATTTCTCTGGCTAAGAGCCAGAGAAGCTGAAGAAGCAGATCTCCTGGGAAGAACAGGTGCGGTGTGTGATTTGTACGCAGCAGCCTGTTCTTTATGGGGGTACGCGGCCGTAGACTCATTCGAGCGGCACATCGGTGCGGGTGTCCGTAGTCGTACACAGATGGGATGGATTCTGCCTGCGTCTGAGCATGGACACCCGCATCGATGTGCAGCTCGGGTTAGCGTACAGCCGCGTACTCCCGCACAGAAGAACAGGCTGTTGCATACAATCACACGGAGCACCTGTCCTTCTCGGGAGCGGCCCAATACGGCTGTGCACGCAGCATGGATCTGTACGGGCCGGCTGTTGTGTGAATGAGGCCTTAGGCTCCATTCCCATCTGTATTTTAGGTGTGATTAGGGATTCCTGCATCAGAACTTGCGATTTCTAATTTGCCGTTTAAAAGTGGCAGCTGTCGCCCATTTAAGTTAATGATCAGGTGACAGCCGCAGCATTTGAACACCGACACACTGCATGTAATCGTATGTGATACGATTACATGCGGTTAGGAATCCATCATCCCTGGACACACAATTGATGTGTCCAGGGGATAGTGATTGATTCCTAACCGCATGTATTTGTATCACACACTATTGCATGCGGTGTGTCGGTGTTCAAATGCAGCATAGTTAACTTGAATGGGTGACAGCTTCCGGTTGTAAACAGCAGATTAAGGATTCCTGCTGAAATCCCAAGTTCCTGACGCAGGAACCCCTAATCGCAATAAAATCTAGGCATGAATGGAGCCTTAATCGCCATTGTAGCCCTAGCTTTACCTAGAGACAGATTAACGATTGATCTGTGCTTGCTCTATGCATGAGAGATGAGCTCAGTGGTGGTTAGTTGTCACTAAACCTGTATATTGGTTTACTATGAAAATGTAATTTACATAGTCCACGATGTCTTCAATTATATTGGGGGGGGCCTTAAAAGAAGAGATTGGGATTTTCCTTTTCTTAAACCTCATTCATTCATTAAAGAAAGACAGGATTGTCCACCAAGGGAAGCATAGGAGTGGTGTGGGATCTGAATGTCTCTGTATGAATAAATGAGCGGAATGGTTTAAACATTGGCCTTACAGTTGGACGATTATGTAATTATGTCTGGGAGGAAGCCAAGATCACTTCCAGTGGGCTTCTGGTGTTTGAATATTCTAATGATATCCTGGCCATACAATGTTCGCGCAATGACCATTCTTCTATTCTGTTCAAATCTGTGTCTTACACATCTGCTCCAGTCTCTCATTTACATGTAGAAAGGGATGACGTTTTTCATTTGACTTCGTACTTCCACTAAAATGTAAGAAACAACTTCAGTCTAAAAGCAGGATTTGGTTTTGAATGAGAAGCTGCTGAAATCCCCTATATGTATCACAGATGACCTTCTTTTTTTTTTTTTTCTTTTTGCTATAGTAAAGGGGCTTATTAATGCAGTTCAGGGCCTGATGGACAGCATCAAAATATATGAAGGCCTCTTTACATCATGGGAGCAGAGCTTTTTTCTTTCATGGTCCAGTTCTTTTAATTCTTGCACCTGACTGCTGGTAGAGTCTGTTTTTGGTGGGTGGGGGGGGCGGGAAGAGAGGGTTTAGGTTATATAACTAATTTACAAACCAGTGGTTATATAAATTCTAGGTAGGGTAATATGTTGGTGGCCAATGCAGCCTTTTTTTTTTTTTTAAACTGGTTGTCTTTCTGAATGGCTTCAGTGCTTTAAATCGCTGACCTCAAAGCCTGTTAAAGCCAAAATGCAATACACTACAATGCACGCAAGTGCATTATGACGCAGTGTAGATTTGTGTTGGGGTGCAGTGATCTTTTTATATATGTATGTTTAAAATATTGGCATCCACTAAATGCTGAGATGAAGTAGCAGAGACTGATTGAAAGCCAGGCTGTTAACACTAAGGCCTCATTCGCACACAACAAGAGCAAAATTGTACATTGCGTATATGCGCGCACAATTTGCAATCCCACAATGAGTAATTTGTAATAGAATTGTTAATGAACTGTGTCCGCGTAAATACGCTGCCCGGACGCATCTCGGTTCCATTCTGTTTTTACACTACACAAATATACAGCTCCATGCGCAGCTATGTGTATGGAGCCATTTATTTGCAGATGGTGCTATACGCGCGGCAGTGTGAATGAGGCCTAAAAATTACGAAATTTAACGTTTTTAACTCTGTACAAATATTACAAAGTGGAAAAGTGGATAGTGTAAGTTCTATTCATAGTTCTATTTACCTGATTTGTGTTTGTCTACAGATATTTACCTTTTTTAATTCAATATACCATGTTTGGTTTATTCTTAAATAATGAAAGATTGTGAAGACAGGGGGAAACGAAGCTGGATATAGCTTGGGTATGATTTACATAGGATTTTTTTAATGAATATAAGGCAAATGTATAATTGTTTGGAATAAAATACATTTTAACCGTGGAAAAAAAAATGTTTGGGTTATTGTTTTTAATTAAATTGCACAGACATTGACCCTAACATTAGAAAAATAGTAAACAGATTTCCTCTTATTTTCTTTGTAGGAGTTCGAAGATCATTTTGATGACGAAATTGAATTCACACCTCCGGCTGAAGACACCCCATCGAACCAGTCACCTGCGGATGTCTTCACCTTATCTGTCCCGACAATCTCCTTGTCTGTTCCAACACAGCTACAGTCCCCTCAAGGTGTGTGCGCAGAATTTTACCATTAAGTGTCACAGGCTGGCCTGTGCTGTGATAAAACAATTGGGTTTGTCTTTTACATTCTTTGTCGTCTTGGTAGACTTTTGAAGTTAATTAGTGCACCTATGTAGATTTCTGCATGTTTACCTATTATGCCTGCTAGGTTCATCGCCTTAAAAGTGATATTGAAGTCAAAAGGATTTTAAGCTCTTTCAAATGCTGATAAAATCACTTGCAATGGATTCTGCTTGTTTAAAGTTTGTTTCCTGCAGAATAAGGTGGTCCCCTGTGTTACTGGTTCTGACTTCCTGTTTTAGAGTGATTCCTTTCTCTAGCAGTGCCATGCAGTCACACTTTAATGTGCTAGTAAGCTGCGTTTCTCCATGGACACATCAAATCAAGCTACTCCCCTCCCTCCTGGCCACCTCTCCTCCCTTCTCCAGGCTAGTAGATAAACAGTTGCTGGAGTCTGCACGGTCTGTATTCCGATGTATAATATACAGCACAATGTACCATCAGCTATAGAGGAATACAAATCCCAGCAATACATTATAGAGCACCATGTGTGGCAAAGTGCAGGCTTCAAGCAATGTGCTTCTGAGATCGGACCTGTCTATCAGCAGCTGTCATCCCCCCACACCTGCTCCTCCTTACTACCTCTCCCCGCGTCCCTGTGCCGATCGTGGATGTGGATGGGCAGGAAATGTGAGGCGGGGAGGAGGTGCGGCGTGTGGAGCGTGGATGCGAGCGGGTCTGGCAGCGGCGAGCGTGAGGTGGGGAGGAGGTGTGTGTGGAGCCGTGAACAGGGCCAACTGATTGGAAGCAGGGCCAACTGATCGGAAGCCGATTAATCGATTATTGAAAAAGTTGACAACTTTTTCAATAATCGATTATGTCGATTAGTTGTTGCAGCCCTACTTTTGTGATTTGCGAGTTTAATACTACTTAAAATTTCTATACAGTTCTAGAAGTATAGAAAAATGTAAATTATGAAAGTGGGTAGGAGGAGCTGAGAGGCTGCAGCGTTTTGTAATATTACAAAAGATGGCCTTTTTTTTTTTTTTTAGGCATGCGCATGTCCTTATTCCTGATGTGCATAACAAGTTTGGAGTGAAGTATACGTATGATAAGTAAAGACAGATTGAGAGCAACACAGGCTGTACGTGTACATTCCTCCACACTGTCACAACAGATAACAATAGAACTATAATCAATAAAAATAAGGCAAAGCCAGTATGGGCACAGGGAAAAAAAGGATATAAATAGACTATCATTGTAACTTGGTTTGTAAACCTCACAATCCATAGACTGCAACTCAAGCAGGGATGAGATATAGTGAAAGAATAAAGATGGAAGGAAAGAGTTAATTAGGAGGAGTAGTAAGAAATGAATATTGAACAGCGCCGAGGCTCCCTGTCGGAAAAATGTCATGTGGACGAGGTCATTCAGATGGACAATAAACTCTTCGAAGATATAGTAGGATGAGCATATTGTATCGAAGGCTACCAGATTTTTCTGAGAGTCCAAAAGAATGCTAAATACATTCTCGTTAAAGAGGATTATAATCCTAAACCGCACTTCATAAAAATAAACACTTTCTTTTTTTTTTTACATGCCTGGGCAATGGCCTGTTTAACAGCCAAAAGGATAAAGACTGCCAGTTTATGGTAAAATGTAAGAGTGCAAACCAGGGGTCCTTGGCAATATGTTTATGAAAAAGACTTTGTAACAAGCGTATGAGCCCAGAGTCTACTAACCATTGGACAGGCCCACCAAATATGTAGAACATCCCCTCCTACAGCACATCCTCGAAAACAAGAAGCGGACTGTCAAGATAAATGGGCCAGTCTAACATTATGATCTTCATTTTTACATGAAATGGGGTTGGCTCCTTATTAAATGAGCAGTAGATATATTTTTGCTAGAGTTTTTTAAATACATGCATAGTTTGTCCCAATATATTCAAGCCTACACAATTGGCCTTTTACAGTATGCGCTACCCACAGTAACCTACAATAATGTCTGAAGAACTGATTATATACAGTCTATTCTACCCAAAGTAGGCCTACAATTAAGCTTCTAGAAATGGCTCTAAATAGTCTGTGCTAAACACCATGACCACTGGAAACCTAATTCAGCTTTAATTTTTTTCAGTACAGCGTTGCATGACAGAATAAATGTCAGTCAAAGTACCGCAGTGCTGAATACTGAAAAATGGCCTGGCCAGGAAGGGGGTGTAAACACCTGGTCTTGAAGTGGTTAATTCCCCCAGCCTGCTACTTGTGTATCTGTTTGAAACCAGATTTTAAGAAGTAATGCACTGCAAATTTGCAGTGACTTTACAAAAACACAGAGCTGATCTCCTTGGCATAAAATTCTGCTCTGTAAACACAGCCATTCTCTTTCCCAAGTCTCTGAGGGTTAGATGGGATTAGATTTGACAAATGTCACACTTTATAAAGAAACCTTTCACTTCCATATGATGAGCAAGTGGAAAAAAAAGATTTAAATTTAAACTGGGTCAGCTGCATTTCCCTGCTGCAGTACAAACCGATGGTTATGGTTAACTCTCAGATGGAGTACTTCCATAAATGCTGTCTATAGTCCACATTGCTTAGACATTTATGTAGGACACCACAATATTAAAGCTTATGTAAAATCCCTTCATACAAAGCGCACTGTGATGTGTTAAAAGCAATCCCATGTGTCAATCATTAGTCCATTTGTCTTATAAAAATATAAGCATGTTTAGTCTTTTATTCAGCGGGCACGTGACTGCATAGACTTTCCTGAGTGCTAGGGCGTTATTCGATATTCAGGCTGAATCCCATTTTGGTATGCCGAATTCCAAAATGCAATCTCCTGCTAGGAGCCACCACCTGTCGGGACAAAAAGGGCTGTACAGGGGCTTGTGACCCAGGTGGTCAGTCTAAAGCAGTACAGCCACATCATGCGTTAATCCTGAAGCTTTGATCAGGAGCTGAGGGATGCAAACTGCCCACACCAGCATGGACCTGCTTCTGTGCTTAACATGGTCAGAAATCATAAGGAATAGAGTTCATAATGAAAATGAAAGAAATAGAAGGGTCATTTTAAGAGTTCCTTTGGGCAGAGGAATGCATTTACACCCTTTCGTTCTTATGTGTTAGGTACACTTTAATAAACTCTACAGCAATGGTGCTCAACTAGAGATTTGAGGTACCTATGGACTGCAACTGTTAGTGGTTGACCTTGACATGGCAGGAAGTTTGAGGAAGTCTCAACAAGGAGTGAGGAGATACCTTCTTAGACCGTTTTCACCAGAACAGGTGTCCACTTTGGAAGATTTCTGCACACCTCTTGATATGGTGACCGCTCTTAAACTTTGGACATCAGGGACAATGGTTAGCAGAACAAATGGAGAAGGTGAATCTCCCCAATAGGGAAACAGACGGCAATGGAAATATAATGGGATCTTAAACCTTCCCTACTCTACCCAAAAGTTTTTGCTGTACATACTTTGACAAACTTTTAATAGCCAAAAGAAAAGGCTTAGAGCTCCACATTCCTTCAGCAAGTGGTAAATATGAAATATTAATTTGTGGTTTTTAATTTTGCTAAAGAAAAATGTAAATATTGTTATGTCGTGGTCGTAAAAATGTGTGCAACTGCCTGTTTAATCCTGCAACATTATTCTTGGTATTACCCATAACCGGTTACCTTTTTTATTTTTACCTTTTAACTTCATCTAAACATTTTGCGCACGCTTCCCACCCAAATCAATATTGCAAAACTGGTACTGCTTATTAGTCATGCAATCCACCTTTCCAACCTATACATATTGTATATAATATAAAATATCAATTGGTTTTATTGAAGCTTACCAGTCCTTGAATAAAGTGGCTGTATTTGTTTTCTCCTTTTAGGCTTTTTTTCCCCCCTCTGGTAGTCTTATGGCTTAAACACTTGTCCTGTCCTAGGCTCTATCACCTTACTGTATCCAGGGTTGCCACCTAGGCTTGACTTCAAAACTTGTGTTACTCTGCACCTCTATTACGTTGGGAAAATAACTTTTTTTTTTTCTTTCTGTTCATCTCACAAGAAGTGACCATGACACCACATTTCTGGCAAGAGCAACAGGTATTTTCTGTACTTGCTAAGAATGTTCTTAGTCTGAAAAATTAAAACAAAGGCAGCTAGCACATCTAAGGATGGTAAAGTTGTGATTTTTTTTTTTTTTTTTTTAGATTTCCTTTAG
>NW_017306271.1:4628486-4636284 GCF_000935625.1 Nanorana parkeri | reverse complement strand
TTTTTTTTTTTTTAGATATCCTTTAGGCCCGAGAGAATTTTGGTACTGTATTTTCTTTGCTCCTTTTGTTGCTATTGTGTTTCATTATGGTATTTTATTATTATTGATATGCAGACATAGACAAACTTGTTAGTACCCTCAGTTTTCTCTGCATTAACTTGAAATTGACCAAAGTAATTATCTTTTATTTCCATATTTAATTAAAATCAGACTTTTCTTTTAATGTTTGGAATATTTTAAATAATAAAACAAAAATGGCATGGACAAATATGACCGGACACTTAACCTAATATTTAGTTGCACAAACTTTTGGAGACAATTACTGAACACAAGGGATTCATGTAGCTCTTAATGAGACTTCCAACAGGTAGTTTTGCCAACACATCTTGAGGGAACTTCGCTAGCTGTTTCAGATTTTGAAGGGTGCATGTTTCAGCTCATTTCGGTCTGTTCAATCTGGAGTCAATCTTCCTCCGGCAGCCACTTCCTGATGTTGGCTGCACACCCATGGACCTTTTAAGCTTCTTAATATTTTCTACTCTAGTAACAGGAATTTCAAGCTTCTCGGCCTTTTGGCTAAGATCAAGTGTAGTATCTGTTCTTATCTGTTGCCGGGAAAGAACGGCTGCCGTCACCTAAGGAGAGGGGTAGATGGCAGCTTAGTAAATCCTGGCGTAATTGGTGGGGTACTGGATGAGGTTCCAGGCCATCGGAGCTTTCGACCCTTGTGATGGGTGGGCTCCGGCGGAGGGATCTCTGAAGGTGCCCTGCCTCCTGAGAGGAATGGATGCGAAGCTTGGTCTGGCTGGAGAGTTGGGGGCGGCAGAAGCCCGTGGTGTTGTGCCCCCTGGGGGTGGTGTCCCAGGGGTGCTCAGGAAGTCACTTGGGTGTGGGACCCCCACATTGACTCACTGATCACTTGGTCACACACCACCTTGCATTTTTCTGCACATCGCCTCTTGGACAGGCCTTATGGCTAGTCCGGGGCAATTTTTTTGCACTCGGCCCCTAAGGCCTGTCAGCGTGGTGCACTGGCACTTTAGTATAATTTATTGCACGATTGCATATTTGGCTTTTTTAAAAGCTTTTTGACCCACAGATGCTGAAGGTGCAGGTTTCTTCGGGGCCTATTCCTGATGCTGGGAGGAGATTCTGTGCCCTTTTATATAGGGTTCTCTGTCTCCTCCCACCCAGGAGGGGGGTTTCTCTTCGGGAGATCCCCCCTGCCTAGTACTGTGAGAGACCTGTTTCGGCAGGTCCCCAAAGGATCGGGGTCCACCGGCCTTCGGGTTGGTGGGCCAACAGTCTCAAACCCTGTCAGGAGCCTTGCGTCCCGGGGGGTTGGGAAGTAGGTCCTGTCTTTATTGAAGGACCTTGCACCCTTGTGCACGTTTTTGTGTGCTGTGATTTCACGGTTCACTTTTTTTGTTCACAGGGGGAAGTTTGTTTTGATGCACGTCCACGGGCTTCGATAAAAAAAAACAAGAATTTCAAGCTGCTTGGATATGGTCTTATGTCCTTTCCTTTTTGACATTTTTGGTCTATAGTTCTTTCTGATGATCTCAGACAACTCTAGACTTTGCTTTATCTGGTCTATGTTCAGTGTGGGGCACACAATGACGCCAAACCGCAGAATGATTACTTTTCTCCATTTAAATTGGCTGAATGGCTACAAGACTGAAAACTTGTAATATTAATTACAGAAAACGGTTATCACTGAGATCCAATTATTTCTAATCTTGTTGAATGAGCAATAATATATTGCTTTGATATACAAAGACATGCAGATATAAATAAGACAATTCATTTTAATTTCGCCAGTTTTGAGTAGGAATGAAGCACTGTTTCAATAAGGTGTAACAACAAATTTTGTCCACGTCTGTAGTTGTTGTACGTGCAATTCTTGTTCTTATAGCATGACATGCATTGATGGCACTGTATAAATTGGTATTACTGTAGATCATAATGAGTGGTTCAGGTCACATTCGCAACATTTTTTTTTCTTTTTCTTTGCAGACCAGTACCCAGTTCAGAACTGAAGCCTATTGTGTTCTTCCACATATTACACATTCTCCACATGCCACTGTGCTCCCACACATGCAGTGTTTAAAAATCAGACACAATGTGCAGGCTGTCGCATCATGTATTCAGTACATTCTGTGACTCTGTTCACTTCCACTGTATCACTGCTCTAACGGGAAATCCTTCTTGTGTTTTTGTCTTGCTAGATGCAGCAAAGTTCCAGATTGCCCGCCACAGTCTAAGCTACATTCAGGAGATTGGTCATGGCTGGTTTGGCAAGGTAAGCTTTTTCTTTAACTTTGTGAAAATGAGTGATTATGTAATTCTGCTATTTGGACTAGTGCACGCTGAGTGTGCAAAAATACTAATGTAACCTGAGATTTAATTTTTTATGCTTCTTAAATTGCGCAAAGAAGAGATGTTGTTTTGTATTAACTCCTAGCAGTCAAGTAGTAATAGTGGCACTGGAGGGGTAGATACAAGGTATGCGCTGATAGTTTGGATCAGTGTTTTTCAACCTTTTTTCAGACATGGGACCTTTTTAAAAGTATGCAAAATCTCAAGGATCCCCAGTCTAAAATGTAAAAACAAAATGTATGGCACGTGGTTCCCCCTCCAAAATCAATACAAAACCATCTTAAATAAGGGCCTGGTATGGATTTTAAGGTGTGGGGACCCCTGGCAAAACACCCAAAAAAAGACAATGAAGTTTCCCCTTGCAAATTAGAGTCGTCCCCCCACCTTTTACATTAGAAGCACCTTCACATCAGATTCCCCCCTCTAGCCAGATTTGGAGGCACCCTGACAAAAGTCAGAAGGCACCCTAGCTAAGAAAGGCTATCTTAGACTACCGGCTGTCTTCTACAGCTATTGGTTTTCTTTTCCATCGCTTTGTTTTCTGGAAGCACAGAGTAATTATTGTTCAGAAATACTTTCCTGGTGACAGTGCTTCTCCAAGCTCCCTTCAATTCTCATGTGAGTGAAAGCCCTAGGTATTCACCTCGTCTGTGCTGAAAGGGAGGAATATCTAGTATGAATTCTGGTCCTCAACTTCAACAGACAGTAAGTCATACACTACAATACATTTTTATTGCGTTATTACAGTAGTATAACAAAACATTCACGCAAAGAATAAGGGGATAAAACAAAATAGTTGCGAACATTCAGCATAGGGAATAGCCCAGGAATTGAGCATCAGACGAATTAAAATGAGCCCTGATCATGTTTTTGATGTACCTAGAGGAGGAATTTTTCCAGGAAAGATTTTTCATCATCTTTTGCTCTATTTATCTAAACAAGGCTGTTTTTATAAGAGCACAGATCATCTTTCAGGTGGAAAAAAAGAATTAAGATTTTGTATGCTATATGCAACATCTAGAAATGTTAATTGTGCCTACTTTTTGTCTTGACCTCCTCGGTGTATGTGAGTGTGCAAAGGCACTCCTGTGTCTATTGCTCCATAGCCATATATCTTTTGTATTAGGCATCTCTGCCTGCTAGCCTCACCAGGAAGACCACAAGCAATACTGGTGACTACTCCTTTGCCCTATGTCTGTCCTTTTTTGGGCATGGCTTCCTGAAAACTTGAGGGTTTGAAATCTTCCTATTGGGAAAAGCAAAGAAAACTTGACAGGGGTTGTATCCCTTCACCACTTTATCCAACACATAAAAAAAAAAAAACCCCATGCATGCCCAAACTAATGGTTAGCTGAAAGGGCTGCTGGGACAAGTAAGCTTAGAAACTGCAGTGGCATTACTAAATCCAGCTCTCTGACCATTTGTAATATACACATAACACCATTTTCTGAAGGTTAGAGCTGCTGTATTGCATTGTGTGAACGAGATTTGCTGTTGACTTTATTTAGGAGCATTTTTTGAATGTTCAAGGTCTACATGCTGTAGCTCCTGAAAATGTTGGTTGCCTGGCTTTTATTCTGACCCTATTTCTTTTCATACTTTAGTCACTGACCTAGAACAACAGATAAGGACTTCTGACCTTTCTCTCACTACAGATATGCCTGCTTGTACTGGGTTAGGGACTTTCAAAGTATTAAGACCAGGACCAACATGATGGACAGTTACATTTAAGAGTTCATCACATTATTGTCTCATGCTGAAGTTTATCCTAGTCTGTTGAGTGAAATGAAGACTGCCTTCTCTGTTTTTGGTCATTGCCTTCCTTGGTAGAGGAATCCCAGTACTTCATTTTTGTGTGCTTTTAATACTTTTTATTGAGCTTTGCAATTGTGTGCTCTTCAGGTTCTGCTGGGAGAGATCTACAGAGAAAACAGCGTTGCGAGAGTGATTATAAAGGAGTTAAGAGCAAGTGCAAGTACAAAGGAGCAGGAGCAGTTTATAAAAAATGGAGAGCCATATTGGTAAGTTTAACATTCTTTTAGGCTATGAGATGTAACGCCAAGAATGCCAATGCATCGCTAAATGGAGGCTGTATCTTGTGCTGATCATTCTAAAGTAGGTTTTCCTTTGCTAGCAGTGTTTTTTTTTTTTAAAGCTGCAGTGGACATCTCCATGCCAAATCACGGCTTCAGGGTTTTCAAACCACAAGTGAATGTAAACCTAAACAATGGATGTCTCTTATTTTTGCTCCTTTTTGGTTTGTTCAATATACCTCCTGAAAGCGTTGTTTTATAGGGGTGGAAGGTGCAAAAAACTGTACCTGTTCTTGCCATTAATCCTGTCATTGTAGTAAAGATCAGATATTCCTGCGCTCTCTGCCTGCCACATTCAACTGGACTTTCTCTGTAAAGTTGAAGACATTTTGTAGCTTAGTTAAGCCACTTCTTCAATTCTGATGCATACATCTGTGTATTTTAGTATATGTGCACTGTTTATTATATTATGCATCTTTTGATCTATTTCTTAATGTCTACATACACATACAGTATATTCTGATGCTAATAAGGAGAAGGTTGTCCAATATTTAGAATCATTTTTTTCCCTTAATTTCTTTTAAATGAGTCTTAAAGGAGAACTATGAGGTGAGTGATTTTTCACTCAACCTCGTAGTTCGAGCCGACGTGTGACAATGAAGCTGTCACACGTCGGCTGAATAGATCGGAAAGTGAGCGTCCCCCCCCCCCGCCCCAATCCTCCAGCGCTGACTGGAAGAACGGACAGGGAGGGGGCGGGTACAGCTAGATGTGCCTCTAGATAGGCAGAGCCAGCTGTCACTCACGCAGCTGGGTGGATACAGACAGTAATGTCGGGATCCGTCCCTGTTTACCGCAAGCTGTAGCTCGCGGTATACTAAGCTTTGGGTCACGGGAGGACGCTAGTTTATGTCCTCCCGTTACCCTGAGGAGAACTATGGGGAAAAACACTTACCCCATAGTTCTCCTTTAATAGCCCAGAGATAAAGGCTGCTGTGGGCTGAAACAGGGCAACATTTTGGACCAGGTGCAAAGAATGAGTATATGGATAAAAATTGGTCAGTTTAAATGCAAAATGTTTGTCAGGCATGTACATGTTAGTAATTCATTTTTTTTCCTTCTCATTCCTAAGCTACCTGCATCATCCTAACATTGTGCAGTGTGTTGGTCAATGCGTGGAGACTATGCCCTATCTTCTGGTATTTGAGTTATGCGAATTGGTAAGTTATTTACAATGCTGTAACATAGTTATGCCTTATCTACAAATTTATTATAGGTCTTTCTGTAAACATGTAGTGCAAAAGTCAACTTTTCTTTTTACTGTGACCTTGTTCCTTTTGTTTAATAGTGATACCATTATCTGTAACCTAATAAAAGTTAACAGATGTAATTCACAATATATAATTAGTAAATGAGGTAATACTAAATGATACATGCACTGGATTGTCTGAGTGTGTGGAATGTGATTGTACACACCAGAATTTCATTGAACCTGGCTAGTTCAGCTGCAGCAATATAGCAGATCTATCCCGCTCGGTTATCACAGGCTTCAATCAATACAAGCTAAGTTTTTTTTCTTCTTCAGATCATATGTTGGTTTAAGACTGAGAACAAGAATGCAGGATATATGTCACAATATCAACTGTGGGATAAGGACACAGTGTATAAATTATTTTTGCATGTGTTTTTTTCTATACAAGTATCTTGCGTTAGACATAGTACCAGTTGGTAGGTATGCACATACAATAAAGTGCACACCTGCCGAGGCCCATCTAAAAACAAATTCCAATTAAAAAAAAAAAAGGGGGGGGTGCTGCACAGGACTTAGATGTTCAATTTTAATTTTATTTACTTCCTCAATGGAACAAGGAAATGACATCACAACGAATGTGCAACAGTTTTGGCCATCTCCACCCTATCCAGCTGCTTATTTAAAGCGACAGCGCTACCGTTAAGTTCTGTATTTATCATTCCCAAACTGAATCATTCTTTAAAGGCTCCAGCAAAGCTCCTGGAAACTTGCTAAAAGCATTGCAAACGTTTGCTGTTCACACTGCCCTTGCAGGTTGAAGCCTGTGTAAACAAGGCCTAGTGGCAATAGGGATGTACCTTCAGTGTTGATAAGAAGGATATCTGGGAATTTGTTAAATATTTGTAGTAAATGGTGGATTTTTCACTTATGCATTAGTTCCTTTTCCTTTTTACAATCAGCAGTCCTCTTTTGGCTTTTATCTATTTTGCTGTTCATATAATAAAGACTAAATGTTATATAGAATTTTGTTTATAATACAGACATGTCAATGTCACGGTCTTCACAGCAAACTGCATAAAAGAGGTAATTCTAACCCCACTGATAAAAGTAAACTGTGCCCTTCATCCTGTCTTATAAGTCCGACAACAGTCATCCTGCATTTATTTTTTACTTCACAAATTACAGCTAGAATTTAGACTATAAAAATAAATTGGGTTATATGGATCTAAGCCATTAGTAGCTGTAAAAATGGTAATGAGTGGCACTTGGTATAAATTTCAGAGGTTTTTTTTCCTTAATAGATTTAAGAGAACTATGGGGGTCAGTGTTTTTCCCCCATAGTTCTCTTAAGGGTCACGGGAAGACATGTACTAACGTCCTCCCGTGACCCAAAACTCAGTATGTTGTGAGCTACAGCTCGCGGTATACTGAAACGGCCACAGCCGGGGACCGATCCTGACAATGCTGTCGAGATCCACCCAGCTGCTTGAGTGGCAGCTGGCTCTGCCTATTCAGAGGCAGAGCCAGCTGTGCCCGCCCCTCCCCCATCCGTTCCGCCAGTCAGCGCTGGAGAATCGGGGAGGGGGGAAAATCCCTGCGGGGAGCGATGACTGACCGTCACTGCTCTCTGCAGGGAGATGATCGAGAAGTGAGCAAGTGACAGTATGTGTTCGCTCACTTCCCAATCTATTGAGCCGATGTGTGACAGTTTCATGTCACACGTTGGCTCGAACTATGAGGATGAGTGATTTTCACTCACTTCATAGTTCTTCTTTAAAACTGTAAAATTTACTTTAAAAAAGGGCAGCTGGGGAAGTGTATAGGCCTGTATGGATCTTTTGTTAGAAGTGTGTTTCCACATGCCCATGTTCAGAGATTGCTATATACTACTATTTTTTTGTATTGCTTGTAAGCCCCTGATTACCTGCATAGTTCCTTTAGTAGGTAATTCAGCCCATTAGCATCCATAGCCAACAGATTATTATTTTTTTGATGGCATCTAATTTACAATTTCTTTAATCGTCCATTGAGGGGCACAGTGATCGTAGATAATCTTGGACCAATGGGTTACACTGCGACCTTCAGGAGGTTGGGACACAAATAAGACCTTAAGCCAGCTCCCTCCAACTGTCGT
>NW_017306271.1:4625803-4628131 GCF_000935625.1 Nanorana parkeri | reverse complement strand
GTATTTGCCACAGTGATCTTCTGGGTCCTGTACTGCAGCTGTGCTGAGCTACTTCTGAAGTAAAAATGCCGGTGTTCGATTTGAAAGTTCGAATCTATCGAGTTCTGCGACCGCCTGACTTCCGGTTTCGTTACAACTAAGAGGTTTGCCCAAGAAAGTTGTTCTGCATGAGTGCCAGCCAAGGCATTGGCCTATACACATACAGCACAGCAATGAAGTAATAAAATGAACTAGGATCACACTAATCCAGCAAGTTATTGATCTCAGGTGCCCCACTAAATATGGCCGCCTCTTGAGTGGGGCAACTCGGATTAATAACGTGCTGGATTACTGTGATCCTAGTTCATTTTATTCATTGCTGTGCTGTATGTGTATAGGGCAATGCCTTGGCTGGCGCTCATGCAGAACAACTTTCTTGGGCAAACCTGTTCTAACGAAACCGGAAGTCAGGCGGTCGCAGAACTCGATTAGTTCGAACTTTCAATCAAACACCGGCAGTCTCTTCCACTGTTATTTGCTCTGCACTCTAATTTCATTGGGAACATTTACTGACACATGTAGGAACAAGTGTCTTCATAAGGTGTTTTGTGTCCAATCCTATATTCTTATTGATATAAAATAACTAAGTTTTTTTCTGTAGTTTTATTTTGTCTATTTACACTCACTGTTTAAAACTCTGCTAGGACCCCTTATTCCCTTAGGACCCCAGAAATATCTGGATTAGTTTGTTCCAAAAGATTACGAAGTGAGTGAAAGATGAGCCAGGCTTAAAATCATTATGGGCATTCCCCAGCTAGTGTGACTTGCATGGTCTGTCGCAAGATTGCAGGTTGTTTCTTGTCATAAGTTTTTCCTCCTAATATTGGTGGCCTTTTGAGCAGGCCTTAGCCCATTTGTCACCAACGATGTTATGTGGTAACTGTGTCTAAAAATAAAGCAAGAATTTGCTACAAGTGCAGCAGTATGCTGTTAGATGACATGACATGTGGCTGTACAGTTTAGCAGTCACACGGTGCAGCTGGCTACATCTTTTTTTTTTTATTCCACCAAGACCCATATAACTATTCTCATTCACCTCTGTACTGTCTCCAGCTCTGTATGTTTACAGTCAAGTATTTAAAGGTAGCCAGGTAATTTTAAAGATGGAAGCATTGTCCATCCCTTCAGTCTATGGTCATTGCTACAGATTTTTTGACTAACTGAATGTAGTCAGTCCTTTTGGATTACACAGAATTTGCGTAGTTCCTTAGTGCTGGCAAATAAATGGATTTGTTGGCCAACCTGCATCTAATTTTGTTTTTTCTCTCCTATACAGACCCTTGAACGGCAAAAACTACCAGTATGATGAATACCACTTAAATTGTACACAAGGCATTGTGGTTCTGTAAATGTACTGCTAGGGATTTGTCAGTTCATGGGATTGGTAAAGCCTGTCTTTTGGGTGTCACCCAGATTATGAAGCCTGATTTACTTGGCAGTAATGTTGCTGTTTATTCACACCTTAATTGGAAAATGTTTTTAAAAGGCGTTGTTGTAAGTTGTTAAGCAGACGTTTCTAAAGATACATACAGCTTTCTGTCTCGGTAGTTTCAGGTCATTATATCTGAATGGTCTCTGCTGGTGATCGCTGACAGCATGCACGTGTCGAGTAGCAGTTGGGCGCTTCAGCCTCATAATCTGCATTTTACAAGATAAGAGGATACTGAAATTCACAATTGTATATAGTCACACTTTTTAAAAACGTGTGCATACGCAAGCAAAACTTTTTACTAGTTTCCAACAGTGCAGAGATAAAAGCCTCAATATAACATACTATTGTACTGCTGTCAGAAAAATTAGCCTGCCTTTGACAGGCTCATGTAGCCAGGCCAAGTGCCACAGTAAGGCAAGTATGTTTGATTACCGCTATGCATTTCAACAGTCTGGCATTGCAGTAATCAATAATCACAAAGTACCACTTTCTTCCCCTTTGCAAATCTGCTTGTTAGATGGGTGCACAGTACACACTACCATGAATGACCCTGTTTTCTTCTTTTGTTTTTCTGATCGCATTTTGACGATGGCACACAATTTACAAAGCCCAAGAGAAGTCAGCCTCCATTCACACTTGAACGCTAATGTTTTCAGGTGATTTTGAACCATGTATTTTGTAAATTTTTCCAGTGATTTTGAGGCTTGAGCATTTTTATTGTAGCCAATGGAAAGCTAGTCACTGGGAGAAAGATGTTTTGGAGCAAAATTGCGTGAAAAATGCATGTTCTCAAGTTTTTCAGGTGCGGTCATTGAAGTAATGCCTAAAATGTGGGATTCTGACCCCCCCCCCCCCCC
>NW_017306271.1:4610517-4625479 GCF_000935625.1 Nanorana parkeri | reverse complement strand
CAAAAAAGTGCGAGTTTTCCCCCCCCCCCCCCCCCAAAAAAAAAGGGGGATACAACTCTCAATTGTAATTGTGCTTCATTATTGAAAATAATGAGATTCTTTGAGCGTTGTCGCGTTTCAGAAAACATGCCACAAAACGCTCAGATGTTAATGGGGGCAAAAGTAAACCTCTGTCCAGACTATTGACATTCAAGAGTCTACTTTTCTTTTTCTTCCATTGAGGGGCACAGGAAGTCTTAAAGCTTCAGGTTTATGCTGCCTCCTACAGGAGGATTCGATTTTGGGAACAAGCTCAGGATAGTCACTCGTACTACCAGCATTCCTCAGTTTTTGCTAGTGTCCTAGGAAGGTGGGTCTCTTTTTTTTGTTTGTTTTTTTTTTTTAATAGCCATGCTGTATGAGGTATTTTTTTTTTTTTTGCTTACACCTTTTTTCGTTAAAAAAATGCTTCTGTCTTAAGGCCCAACCTATAAGCATTTGGAAACGTAAGCCTTCCTGCAAAATCTTCTCCCTCTCTGTTAAGAAACATCCCTATCTTTTCTCCAGTTTCTTGACATCCATATGGACACATCCACCTTCCTCCCCCAAACCTTTGCTCCTTGTTCACGCACAAGTTCTGGGACTCAAAAACTCACAGGCTTTCCTCTGCAGGAGAGTGCACCCCACTTCCTAGTGGAATTTCGCTCCCTGCCCCACTCAGTTTCTCAACTCCAGCCTTCGTGTCACCACATAGATTAGCAGATATCCATCAAGCCCTGTCTGATCTTCTGGATCAAGGTGTGATATCCCCACGTTCCTGTGGCAAAAATGGTACCAGGGGCTTTACTCTAACTGGGTCACATTTCCAGAGCCCGGAAAGGCCCTGGCCTTCCACCTCTCGTCTGCACTTTAGGTTTTTACCAATCTACTGGCCCCTACACTAGCCCTGCTATGTTCTCATGGCATCTCATGAAATCCCCATTTCGGAACAGCAAAGTCCCTTCCTCAGGCAAAACCGATAATGTGTTTTGCCTGAGGAAGGAACTTTGCTGTTTCAAAACGTCGCTCTGATGTGACACCTGTGAAGTCAATAAACATTGACTTTTCTACATGCTGGAGTGCTTGTGACCTATTTTCTTTTGGACTTGTATTGCGGAGGCATCCGCGGTCATTTCAGCACTGTTATTGCAATCAACACTATTGTAACCTTGGACTATTTTGGAGAACGCTCTATCTGTTCAACGTTACTTCCCTGCGTGTTAAAGATGCATTGATGTAAACCGGTCATAAGGGGAAAAGCTGTTTCTCTTTGGAACTTTGAAGATGAATTTCTTCACAGTGCCAGGAGCTACAGAGGCCAGTGAGGGCTTGTTTAAAATTGCTTCTTAAAGAGGAACTTTACCCATATCTTTAAAATAACAACATGTATACCTCTAGAAATGTTTAGTAATGACAATCTACAAACACATACTTCTAGATAATTGCCAGCTTTGTATTCTTTGCATACCTTGGTTCTCTTTTCTCCCCCAGTCTTCTGACAGTGGCCATTTTTACTAAGGGCAGATTACTAGATCTCCCTTTACTTCCTGGAACTCTGGCACATGTGACTATTACATGTAACCATGCACATCATCTCAGGGGAGGAAGATGCCCTTCCTGAGATCTCGTGAGATTACTAATGAGGTTTCCTTTGAATGCTCGTCTGATATAACCTTCCCAGAATGCAACGCTTTGGCACATTACATCATGTGTGCCAGAAGTGCACCAGGAAGTAGATGAACTCTATTTGTAAGCAAGTGAGAAAAAACGAGTTTGCTTAACTAAGGAATGTAAGATGATTTTATATCCGCATGCAAAGCTGTATACTGATGTGATTTTAGTAAAAGGGGGTAAAGGTTCACTTTAAGAAAATTTAAATCCTTCAGGGCCTATTTCTATCTATTCCTAGTGATAACTTGCTTTTCAAAGTCACATAATTAGTGAGAAGTGTTCCATGTTTGGGGATCATTCGAGTGTGTGTATAGTCAAATCTTGGTTGTAAGATTTTAGATGGAGTAATTAAGAGTTAACTGTCTTGGAGTAAAAACATTGCTCCAAAGTGAGAAAAATCTGCTCTTAGTCAGTTCTCTACGGATCCGGTGTTCTCGTTAGAGGGTTTACCCTTTTGCCTCCTTTCTTTTGACAACTGTAAACTTTGACATTCCCCATCATATTCTGTCCGTGGCAGTGGTTACCAGGACCAAAACACAGGGGGAATCTACACAACTAGAACTCAGACACCACTAAAAACCTGACAAAGGTTTTGTAGACTTGCCCACTCTAGAATTGGAAAAAAAAGTTTTGGTTATATTGTGCATTACATATTGAGTTTGTCTTCCCCATAGTATATTGCTGGATAGTATGTTGCCACTAAAGATAGTGTGTCATACTTTATATCAATTATTCCTTTATTCCACAATTTGCCATGCCAACTAGTGTTTTATAGCTTTAAGGCCCATAAACTTTTATTTTTTTCTCTTTACCGCAGTAAAAACAATATACTAATGTGATTTGCAGCATGTAAAAATTATATCATGTCAGAAAATGGTGACATGCTGCCACCCAGTGGAATTTTGATTGAATTCATTTGGTGTTTTGCCTATTGAAGCCGAATCAACATTTTATCAAACAAAAGTATACTTTTCAAACCTTATACATTCAATTTTTTCCCCTTTTGCCAGTTAAACACTTTTATTACTAGATTAATCTGTTTAAGTGCCAAAAAAAACAATTGTTGATGACCTCCCAGTAATCCAATGAGCTCATAACCTTTTGTAGTGAGTAACAATGTTATCAGCACTGCCCAGTCTACCCTTGTCAACCACAAAACACCTCTTCCTCTTCTCATCTCCATACCATAGTAGGAGGTGTTCTGTTCGGAGGTAAGCTAACAAAGTATTTACAAGTGTGTTGGGCTGGTCTCCAGTTGAATGGTGCCATCTCTATTGTGTACAATCAAAGTAAATTAAAGCTTGAAGTGCATGGTAGGGACACAGATTATCTGTCTGCGGTTGTTTTTCAGCTGGATATTATCTGTAGTAAACCCGGCCAACCGCTGCTTAGTCACTTTGCTGTCATTCTTGTTCTGCAAATAGCAGTTGCCACACTTATGACTATGCAGGTCTGGTACCTTTTTAGCTGAGTAAATTTTTTGTTTCTTTGCTGTCTCTTTGAAAATGCATAGCACAGAAATTATAATAAAAGGCTATAGTCACTTGCAGTGTCTGGCATTTGTTGCTTGAAGCAGCTCTGAATAAATAGCTTTTGTGATTCTTATGTGACAATGCTTGGGTATTTTCTATGCTGACCTGATTCCACATTGATCTACTGTTATGTGCTGACCACAGCAAACAATACAACTTGCTCTTCCCCGATTTAATGGAAAAATGTAGGGCTGCAACCAAGTGATCGATTATGAGAATACTTGTTAACTATTTTCATTATCGATTAGTTGGTTGGATCCCCCTAGCTCTCTCCTCCATGCTCGGAGGAGCGCACAGCAAGCAGTGGGCAGGTGCTATAGCCAGCCTGCTATTGCAGTTTGAAATGGCCAATAACCGGTTGGCTATTGCACCAGCCCACTACCTGCTGTATTTACATTCAGCTGCCATCTGAGAAATCTTGCCACTGGCAGCGGTCATTCCCTGGCTGAAGCTATTCAAGCGCCATGTGCTTACAATACAGTTATTAAAAAGAAATGTATATATAAAAAGGTGGCGAAAGTCATTTTCGGTTCCGGCCTGACAAATTCTGCTGCTGGAGGCATGTTGCAGTGCCATTCATTTCCATGGCACCCCAAACATGCCTCCCACCCACAGTGTGATCACCTGCACTGGAACACACCCTACCACAATGGTGTTCATTCCAGTGCAGCACGATTGCAAAATTTTGTGCATGCAGTTTTATTCTAAAGTAAACTTTTGTAACACTGCATTTGTGTGTTTTTTATTTTAAAATAAAGATGGTATTGATTTCTTTCAAATCTGATTTAATCAAAATAATCATTAGTTGCAGTCCTATAAAAATGCATTCTGTTATCTCTTATTGTCTTTAAAATAACTTATGATTAATGGAAACCATAAAATTACACTTGTGGAAACTTCCTGCAACCATGGAATTCTTGATCTCTTCATGTATTTGATCTTATTGTGCATTTCTGTTTATCACAGCACATGGATTATATTTTCCAGCCATATTTTTGGGTACATTAAGATGACTTAGGCTCTTAAAGGAGGAGTTTTTTTTTTTTTTTAAACTTTGCATATATATTTAGCCAATTTTATTCTTGAAACTTTTAATATTTAACCAATAAAGGTACCACATTCTGCAGTATAAACATATGTCCTGCTGTCAGTCACTGTGAGCTCACTCCCAATGTGGCAGACACACAGATGGAAGTGGCGTCATTGTTAATAATCATAACAGGACGGCTCAGCATATACCCCACATTTTGCAGTTGAGCTTCAGGTATTTACCCCCAGGCCCTTTTTGTGTAAAATAAAACCATTAAATATCAGATGAAACTAGAATAGTTGGTCTGGTATTGGTTCTCTTGGTATATGTATTTAGTTTGCTAGAATGGCTGATCCAGAGATAGTTCATCATTTTATACATGTCACTGTTTCATAGTAGCTGTCCCGGTACTAAATAGATGCATAAACATAACTGCATAGCAGAACCTAGTACAAAAAGTAATTCCTGGCTGAACAAGCTTATAATCTAATGCTCAGATCCCCAGCAAGAGGTCCGGAGCCACATGTGGCTCTCTGCTACCTTATGATGTGGCTCCCTGTAGCTTTCCTGCAGGTGTCTGAAACCTCTGCTTTATTCACATTATTTAATTAGTAAATTTTAGTCCTTCCTCCTGAGTCTCTCTATCCTTTAAAATGATAGCTAGTCTCACTGACCAATAGAGTGCCAAAGAAGGTGGGAGGGAGCAGGGCCAGTCATGACTTTCAGGTAAAGTCAGGATTTCCACATAACGTCAGCTGATTAGATCTCTGAATCCCCAGATAGTTTTGACATGTAGCCTTTTATTAAAGGTAACCTCTGCATTGTTTGTCATATACCTAGTTTGAATTGCCCAGGTTTGGGGCAGTTTTACTTTACAAGCCCATTCACACTATTGCGTTGCAGTATCGTGTCAGTGCATGCTGCATGCATTTGGTTAAAAGTGAGTATGTTTTAGATTTGAGGGATGCTATATACCACATGTTTTATGTTACACACTAAATGTAGGTGTAACATGAAACATGATCTAAAAGGTGGACTAAGCCTTTAAATAGCTGCTCGTGTTCTATGGGAGCCACAAAACCTATGGTGCTCTATTGTTGAAAGCTCAAACTCTGCCCCATTCTATATTTCACACTTCATTGTTCATCCCCTGAAGTGTTTAGCCTTTCAGACTAGTAGTGAGGTGTGCATTTAGCCGTTTGTGTGGAGTTCTGCTTTAAAGACAAAGGATTTACAACACATTTGTATTTGATATGGCCTGGGTCACTGGTTGGTGGCTTACAATGGTGTGTGCTGCTATTGACCGCTTTTATTTAAAAAAAAGTTTTTCTCGTTGTTAAATGCTAGTGGCTATATTGTAGGATAAACAGGAAGAAACTTAAATTACCCTTAAAAGGAAAAGTACATGGTGTGTTCGGGAGGAATTCTTATTTGAGACATGAAACATGATGAGTTGAAGACTATTAAGCTGTTCAACTTTACTAATAATAACCTTGTTGACTGATTAGATCTAAGTAATGTATTTAGTTGCTGCTTTTTAAGCATGTCTGAAGTGCAATCAGCAGATGAACAAGCTGATGATGTTATGCTGCTTTCCTTTGCAGGGTGACCTGAAGACCTATTTAAGTAATGAGAGGCAGAAGTTGAACAGCGACACGGAGATCATGCTGCTGCAGCGTATGGCTTGTGAGATCGCTGCTGGACTGGCCATAATGCACAAACACAACTTTGTACACTGGTACGTGTATCCCCTATACAGTGGTTACCTTGGTTTCATTTCAAAATGTGATTTTAATATGCCTTTTCGGAGGGTGTAATACTACCATGTAAGCAAGAGATCACCCGCCAACAATGTGTCTTGAAGAGCATTTCCAGAAATAAAATTGAAATCCTCTGTTTGGAAACCATTTATAGATTTTATTATGGGCAGTACTAAAATCAAGGGCCGTGTTCAATAATCATTACTTAACATTCCGAGGCCAGTAAAATTTACAGTTTTCTTTTTAATATGTAGCTCACCCCCTTATTAATGTGCTGTAAAAATATCTATGAATCTATGCTACAGCTCTTGTCGTCTTCACTTCCCTGGCGACACACCATTGATTTTGTGCTTCTGAATGGGAAAGATCTGAGCCCCAGGTTGCCAGATTCCTCCATTACAATCCAATACAGTTGAGGCCATTTGTATTAGTTCAGATAAGAAGTGGGACCTCCTACCTGCTGTTTTGAAGTGCTCAGCACTGTTGGGGTCATTTTGTATTGGTTGAAAATGAGAAGTGGGACCTTCAACCTGCGGTATGACGTGCTTAGCAAACTGAAATCAGACCTTTCAGAAAATGTGTTCAAAGGTATTCGTATTTTAAAGCCACTTCACCAACAGGAGGTGATGCAGGTGAACTCTCTAATGCACAAATTGACCCTTTCAGCTCCTAAATTGGAAATTAAAAAAATGTACAAACCATTTTACTGCCTTTTTTTTTTTTTTTTTTAAGCTTTATTTCCGTTTTTCTTATTTTTTCCTATTTTAATGGTGTATGGGTCAGGTACTTGCAGTTTTCTTCAGTTAAAAATCAGACCCCTTTTCTAGCAGCAACCATGTTGGTTGATGTAGATTATTAAACTGTCACTGGGTTATTAAATAAGAAAGAAACAAAAGTAGTTGCTTATAATTGTAAAAATTACCATACTGTGAGGGGAATTTATCAGAACTGGAGCAGACAAATTCTGGAGCAGATTTCCACAGCGCCAATCAGCTTTTCTGTCTCATTTTCAAATCTTACCTGAGCAAACTGAAGAGAGAAGCTGATTGGTTCCCATGGGCAACTGCTCCAGATTTTGTCTGCTCCAGTTTTGATTAAAAAAAAAAATTTCATGGTAGATCTCTGTTCCAAGAAAAAAAAAACCCAGGGAAAACATTAAAAAGAACGCCGCCTTCTCCTCTCAAAATGTTTATTGTCCAATTTGTGAAAACTAAATGAAATAATTCTCACAAACTGTGTCTTTAGCAAAGCATTTCTTAAAAGTAACCGACAAAAACCGGCCTATTTCAACAGCAGATGACCGAAATGTGGACCAGAATCTTAGTGTTGCTGACACGTTTCCAGGGATAAACCCTCTTCAGCAGTGCAAGGTCAAGCAGACTGAAAAATGCTCCATTACATATACACACACAAATATACCTGCACATTGGCCCATGTATATGTCACCTCCACATAGGCTTCTACATGTGACGTTACTTCCGTGTTACGTTCTGTGTCCCCGTCGGCCGAATTGATGGGTTATGGCGGTCTGTCGGTGGTGAGATGGGAAGTTTATTGGTATGTGGAAGCATATGTGGAGATGACATTTACAAGTGAACTGGTTTGCAATTTGATTGATGAGATGGCCAGGACTGCGGTTGTGATGCAGTGCATGGGCCAATGTGCAGGTATATTTGTGAGTATATGTAATGGAGCATTTTTCAGTCTGCTTGACCTTGCTCTGATGAAGAGGGTTTATCCCTGGAAACGCGTCAGCAGAACTAACAGGTCTATTCACAAAAGGGTGAAGAGTATGGAGAAGGCAGGAGAAGTGAACAATCTAGGACAACATAACTGATTTGGGAAAAAAATCTCCAGTTCAGCTATGTTGTCCTAGATTGTTCACTTCTCCCGCCTTCTCTAAACTCTCCACCCTTTTGTGAATAGACCTGTAAGATTCTGGTCCACATTTCGGTCGTCTGCTGTTGGAATAGGCCGGTTTTATTCGGTTACTTTTAAGAAATGCTTTGCTGAAGACGCAATTTGTGAGTATTGTTCAGTTTTAACAAATTGGACAATAAATGTTGTTTCATGAGGAGAAGGCGCCGTTTCTTATGTTTTCGGAGGCTTCCCTTCCTGCTATAGAACAGCAGCCCCCTCTGTCATCATTGATTTATCTATCTCTGAACATTCCTTCTGATTTTCGATATTGGAATACTCCACCAAGCGCTGACAAATTGGACAATAAAAAAAACAGGACCTGACATTAGGAAATACTGTATGATCAGACATTGTATACTGCTCACATTTCATTCTCATATACTATCACACTGAGCACTGTCTGGAAGATGGGTAATTTTAGCAAATTTCCCAAACTATGATAACCTGATAATGGGTTTATCCCTCTTTTACTGTACAATAAAAATACATTTTTATGGCTGTTGTGAAAATGTCCTGCTGTTTTTCCTGTCTCATTTGAACACAAATAAATGGAAAAGCTCCATAAACAGAGCCCTATGCCCACAGTTACCCACCGTTAATTCAGGGGAAGGAGGTCCTGTTACATTGCCAAGTACAGTACTCTGGTTGGAGACTGCAGCTCTGTACATAACTTCTAGCAGTTGCAGGAAGCTTTGCTAGTTTGCTGTCAATGTTTTTGTTGTAAGGTTTTTATTGTTAGTCAAAGGTACCTTCCAATCAATGTAAAACAGAAATACATAAAGGACACAGCCTGCCTGCTGTGGGTTTCTGATTTTCATGTGGCATGGATTACAATTTTCAGGTTGACACGCAGCTGAAAATTGCATGTCAAGTATGCAGGTCAGCTACCATCAACCTGTTGTGTGCTGTTTGATGACACAAATATGACCAGAGCTGAGTCTACCACTCAGTGTGAGATCTGCATTTCATAACATTCATTTGGGTGGACTTTCTGACTTGAACACAGTTGCAATCTTTACTAGCTAGTATAAGAAATTCACTGATATAATTGTGTTGCACTTTACCTTTTTTAATATCAATTTTCTGTGTACATTTCTACTTTAGTGGTCTTCATTTCTTCATGCACAAACCATTTCCGTCAAAAAGCAGAGCTGTTAGATTTAAACGCAATTGGATTCCTCCTCTTAATCTGCAAGGAACTGCTGAAAATAGCAGTTAGCACTCTAATCAGTTTGGTCTATTACATCACTTTGTCTGGTATGAATTCAGCATCTTGCCTGTCAGTGAACAGATACTTAATCTATGCTCAGAGAAAGCACTTGTTGCCATTCTTTACAAATAGCTGACATCTGACACTTGGTTTCGAGTGGTTTCCCTGACCTATTGGTTTAGGAAGGCCTACACGCTGTCTAGACCCAGAGTGCAGAGGGTGTCCGTAATATCAAATCCAACGGGTTTTTTTCTCTCCAGTTTTTAATCTGTAAATGCGTAATATTTCTGTGAGGGCGGGAGGGGGGGGGAGAGAGAAACGCATCCTTTCAAAGATTGAGTGGTATTTGCAAGATGAATGTTAGGCTTGCGTTTTCTAATCATGCTGGTCTGTATAGATATGCGGAATCCTTTCGGAAAGCTGTAGGATATCTCCTTTCACAACTCTCATAAGTTGTACAGTGTCATCTGTTATATGTATTGATGAGTGAACACTTTAGAGATGTGGCTTAGTTTTCATTGATCTTTTTGAAACCCATCTTAGAGATATGTATATAGCAATATATATGGGACATGCATGAATGTCACATAGCATGACTTGTGACAGCTCTTCACTCAGGACTACAGGACTCCTGCAACAGTTATACAGATCAGGTGTTTTGTCTTCACTTGCTAAATCTTGTTCCAGGTCAGTGAATCAGTGCTAAAGCCACAAAGAACTAGAGATTACTTGCAATGCAGATTTCCTTTAGTACAGGTTTCCGTTAAACACTTCAGTTCCAAATCCCCCCTTTTCCTCCTTTTTAACTCCTAAAAACTTTAAGGCTTTTGTAGTCTTTGCTAACATAGATCTTGTATTTTTTTCAAAGACAAATTTGGTACCCGGTCTGGATATATTTTTATGAAGCTTTAGATCGGTAAAATGGGTAAAAATAGAAAATATTGAACTCCTTTTTTTTTTCTTCTAACACCACATGTCATTATGCAGCCTCAGGTACCCAAAAATAAAACCATCAAATCCATCTGACTGCACCATCTAGGGATTCATGCACCTCCCTGTCAGTATGTGTTTTTGATTTCCTCTTGGCTTTCTGTTGGCCTGCCACCTTTTAAGCAGAGATGGAGTTGATTGGGGGCAACCTGTAGGTAGCTAGACTAGGAATTTTCAGGGTGGCAAGTATGGGAACCATAAGCAATTTTAAGCATAGAAAAAGTCTGTGCATGTGACTGTAACACGTGTCCATCAGGGATTGCAGTGGTTGTGTCCAGGATGATCAGACACTGCCCCTGTACCCCCTGTGACATTTCCAATCAAGAGGAAATCAGATTTACAGCAGGAAACTGCAAAAATGTACAAGCCGTGCAGTAAGAAGCATTTGTTTAGCTGCCTTAATAGTATATATTTTTTTGCCCTTCTGATCGTCCTGGGCACTGAAATTAACCCTGTATGTCTAATGCAGTCTTCCTTGGGCAGAAAAAAAAATACCAGAGACTCTTTAAGCTAAAAACAGACAACTGATTGTAGTTCTGTAAAAAAAAAAAAATGTGTGTATGTATGTATGTATATCTATCTATCTACATACACACACTATTGTTTGTTCTTTTTACTGATTCCTATACCAACCCTTTCAGCTCTTAATTGCTCTGGCAGTGGAAGGGCTTAGAGTTTACACTGAGATGCTGAAAATGACTAGTAAGCTACTGAGGACAGATTAGTCCGCTTTGAGGAATAAAATAAATTACCTCCCTACACCAATGTCCCCCTATTTCCTAACAACTTCTGTCCAGACCTCTGGTCCCTAGTAGTGCACTGACTATGCTGATGGCTCTCCTGCTACCTATGCTTGATTTAGACATAGTTTGTTATGATCAATGACGGTAGAGAGGACACTGGGGGGAGCCCCATCAAACATTTGCTGCGGAGCTCCTATGATCTGTGTGGACGCACTGCCCTATTTAGTAGAGTTGTGTTCGTGTCCTTAGATGATAAGCAAACGGGAATTTTACATCCACAGATAGGGCTTTGATTCAAAGTTCATTTGATATGACTTCCTAAGGATACATTTTTTTTAAATATTCTTGATAAAAACTCAACTGTAAAGTTAAAATGTATGCGATTGGGTTCATGCGTAAATTAATCATCCCTTGTGACTTTAATTATTTGTGGCTGATATTGGTGTATGCCATGGTGTTTGGCAGGAGCTCCTATTCACAATAGCCATACACTGGAGAGGCAATCTGTTTACTTCTGGCAACAATATCCTGATGCTGTCTGAGTTAAAGGCAAATCTCCAGCATCAGTGATTTTGTTGTTGGTGGTAAATAAAAGCGGCTAAGCCACCTTTCTGGACTCTCCACATTCCCCCCCCCCCCCCCCCCCCTCCAAAAAAATATATATATTGCAGCTAACCAATCCCTAAATGTAGTGGCTGCATTAATGTTTTCTCTGTTTTAGGATTTCTTTTTTACCTGATCCGACCAGTAACACAATTCCTGTCTTAGGGTGGCTACTTTCTATGGAGGAGCTACAGAGCCACCGTTGGACGTTTTTTTTACGTTTTTTCCTCTTTTTTTAATTTGTATTTGTCCTAAGTGAGGCGTTAGACACACATATGTGATATAAATATATAGCCCTATCTGTCCTCTAAAAAACAATATATAATATGTGTGGGTGCACTTTGTAAGAAAGTATATTACTGACGTGGAAGAATCACACAGCAAAAATGTCAAAAGTGTGTCAGTCATTTACGAACAGAAACCAAAAACAAGCTCAGTCATGAAGGGGTTAAAGAATGTTGAAAAATGCCAAACTTGTTGAATCACCAGGTCAAAATAAAGGAAACAAGCCTAAAAAAAAAAAATACTAATGCAGCCACCACATATGAGGATTGGTAAGCTGCAATATATGGATTCTTGCTTTTGGGTTGAGATACACTTTTTTTTTTACGCTCACCAGGGTATATCAAAGCAGGAATAGTGGCACAAGTCATTTGGGTGGGTCAATGTGCCATTCTAAATGAAGCTGATGTTTGGATCCTTGAGTACCCTTAGTTTCTGTTTCTCCTCGGGCTACTGAAGGTATGTGCAAGCCTATTTTGGAGGCCCACATTAGTCATTATCTGACTTGGTTAAACGTTTCCATACTCGCTTTAAAGTGTAAATGTTGAAATTTATTTCTCTCAGCTTTGCAACATTTTTTTTTCTGGAACTATAAACCTAATCCAATGATTTGGGTCATTTTGTCTTCGTGAAATTCTGGTTATATTGTCACTTCCCGTATATGTGTTATTAGTGGATAACAGCTTAAATAGCACACCTGAATGCCCTGCTGTCCACTTTGTTTACTTTCAGTTAAACATGCCTCGTGCTTCCTCTGTATGAGCAAAGAATTTCTTCCATTTATTGACTTTACCTGTTCTGCTGGATGGTGTCACAGTACAACTCTGAAATGAAAAGGGAACATCACAAAGATCTGCATTCTTCCTTTGAACAGATTAGAGTTAACCTATAAATTAAATGTAAAAATAATTGTACATTTTTTTAAGTCTCCCCCCCTCCCCAGCGAGCACGCGCGTTGTCACTTAAACACGCGTTGGTGGAGCCTAAGTATGAAAACGACAATCGCGCTACACATGTTTAGTATCGCCGCGCACGCCGGAGTGAGAGCAATAATTCTAGGGCCAATATTTACACTCATCTCAACTGTTGACCTGTAGGGGCTTTTAAAGTGTCTATGGACTTTTTGGTGTACTGAAATCTGTCGCAGTTTTTAGGACGCACACAACTTTTAACGTGGGCATGTTGGGTATTTATTTACTCGTTGTAGCCTTATCTTTTATATAGTGTTTTGGGGCAATACATTTAAGTGCATTTTTCACTAAATTTTTGGGTTGGATAATAAGTTACGCTAATGTTGTGGAACATAAAAATTTGCAACTGCCACCATTTTATTCTGTAGGGTCTTGGCTTTCAGAAAATATATAATGTTTGGGAGTTGTCATTTTCAGGCCTAAAATTTGGATTATAACATGGGTGCAAAAAATGGGGTTACCTGAAAGAGGAGGCTGCATAACATCAGTTCAGAATCTGTAGCGTGCTGTAAAGTCCTGGTAAACTTTGTTCATATGTGCCATTCATCCTTTTCTTGTTTTCCAGCGATCTGGCCTTACGGAATTGCTTCTTGACATCCGATTTAACCGTGAAAATAGGAGACTATGGCATAGGATTCAGTAGGTATAAGGTAAGGATTTTTTTAAATTTGTATTTTAGACTGCCTTTGGCAATTCAGTAAGAAGTAAAATTTATGTAGAACACTCTTGTGTCATTATTGTAGAGCTAGTACAGTTCAACTGTCATTGAGGTCATAGATGATGATGGCTTTAGTCTCTTCCATAAAGAATGCATTAATGTTGCCAGAAGTAAGGGTTTAATCTTGTGTTTCATAATTGTATTTTGCTTAATTGTATTTATAGGGAGACTACATGGAGGTCTCTGAAGACAAGTTCATTCCAGTTAGATGGACGGCTCCAGAGCTTTTAACGACCTTTCAGGATAGAATATTAGTGGCAGACCAAACCCGGCCTAGCAATATATGGTAAGACGCCAGCCATTTAAAAAAAAAAATGCTTCTGTGTGCATGGTAAACACAATCGTTTTGTTTTTGTGTTTTTTTTATAAATGACAATTTTAGATAATTTTGGGTTGCTGTATAAAACGGCATAGACAAGTTTAATGTGTTTTTTCTTTATTGTAAAGTCAGATGGCATGTTTAATTTCTCTAAAACAGGTAGGCAACTTAAAGATCAAATCTGATTGTTTGCTGTAGGCAACTGAAAATTTTTTTTTTTCCTTTTTTTTTTGGCCTGTTTTTTTTTTTTTTTTTTTTTTTATAAATAAATCACTCCATATTAACACAGTACTTGGATAATGTTTTATTATTAAATTGGCAATAACACTAGCTGGAATTAAGCATCTCTGCAAAAGTTGCATAGGTTAGGCAATGAAAGTTGTAGCTAAAGCATACCAAGTTGAAAGTAGGTTGCTAAAGTTCCACTAACTTGAAATGACAAGTATTTCCTGCTATTTCTATTTAGCATCCCAGGATCCCCATATCCCTGGGTGCTGTTTCATGCCAGTTTTGACCCACCGTCCAAGTAGACCTGGCCCTGCCCCCTCATCTCCCTCATTTTTTGGCCTTTGAGGATTCCTACTAAATTCGACCCATGTGTTCCCAGCTTTAGTTTCCCTGGGGCACGGTCTTGCTTCGTTGCTGTTCTAAAACTATAGCCCTGCTGAAATCATTTGGGTAGAATGGAGGCAGATAACGTTAGAAATATTAGAACGATAAGTGTGCACTCTTAAACCCTTTTCCCTTGTACATGTGGTCACCGGACAAAGCGGCACATTGGACAAAGCTGAGCTTGTTCTTTCCAGCTTTTATTTGCTCACATGGGATGGGATACCTGTGGGGTTTTTTTTTTGTATTTTTTTACTTGTACAAATATATTTCTGGAATATTATTGCATGCAGTTACCATCATGTAGAGTTATGTTTTTGTGTAATGCTAAAGCCAGAATACATCTCCTGTAGGAATTCCCTGATTGGTTGTGATTAGATGCAGATAGAGTAGTCTCAAAACTAGGTAGCCATCGCTGCTTAAATTTTATAGCTGGCATCTGACTTTTGAGATTTTCTCTAGTTCTTGTCAATGGAGCTGGCTCCTGAACTCCGTAATAATTTGTCCAACCATGCCCTTGTATGCAGAGATTAATTCATATTCTACTGACAGCACTAGTTGAAGTTTGGGAGGGTTCATGCGTATC
>NW_017306271.1:4596395-4610504 GCF_000935625.1 Nanorana parkeri | reverse complement strand
TAATTCCTAAGCGGCAGTCACAATGCATTGACAGGTCTGCCTTAAATATACTTAACTGACATCCTGCCTTTTTTTTCCACTAGGTCTCTTGGTGTTGCACTCTGGGAGCTTTTTGACAATTCTGCTACTCCTTATGCAGAGTTTTCTGACTTGGATGTTATAACCCATGTCATAAAAGAAAGAGAAGTAAAACTTCCGAAACCTCAACTAGAACAGCCATATGCAGACAGATGGTAATATATGTTTTCATTCTTTGGGTTAATGGATCTTTAAGGATGGCAGTACATCGGTACATGTTTCTGTATTAATATGACTGCAGCAAATGTTTTTAACCCAACACACGCATGCACACTGTTCAGTACATAGTGTGCATTCTCCGTGTAAACTTCCTTCAGGCAGCACTAGTCTTGCTTATCTGTATCCGCAAAGAACAGCATATAAGTAACATAAGCAAGAGTTTCCAGCTCTTCGCATCTGTTTAGGCAGTGGTGCCAGTGTCTTAGGTAATGATCAGTGTAATGCATGATTGGTATTTTAGTTTGTCAGATTTAATTGCATCAAGCAAGAACCACTTTTAGGACAGTACTAAAAAAGACTCCAATCCAATTTTGAAGGTTTGTGTAGATGCCTCCTGTCATACCAGCTTGGTTAGTTTGCTGTCACAATACAATAGCTGGCAGGTGGGATTACTCCATCCATGCTCTGGGGGAATAAAGTGCTATTTCTCATTCACTCTGCGGGGCTAAAGGAGAAAAATCTTAAGATGTATGGCCAGCTTAAAGTAGTATTAAGGTCTGGCCGTTTTTTTACCTTAATGCAAAACGACCCAGCACCTTTTTTCTACCCCAGTCCCCTACACACTTACCTTTCAGCTGCGCTCGTCCCCACCGCTGGTCCGAAATGATCCTCCGTTCCCCGAACTCCGGTTTGCGGGGGAGGATACTGATGGCAGAGGAGCCATAGGCTCCTTCAGCCATCAATCAAAGAGGGAAGGGGCGTGGCCAGCCACAGGGCTGTGTGTCTATAGACGCACACAGCCACTGCGGAAACGAGCAGGGACGAGCACGCACGGGTGCCTCCATTAGAATGTTGGTGGCACCCGTGCAGGGGACGGGTGGAAGTGCGCTGCGGGGAGCCACTTAGGCACTTTTATGGAATAAAAGCAACAGCCTCCAGCAAAGGAGGGTCTCCTTAAAGGAGAAATTAAAAAAAAAAGTTAGGCTTTAATATCGCTTTAAGTTTTGCTACAGCATTTCTGAAAATCCATTTATTTATGGTTCTCCCTTATGTTTCTATCAAAAGGAGTTCTTTTGCCTTGCAAAATAGAATAAATGAAAATTAGTCTGATCATAATTTGTTCTAGATTTAACAATTGTAATTTTCTTCGAAAGCAATGCAGAAGGCTCTTGTCACTGTACAGTTTTCTTTCTGTCTCATTTCAGGTATGAAGTATTGCAGTTTTGTTGGTTGCCTCCAGACCAGCGCCTGACTGCAGAAGAAGTCCACAGACTGCTGACATACCTCCGCATGCAAAGTCAGAGGGAGACAGAAACCGATTTTGAACAGCGTTGGGATTCTCTTAAGCCGAACCCTAGCAATCGGCAGGCCGCAGCAAACAATCTGGCATTTCCCATCTTAGATCAGTTCACTGGTGATGAACTAGGGCGTGAATTAGATGAAGTTCTTACTGTAACAGAGACTAGTCACGGGCTCAGTTTTGAATATGTATGGGAGGCAGCCAAAGAAGATCATTTTGAAGAACATAGTCACTCTGACTCTGACACCACAGTAAAATATAATAGCATATTTTTTCCTGTTCCTGTAGATGTTTTTCAAAAATCAGTCTCTGACCGTGAGCAAGAACAGCCTAGCCAAGAGGAGACACTTGCAGTTCCAGAGGTTGTACCAGTATTTGATGCCCATAATGTTTCTGTAGCTAATGAATATTACATTCAGTTGGAGGAACAAGGTGAGAGCCGGTTGGACTTTGATCACCGTGGCGATCACAGAGGACGAAAAGCTGAAAATGTACAGTTTATTGCCCTGAGTGAACTTAATTCATCAGGTTTAAGTAAAAATAAAAGTAATTTGTCTAGGTCCGAGCAGGCAGGCATTTTGGATTACATGGATGTATCCGCTCATGCTGCATTGCCAGTCATTGAACCAGCTAGCAGTGTTGGCCTCTCAGAAAAGATCCAAAATGAAATGTCGTTTTGTGACTTAACCAATCAAATCGGAGGCCAAGCTGATCACAGTTCTTCTACACTGTTTTCAAAGATTGATTTCTCTGATAAGAATATTTTTGATACTGATACCGTCATTTTGGGAAGTATGTCCGATTCAAATCTGGGGTTTGAAGATTTCAAAGAACTTTCTGACAATTTTTTATTTTTGAAAGAAAAGAACATGTTGTCAGACAGTCCGTTTGCAAAGGATCCTATATTAGATCTTACAAAACCATTGCAGAGTAACCTGGATGCAAAAAACCTTTTTGAAAACACTAAGAGTTTGGATATTGAGCTCATGTTGGCAGAGCTTGATGCTTCCTTTCTTAATATCTCAGGGGAACAGTTAATCGTGGAGCTTGAGGATACCTGTAAACAAGAAAACTTGACACATTTGCCACTGGTAGAACAGATGAAGCCTGCTGCCTTTGATCCGTTCACAGATTTTGCCATTGACACTCATCTGCATGACAAAAATCTTGAAAGCATGCCTGTGTGCAATATAAAAAATCATAAGAAGGATGAAGATCTCAAAGGCATGCCCTTTGATTCAAGACTTTCTGATGCTATGAACGAGGAAAGTCTAGGACTCAACAGGTCTTTTAGTCATAACCACGATGTTGTGGCTCATGAAAATGCTTGTAACGAGCAGATGCATTCTGATACATTTGATGATGAGTTAGCTATTCTAGATGGTGATAATTCAGCAAAGCATGTAAATGGAGACTGTATTTTAAACAGAGTTGCAATAAAATCTACTGCTTCTTCATCTGACTCAACCAGTCAGGACAGCTTGTTAGATGACACTATATCAAACTGTACACAGTCTTTTGTACCATCTATAGGAACACCAGATTCTCTAGATTCTTTAGATGTGCAGAATATATTAGAGACTGAGGAATCACACAAGTTTGTGCCATCCGATAAACCAGCTGATAGTGGATATGAGACTGAGAACCTTGAATCTCCTGAGTGGACCTCACATGTGAATGGTTCATCAAGCCATACTGTAACAGATTCTGAGCCCTCTTCTTTTACAGCACCTGTTATTATAATATCAGAAGTTGGACAAAATAATTTTGAGGTAAATGAGGAAGACCTTGATATTAAAACACAGAACTCTGCAAATGGCGGTCATAACTCTTACCGTGACTCTGCTTATTTTTCTGACAATGATTCTGAGCCTGAAAAGAAGCCTGAGGTTTTGGAAAATCGGGCTTCTGAAATAATAAATGCAACTAGTTCTCACACTTCAGAAGAAACAGAAAATACATCTAAAAGGAGTGGGCCTAAAAAGGTGCTTATTCCAGGAGAATGGGCTGAACATTTGTCACTGAGTTCAGAAAATGCGCATCAGACTATTCAAACTCCCATCAATGAATACACTGCAGATGACAGCACATCAGAACAGGATGAGGAAATTGTAAATCCATTTGGACCTTCTGAGGTTTTCTGTTCAATGAACACATTCAAAGATATACCATTTCTAAGCCATAGCGAAGGACAGAAATTAAAAGAGCCGGATATGGAAGGCAAATACTTAGGAAAGTTGGATGCTACTGGCCTGCTTGATTTGTCAGAAGATGGCATGGATGCAGATGAAGAGGATGAAAACAGTGATGATTCCGATGATGACATAAGAGCTTTCACCCTTCATAGTTTCGGCTCAGACAGTGAGGATGACACTGTACATCCAGTTCCTGTTGTTCACATGGAAACAGATGATGGGAAAAACTTAAAAAGTTTAATGAAAACACACAAGTCTGCTTCAAACAGATTGCTTGGAAATAGGAAGAGCAAAAAGGCTGTGAGCTTTTTTGATGATGTTACTATCTACTTGTTTGATCAGGTAAGAGTCTGCAATTAAATGTGATCAAGCGCACAATACAAACTAGATCAATTTTTTTAGAGTTTTATAAGTGTTATATGCTATAGAAATGTATAGTTTGCATTGATACATATTTGACATTTAAGCTATTTTGACATTTTAAGATCGTAATTAACAAGGTTATGCTGAACATTATTGCAAATGTTTTCTCGTGTAGGGAGAATGAACAGTCACATTTGTGGACCTCAGACCTTTCTAAACATATTTGTTGGACTGCACAGTTCTTATTTTGTAGTCCTCTTTAACCATAGCACCTGTTTGCCTATAAACTGTGTACCCATCACCCTCTTTAACTGCTGCCATCTAAATTTAAAAAGAGGATTCTCTGCAAAATACTACCCGGTTAGAGAATAATTGCCATATATATTTTAAAATATTTTATATGTATAATTTGTACATGGAGGTGTAATTAGATGTAAACCCTAACTGAATGACATTTAGTGTTCAATCATTTAAAAAAAACATAAAGCCTATATGCATCTGTTCCAGGAATGGCCGCATGGCCTTTCCCAGGGCAGGTTTTTTTGATGACCACAGTAGATCAGTGAACAGTGCTGAAATGGCCAATTGTAGTCTCCTTTGGAATCCCCTATGACAATAATGGCTTATGAGGACAATGCTGGAGCACAATTGTTTAATCTGAACTGTTATTAGGGGGGTGGGGGTTGTACTGATTCAAATATTGAACTCTAGTGGTTAAAATCTACAAATCTTTAATGCGAAAAAAAAACCTGTAAAAGAGCCGCAATTTAAAATATATAAAAGTCACTTTAAAGGGAAACTAATGGTTGTGGTTATATGTCTTATAGGACTTTTAAAAATGTTTGGTCTATATTTCAGTATCTACATATTCTTTACTATACAGAGATTTAAAACACGACAAAGGATTCTCAAGTCGGTATAGGCTGGCTAGATGGCACAGCGAACGCTGCCTGCTATGAGGCGCTATCTTTTTGATTGAAATGTCATCCATTGTCATCCGATTTTTAGGTTTGAGTCACTGATTTGACTCCGAACTCCGTAAGCAAGACCGTAAGCCTAAACCATCATCTACTGGCTCAAATAGAAAAACTTATTTCATATTAAGTTAGCAAGCAAATAAGTGCATATTTTTGTAGATCTGACCAACGTAAAGAACGTTGGTACAAAACCACTAATCAGTATGTTTTGATGAAGATGCAATATCAACTCATTAGTACACTTTAGTTTTCTTTAAACATGTTTGTGTCAATGTACAAATAAAAAAAATCCACTTTTTGTCCTAAAAAAAATAAAACAAGATATTTCATGCCTTTTTTTTAGATGTTTTGTTACAGCAACATGGCAGATTTAAGGTTTTTCTCGGCAACGTCAGTGATCTGTCCTAAAAGAAAGACTTGGGACTGAAACCTGAGGATTGTGTTTCTCTCATTAACATTTGAATGCAGAAACCAGGGCTGTAATCCTTTAACCCTTTATTAGGACAGGCAGTCTTCAAATCTTTACAAATCCTACTGAAATCAGCCAGCTCAGTACAGACAGGGTCTGGTGCTCCATCACTGTCCTAAAATCATTCGTTTGTATTGTTTTAGAAAAACTGTCACATGACACTAAACAAAAATGTATCAGTACTTGTATCTGTACGTGTACTTGAAAAAAATGTCTTCTAGATTGATATATAGATATATCTAGATAATGTAAATGGGTAAGCTGTATTAGTCCAGTAGACTAGATGTAAAAAAAAAAAAAAACACTGAGGCTAGATATAGATATATCGTGCATTAAAACAGGGATGCACAAATCCCAGGAGCTCCGTGTGCTCCTTTTTAAAATGACAGCTGTCTCCTAACTTTTGCATTTTTAGTCTTGGATCTGGAAAAGTATCTGCACATGTACTTGTACCAAGTACGGTACTTGGTATCTGAACATCCCTGCTTACTTGTAAATGAAAGTCCCATTTGTCAACCAGATCTCATTTTTAAGCTCGTCAGAGGATATGTCCTATGTATAGACTGTAAACTTGACAGGACTCCCATTAGTGTCATCCATTTTAAACTCTTAAATATGCACACATGGGTTGCAATCATTACCTGATACACAAACAGGATAAAGAAGTCCTTAACTTCTTGTATAGCACAAGAAAAGGCTGACTTTGATGGCAAGAAAGCAATCACACAACTTCAAGCGGACATTTGTTACAGTGGTTAACACATCCTCCTTATGTAGTCATTTGTAATGCACCAGTATAGCAGGTGCACTATATACTGTATAGGGAATTAATCAAACTGGAGCAGCTGTCCATGGCAGCCAATCGGGTCCTATCTTTTATTTTCAAATCTTAACTAAACAAACTGAAGAGATAAGCTGATTGGTGCTCCAGATTCAGTCTGCTCCAATTTTGATAAATTCTCTCTCTCTCTCTCTTCTCTCTCTCTCTTCTCTCTCTCCTCTCTCTCTCTCTCTCTCTCTCTCTCTCTCTCTCTCTCTCTCTCTCTCCCACCCTCCCCCCCCCCCCACACACCCACTTCCAATTTTGATAAATTCTCTCTCTCTCTCTCCTCTCTCTCTCTCCTCTCTCTCCTCTCTCTCTCTCTCTCTCTCTCTCTCTCTCTCTCTCTCTCTCTCTCCAACCCTCCTCCGCCCCCAAAACAAACCTGTACACTGGTTTTGCTATTCCTTAATGGCTGCTTCCGATTATAGTTGTGACTGCTAGGATTTATTATATATCAGTGTGCTGTTAAGAGTGCCGTTTTTTTTCTTTTTGCTTTGTAGGAAACGCCAACCAAAGATCTAGGCTCTCGTGCTGTGGACTCTAGTAGTCCAGTGTCTAACAGTCAATCTTCCCCATCTGCTCCAGGATCTCGATTCACAAACTCTGAGAGCTCAACTGATGAAGAGGGTATGGGATATTTATGGTAGAAAAGTGCAATAACTTGTTTAGTTCATAACAATCCATTTACTGACCAGGCAAAAGTCATTCAAAACGCTCAGTGTGAACCAGACCTAACTCAGCTATCTCTGTGTAATTTAAGGTTTAGCTCTTGGCCTTTTAAAATGAGCTTAATCAAGGAAATTAATGTATTATCCACACAACCATGTGAAAAGGAGGAAAACTTCCACCTGCTCTCTGGAAATGGGTAAATATGAGCAGTGTTTCATATTTACCAGACTAAATAATATTGCAATTTTTGTAGTTCTGAATAATATACAGAAACACCTTTTAACTACCTCCGGGCCGGCCGTAGAAAAAAAACGGCCGGCCGGGAGCTCTCTAGATCTGAGCGGGCGTCTTTAGACGTCCGCTCAGACATTCCCCCGCGGTGAAATGCCCAATATTTAAAAACAGGCAGTGATACCTTTTAACATACAAGCGATATGCCGGCTGTAGAGCCCGGGATCAGCATGGCGCCTGTGTCACAGCGGATCAGAAGGAGATAGTTACACGAGCTCCCTCCGCTCCCCTCTCCTCTGCAAGAATGCGGAAGTGTTGTGTATTACATCACTTCCGCATTCTTGTGTCACTCTCCAGCTTCAGAAGCTGGAAAGAAACTGATGGGGCAGATTTGTGCTTCATCAGCTTCTTTTGGGGGTTCTAGGTGACATTAAGGGTCTTGGAGACCCCTGATGTCTCCATAAAGAGGACCTGTCAGATATTTTGCTATCACATAGGGGTTTTATTAGCCCCCGTATGTGATAGCAAAGTTTAGTGGAAAAAAAATTAGTTCTCCCCCCCAAAAAAAAAAATTTTTAAAGTTACACATACAAAAGAATAAAAAAACAAAAAAAATGTTTAAAGTCCCCACCCATACATACACGCATGCAAACATGCGTCGGGGGCGCATACGTGCAAGAAAGACGATTGCGCCCATTACGCCGCACATGTTACATATCGCCGCGAACGTCTGAGTGAGAGCAATAATTCTAGGGCCATCAATGATAACACTAAACTGATGAGCGGTAAAAGCTTTTAAAGAGTCGCCTATGGCCAATTTTGGGTATGGTATTTTTATGAGATTTCGCGGGTGCGCACAATTTTAAAGCTTGCCATGTTTGGTGTCTATTTAACCGGCGTGACCCCGACTTTTATATTTTACCAAAAACTGGGTAATAATAAATGTTTCCTAACATAATGTAAAACTTTTTTTTAAACAATTTTTAGTAAAAAATTAAACCCGTAGTGGTTATTAAATACCACCAAAAGAAAGCTCTGTGTCCCCAAAAAATGGTGTAAAATTCATTTCAGTACAGCTCTGCATGACGGAATAAACGTCAGTCAAAGTACCACAGCGCTGAATACTGAAAGATGGCCTGGCCAGGAAGGGGGCCTAAACACCTGGTCAGCAAGCAGTTAAAGGAGAACTATGGGGTCAGGGCTTTTCCCCATAGTTCTCCTAAGGGTAACGGGAGGACCCAAACTAGCGTCCTCCCATCACCCAAAGCTCAGTATATGGCGAGCTACAGCTCGCGGTATACTGAGACGCCGCAGCTGGGGCGGATCCTGATTTTACTGTCTGGAACCACCCAGCTGCTTGAGTGACAGCTAGCTTTGCCTATCTAGAGGAAGCCAGCTGTACCCGCCCCCTCCCCCGTCCTTTCCGCCAGTCAGCAGTGCTTTTCACTCGCCTCATAGTTCTCCTTTTTAAGAGAAATATTGTAATAAGCGGTCTTTTATATAATGAAACTCCGTAAATCTAAAGACAAATTCCAGGAGCCCATCAGCTAAAGTACTACCCTTTGTGCTTTATTTTTTGCTACACCTCAGGGTTTCATATAAAATGTATCATAAGTACTTAAGTGCACAAGACCTCATCTATCCATTCAAGATACAAATTCCAAATTAGCCAGCTGGATATTTCAGGTTACCTTTTAAGGCCTCTTTCACACAGGCTTTCCAATCGGGTCCGCCTGTCAGTTATTCAAGGCAAACTTTATCAGAAGCCCGATTTTAGTGTATGGGCAGCCGGATCTAACCGGACGGGCGTCCATTTACATCCGGTCATCCCGGCTCTTGCTGCTCCAGAAAAACAAACTGATCGGAGATCCATTTAGCCAGATTTCATCGTACCAGATTGGGGGTAACAGTATGTAAATGGACACCTCTCTGTTTAGATCCAGCTGCCCATACACTAACATGGGTCAGGTAATGTCAGTTTTTTGCTCCATCGCAAGGTGGAGGGAAAAGCTACATGGATGTTGCTATGGTCACATCTGTTCCGATCAAGAGGGGATCTGTGCACAGATCCCCTCCTGTTCAGACCTTGTGAAAGGGGCCCAAGTTGAATCACCGGCCTTGATCCAGTTTGCAGCCTGTGTCCTTTTATATTGACAGAGTCTCGAGCTTAAAGTGCAGCTGTTTGGTTATTGGGAGCAAAATACTTTTTTTTTTTTTGTAAAAGGCATTTTTGGGTTAAGCATATAAGTTTTCTAGGAGCCTGAAAAAATGTGTTCCTAAAGGCAAAAGCTTAGTGAGATCATTTTTTTTTCTGGAAAACCCGCCGGGAGTCGTACGATTCTCGGCGAGTTAGTGGCCTGCTTGTTCGACAATTGCCGAACCGGCCGGTGTGCGCACACTGCCCGTTTGCAGTCATCGCAAGCCCGCCCCTCATTGCTGTCATAGCAAGCCCGCCCCCCTGATGATCACAAGTACGATCTGCATGTCCAAGATGGGCAGATCGTACGTTTTTTTAAGTACTTTACAACCCTCGCAAGATAAAAGTCTTGTGAGGGTTGTAAAGTGTAAGGGCACCTTAAGACTGCTGATATTCCACTTGGGTCTACTCCCATGTGATAGCAGATGGTGGTGACAGGTACTCTTTAAGGTGATGCTGGGGGTCCAAAAGACCCTCAGTGTCACCTTTACACTGGAAATAAGCTATTGAAGTGCAGATCGCACTAACACACTAACATTAAGTTGCACAGGTCCCAGGATTCACATGATTGTTTCATTTGTAAGGCAACATCTTGGATCAGGAAGTTGATTCTGACCCTTGATGATGACTGAATAAAGATGAGGCCATTTGGATCGAAAGGATTACAAAGATGTTAGGGGAGTATTGCGATCTTTGAAAGGTATAATGTATTTGTAATTGTTGCTTACAGATTACTTAGACTGTATTTACTTAACATGAAAACATACACCTGAGAAGTTCTGTTCCTATACTGTGCCTAAATAAATGATTCTTTTCACTCTTTTAGGAGGTGCATTTGAATGGGATGATGACTTCACAGCTTCTGATTCGTCGTTTTTAAACAAACAAGCGGCAAACCTTATGAATTCCAGACTACCTGTTAACCCTGGAAAATACTTTTCACCTCCACCTCCATCTAGAGGTTCAGATGAAAACTGGGCACACACGTCTTACTCAAGATTTTCCATTTCACCAGCAAATATGGCAAGTTTTTCCCTCACACACCTAACAGACTCCGATATTGAACAAGGGGGTAAGTGCTTATTTTAGAAGTAATATGTGAACTACCTCTTTGCTTCTTTTGTTGGGGTATTTAGGGTACATATATAAATATGTAAAAAGGTAAATATGTCTAGCGTATACATGCTGTCCTCTGCAAAACTACATCGAATTTGCACTTTCTAATCTGTTTTATTTCAAGTATACACTTAGTCTGTTTTACCCTTAATTGGGTTCAGATGCACCCGCCAAAAACATTGATTTTAAATTTGTTCCCCATGGTCCCTGTGTATTTTGTAAAGTAGCCACCACTCCAAGCTCACTCCCATTAAGGACTACAATCTCTTGTTTCGTTTACTAATTTGTATTGAGATTGTAGTCCATCACAGGCATGAGCTTGGAGTGGTGGCTACTTTACAACACACACAGGGACCATGAGGAACAAAAGTAGCCACCCTCCAGAAGGAAGGACAGTGTCAGCACCAATTCAGACAGGATTTGAGTATCTACAGCCGGTCTGGATCTGAATGGTGTAAAGAGAACAGTGTGCTGGTGTACTGCGAGTAATGTATCCTACACATTTCGTACTGCACCACTACAGAAAGCTAGAAACATAGAAGAATGATATCAGTATTCATAAATGGAAAGTTGCGCTTTTTTAAGTTAATCATTTCCATATAAACATTTAAGCATATTACCTGTGTGCGAGTAATATTTAGCTTTCGCTTCTATTGTGCCACCTCAATGACTATCTAGCCTAGTACAGCTAAGGAGAGATCTTAAGTTTTTTTGGAATAAAAAGGGTTGTTTGCACTTGCATTATGAGAGTCGACAAGCGATAAGATAAAATTTTTAGCGGCAGAACCTTTCTATGTGGCCTTACATTATAATTTCCAGATTAGGTATAAAGTGACATTGAACTAATGTGTGATTGAAGCAGATGTGTACAGGTATGAGAGAAGAGCAGGTGGAACCTGCTGCTGAAGTTAATATTTAACTGCTGCAAAACATTTTAAAAAAATGAATCCAAGTTCACCAGACACGGCTTAAATAGATCCCGCTTGAGGTTTATGGTTTAGGCATCTCACTCCATTAACTGGACTCTGCCACCAACCATGCTTTTCTGAAATGTAACAACTTTCTTCAGTAAGTCTCACCAAAAATACATATGGCTGTCTGTTCCTTGAAAAAGAAAGCAACTCCGTTTTTGACAATTCTTCCTCGGTCTGTTCCCAACACTGGCTCTTGAAGTATAGTGGTTGTCTGTTTATTAATCTAGTAGAAACACAGTGGAAGCATTTTGTCTCCTTGGTACAGACCTGTTCAAACATGATATGATAGGTTGCCTCACATGGTGCCTTCATTTTTTTTTATTCTACCACATGTGTGACTGTCATATGTGGGAACTTCATAAACAATGACGTGTCGCAGGCCCGTGGCCTCATCTAATAAAATAAATGCTAAAAAAAAATGTTAAAATAGTTTTCTTAATTGTAAATATGGGACACAGGGTGTAATTCAAGTACCTAGGGTTATGCTGTTGCCTTCAGGAAATTTTGAAATGGCAAACAAAACTGTGGGGACAGTCTAGTATCACCCCTCCCACTCCCATCATTTCTATGTTTTTTGCTAGTGTTCTTCTCTTTGCTATGAGAGAAGCAAACCACAGAGTTAGTTCTTCAACAGATGGGTTATGCATCTGCCCTTTGGGTGATTAGACACTGGCATTTTTGCCTTTTTTTTTTTTTTTTGCACACTTGTTAAAATTATACATTTTAGGCCTGAGGATTACTTAACTCTTCTCGCCCAGATTTATAGATTTGCTTAAAACAGAGACCCTGTGGAATAAAATGGTGGCAGTTGCAATTTTTTTTTTTATGTCACAAGATATTAGTGTGTTTACCAAAACCAAATGTTCAGTTAAAAAAAATGCAAAGTGCACATAAGCACAATATAGTACTGCATTGTTCCTGGTCATACCCTCTACACCCCACCCCTGTGCATACTACCCACCTGTAATACCCACCACAGCCCACCCCTGCACATAATACCCTCCACACCCCGCCCCTGCACATGCTACATGCTATCATAGCCTCCACACTCCACCCCTGCATGTACTACCCACTGTAATACACACCACACTCCTCTCCTGCACATACTTCCTGCTATCTTACCCTCCGCACTCCTCTCCTGCACATACTACATGCTATCATACCCTCCACACCCTACTCCTGCACATGCTACATGCTATCATAGCCTCCACACTCCACCCCTGCATGTACTACCCACTGTAATACACACCACACTCCTCTCCTGCACATACTTCCTGCTATCTTACCCTCCGCACTCCTCTCCTGCACATACTACATGCTATCATACCCTCCACACCCTACTCCTGCACATGCTACATGCTATCATAGCCTCCACACTCCACCCCTGCATGTACTACCCACTGTAATACACACCACACTCCTCTCCTGCACATACTTCCTGCTATCTTACCCTCCGCACTCCTCTCCTGCACATACTACATGCTATCATACCCTCCACACCCCACTCCTGCGCATACTACCCATGGGAAACCCGCCACACTCCTCTCCTGCACATACTACCTGCTATCATACCCTCCACACCCCACCCCTGCACATACTACACGCTATCATGCCCTCCACACCCCACCCCTGCACATACTACACGCTATCATACCCTCCACACCCCACACCTGCACATACTACACACTGTAATACCCGCCACACACCTCTCCTGCACACACTACCTGCCATCATAACCTCCATAACCCACTCCTGCACATACAACACACTGTAACACCCGCCACACACCTCTCCTGCACATATGAACCTTTTTCATTCTAGAATGGGTGCAGATTTGCTAGCAATGGTAAAGTATTGTCACAGTTCATTTATTTTGCCTAAAAAAAGTTTTTTTTAAACATTTCTGTTCTTTATTTGCAGGTAGCAGTGAGGATGGCGAAAAGGACTGAAGAAACGACTGTTCCCGTTGTGGATGGCACTTGCACACCATTATGTTTTCTGTAAAGGACCGATCTCGGATCGTGTTAACCTCGAGAACATTGGCAGCAGGAGGTTGTGCAAATGGTGTAAATTATTATTGTACAATCTACTTCCTCATCTTCAGTCTACTGCCATGCTACGTGATCCCAGCACTCCTGTTCTTTACCTATATAAAGCTATTATTGCATTCAGTGCACATCATACAGGTTAGAGCTGTATAGTAGTATCGAGTACTATGGACCTTGTACATTGAGTTATACATATATATATCTATATTGTGTCTGTGCTAATGTGATGAAAAGAAATCTTACTGTGCATCCATCGACGTTTAAAACACTATGTATTGATTATTATTGCACTGTTCTATTTCTTGCATATCTGTACAGAAGTTTGTTTTTTTTAATTGGGGAAACCACTGCTTGCTATAAATTTTATCTGTTCGATTGTGTGGATATATTTGTTCCTTGCATTGTAGATTGTGAATGAAGCTGCTCCTGAGGTTCTTGATCTCAGCATCTGATATGCTGATATGCTGTATATATTGTTGTTTTCTCACAAGACAGCTATATATATATATA
>NW_017306271.1:4530503-4596323 GCF_000935625.1 Nanorana parkeri | reverse complement strand
TATATATATATAGTCTTTTTTCAGAAATGTTGGACTACTTTGCACATTCAGTATGGCAATATATTGTATGCGTTCACTCCTCAGTATATAGGACCGTTCTGATATTTATTCCTAAACTTATTGTGGTTGTTTTAGATGTGGGTTCGCATATCCACTTCCGTAGCTGTATCTGGCTGTAACTCCTGCTATGTGTTACAGGTCTATAGGATATACAATTCAGTAGATAGGTTACAATTTCTTTTGTTGTGTGTTGTCATTTTTTAGCAGACGGTATGCTGCAGAGAAAGTAAGGTAGACACATCCCCTCATTTCAGTAGTGCATGTTTCATTTGATGTCGAATTCCAGCCACAACTTGCTTTTCTAGTTTTGGACAGATTGTAGAAGGGTTGGAACCTCTGTCAGGGCTTTACTGCTGTCTACTTTATTGGAGTGGCTTCATTATTTTTCTTGCTGATCATTTTCACTGGGTTAGAAAGTCACAAGAAATTCAAAATGTTATACTTGTCACTGGAACTGCATGTGAATGGATGTCTTCCAGTAGGGACACCAGGCAGCTATGTCATTTCTCTTTGATTTGGGGAAATTCCTGCTACGTGTTTGGGTTTTTAAAACAGGAAATTAGGTAAAACCTTTCCAATGGGTTCACTGTCTAAACTAACCTATGAGGTTCTAACCCTTTCCCACTCTATTATACCCCATAAATGAAGTATGAAGTTCTACTTTAAGATATTAAGCAGCCTTGGGCTCACTGTCTTTTAATCCCTGTTCTTGTGTACGTGTTATATTAGTGTTGGGGGATTATATTGGGGACAATTAGGTGGTACTAGCACTGATGCTCTGAGGAGCTGCAGAGAACACTGGTCAGATAACCTTGTCACTTGTATATAAAACATACCAGCTAAAGGAGGACTGCATATACCTTGCCACTTGTTGTGGTTCCTCCAACCAGCTAATACAATATGTAGTGACATATGAGCCAGCAGAAGTGTGTGAATGCTTGCAGAGTATGGTGAGCAGTGATCTGGTGGCTTTTCAAGAAACGGACCACTGGGAAGTTGTGTATATGCAGTCGTCATTTTGCAGGTATGTTGTGCTTACAAGAGCCCTCATGATACAAAATGAACACTGGATGAGAAACAACTGGAAACCAGGGCTGGGCTACGACATAAAAGCTGTCCTTACATACTCATGTTTGAGCACCTTCAGCTTTGCGTAGTCCAATTAGCACAGAGAGTTGTCATAGTGTACATTAGGGGTTACCCTGTGAATGGGGCTGCCAGGACGTAGAGTAGCCAATGAAAGCTCAAACCAACATATTAATGCTTGTAGACCCACCAGCTTCCCCTTAATAGTCCCTTATCATCCCTCTGCTTGCCTCCAAGAATAAAATCGCCCTCAGCGGAACATTCTAGCACTACCACGGTTGCAAGTAAACCAGATGGAGTTTTGGCTCAATCAGGATCTGAAAATGCATGACATTTTTCATTTGAGATACCTGCTACAGCTGACAAGACGATGTCCATCTTCCTCCACCCTTCTCCTTTGCAGTATTATGTGTACTTCTGAATGACAGGTGCACTTTAATGCAGATACATTCTTCCATCCTAGGAACCTGTGGCTGTTCTCCATATTTGATCATTTTCCTATAGTTTAGACACCTTACTCCAAGGTCTCCTGAGTTTAAGGTACATATGTCGTCTTCAGATTTTGTGTAAGACACTAAACCATCTAGCTAAACATACATCCCCCCGCAAATAACTCAGTCATGTAACCTCCTGAGCATTTGTCAGATGGCACAGTGCTGGCCACCGTCTGCCCTTGTATTTTCAGTCTTAAACTGGTGGCTATGTAACATTTACTCTCTGGTTGTTGTCCCAACCTCTTCCCCAGCCCCAGCCTTGATGAAGAAAAATGAATTGTAGAAGATTTGAATTGTTAAAAGAGATGTATATATAATCTAGTTTGAGGAGGAAGCAAAAGGTTCTTCCAGGTGAGCTACTTAAATTGCTTTATTTCAAATAAACGCCTGCTTCTGTTCTGCAGGTATTGAGATGAGACCATACCAGGGCAATTGTTGAAGTCTTAATATATCGTTCTGAGTTGAAATGACTTTCCATTTTTACATTTGTTTTATCAGTCCCGATTTTGTAACCAGAAGCATTTCACCTTTCTGGTATCCCTTACGTGCAGTACTCTTTGCAAGCACCTTACCAAAGATTTAAAGAGTTTCTTCAGTAAACTAATGCCTGGGATGCCATATTCCATTCAACAGGCTGCCTCTAATTTGGTCTTAAAGTCGGCAGACGTCTGTGAAAGGCGCTGGGCCCATTCTGGCGGTGGGAGGGAGTGAAGGATTCTGAGAACTCTGAATACTGTAGTAGTGGCAGAGTAGACGCAATGGACAACAAGGTGGGTAGCAGATTGTGTAATAGTGTCACACATACTTGCTGCAATGGCTTGCCATTAGAAGGCTCACCTGCTTGTCATGTGAGGTGTAAATATTGCGGTCGGCTGCAATCTCGGCGTGTTCTGTGCCGCCATGGTTGTAGATGGAATTATTTTTTAATTTTTTGGAACATACTGCTGTTCTTGGAAAATGGCCGAAGTAAATGGCCCAATTTGAATGAATCAAACTGAATCTCAGTTGTCTTTAGTGTTAGACGTGAAAGGACTGGTTGGGCTATAATTAATGATGATCTACAAATAAAGAAAAATCAATATTTATTTTCACTACTTTTACCAGTTAAAAGCACGAAGCCCCAGACAGTGATGGACAATAGCTTGTATAGTATTGTGTATATTTTATATGAACTCGATTTTTCTTTCAAGGTGCTGTCCAATGTCTAAAACTAAAACCATAAACAAGTTTTTGGTTGTGGGATTGCTCCCATATACAATTGGGTAAGTTGAGAAACACATTGTGGCAGCTTTAAAACACATTTCATTCTGGATCAGAGGGGCGCACAGAATAGGGTGTTCAGGATAATAAAGGTAATGGCAGGTGCCTTGGAGTACTTTTCACATTACAAGTAAAATTCAATTGATGAATATAAATGTTACTGTAACCACTCTGAGTGTCATTACAGGGTACCATACTGGTACTTGCATGGTCCATAATGGAATGCCTAAGGCCTTTCACATGGGCTGATCAGGAGGGAATCCATGAACAGATCCACTCCTGATCAGGGCCGTACAAATCAGATGTCACCGCTGTGACATTTGTGTCCCTCCCAGTTTTTTGTTTCCCCCCCTCTATCTTGTGATGGAGAAACCTGAAATTACTTGACCCATTTTTGTTTATGGGGAATTAGATGTAAATTTACACTAGATTACCCCTGATACGGCACGATTAGGTCCGTCCAAACAGAGCACTGTTCCGTTAGTTTTTCCAGACCTGGCTGCTGCCAGGGGTAACAGGGTGTGAATGGACACCCATCCATCTAGACCTGGCTGCCCATAGACTAGCATTGGGCATCTGATCGGGTCCGCCTAAAAAAAACTGACAAGCAGACTCGATCTGAGGGGCCTCATCGAAGGCTTCATCCACAATCACACAATCTGCTCCTTTTACATACAAACTACATAATATACTTCTTATTATCAACATGTCTGTTTACAAGTGTCCCATTTTAAACTCTGCTAGCCAAAGTTTGGATGTAGCTATGCACGTGGAAATGGTGAAACGTTGCCTAACAACACATTTTCACATGTTTTTGAATGGAGAAGACTGAAAACTTCCAGGCTGCAAACCTTTTAACCTCGGTGCAACTCATCGCACTTAAACACACTAATGCTCAAAATGATATGTTTTTTTAACGGTCTGAGTAAGAATAGATCCTAGGATAGATAGATATATTATTGGATGTTTATAAGTTTTTGCATAACAAAAAGACAAGTAGAAAATCCACTTATAACAGATACAAAGTCCACAATGCCCAAAGCAGAATGTAGACCGGGTTTCTCAGAGATAAGCCTAGAAGGACATTGCTTAAAGTGACACTACACTCAGGAGTTAAGTCTTAAAAATACATTCCAGTACTTTAACTAGTAACAAAAATGTATCTTATGTGTATCACTCAGCTGTAGATCCTCAAATCATCTCTGAATTGGTGCTGACACTGTCCTTCCTTCTGGAGGGTGGCTACTTTTCTTCCCAATGGTCCCTGTGTGTGTTGTAAAGTAGTCACTGCTCCAAGCTCACTCCCATGATGGGCTACAATCTCACGTTTAGTTTACTAATTTGTATTGAGATTGTAGTGCATTACAGGAGCGAGCTTGGAGCGGTGGCTGCTTTTTAACACACACGGTGACCATGGGGAGCAAAAGTAGTCACCCTCCAGAAGGAAGGACAGTGTCAGCACCAATTCAGAGATTTCAGGATCTACAGCCAAGTGATACTCAAATAAGATGCAACATTTTTGTTAATAGGGTACGTGAATGCATTTTTAAGATTTAACTCCTGAGTTTAGTGTCACTTTAATAAAAGAAAAAAACCCATACACAATGGTAACATCACAACAGTTAAGAAATCCAGGCCCGTAAGTGTATTTTACCCATTGCAGTGGTGTCATGATGCAATCGAATGCATCAGTTCAAATGAAGCCTTTTAGAGTGATCACATGCTTCAAGACCCATGGCAAAACCAGACAGTGAATGATGGGTGCACACAGCTCCTGTATAGGATCAAACAACATTACTTTGACATTAGAACTGCTATGATCACACTAGTATGACAGAGGGTGGCTGTTCTATAAGGCTGTAGCTACACAGTGGTCTGTGTACATCATCTATGACATTTCCTGCCTTGGACAGATGTGGTCACTGGGACAGGATTTTGAGGGGAAGCATTGGCATGTCTGCCAGGTTTTTATTTCTATGCTTCTGCTAAATGGTTCACCCTCCTCTCCCGTCCTGAGGACAGGTCACATGGGCAGGAAAATGGAGGAATCTACTCATTGGAGACAGTCGGCAATAAAACCTGATGGACATTTTAACCCGTACCCTCTCTATTTTTAACATTCCTGTCATACTGACTTTCTCTTCAGTACTTTGGATCACTAACTCAGAGCAAGCATGCGCGTAACCAGCGTTATTCCGGCGTTCACGGAAAACACACTTTTCCTGTGTTTTTCCTCAAGGCAGGGCGACCTTAATGAGGACATTCTTTCTTTATATCTATGCTCCCACTTGTGATTGGTTTTAGCTCCATTTTTCTTGGGCGTTGCTTCTTGTAACTAATGTCACTCTTCGTTAACCTCCTGGTTTCCGATATGACTTTGACAAACCTTCATGCTATTTTGTGGTGGCTATTTCTTCTACTTAGTCTGGCAGGTGAGACCACAAGCATCATGTAGTCTGTCAGTTACACCTTAGAAAGTGTTTTCAGCAAAGGACTTGCACCTGTGTTAGGAGAAAACTAAAGGTGCCCATTGGTTGTAAAGGACACCTTACAACCATCGCAAGACTTTTGTCTTGCGATGGTTGTAAGCTAATTAAAAGCTCGTACGATTTGCCCATCTTGGACAGGCAGATCGTACTTGCGATCATCGAAAGCCCGCCCTGCTGAGGGACGGGCTTCTGATGACCGCAATGCTGAACGGGCAGTGTGCACACACCGGCCAGTTCCACAGTTGTCGAACGAGCACGCCACTAACCCGCCGACAATCGTACGATCGCGGGTTTTCTAGCATGCTCCTTCGACAAGACGTCCGACCGTACAGTAGAAACGGTTGCACGCCTTCCATACACCTTGCGATTATCGTACAATAATCGCAAGGTGTATGGGCACCTTAAGGCTAGCCTTGCATAGATTTCTCTCATTCAGGCTGCTAAAAAAACATGGATGGGGGATTCGCCAGTATTTGGCTATTGTATTCAGGCAGCACACACGGCTACCTGAATGATGGTTGTATCTGATAGGATGAAGTCACTATTCAGCTGATCATTTTCCACTTGGCTCAGTCAGTTTTTGAATTGACTTTTGTCAAACCAACAAGGCCACCCATAGCTGAAAGTTTAGCCTATTCAGCAGGATTTGGATCGAATTCAAGCCATGTATGGCCAGGCTAAGATGTACATAAAAGGTGCGGCTGAGTGGACAAATGATTGGTTTGCTTATCTTGAATAGTGATCATTGAGTTTACAATAATGAAGTAAATGCAGAGCATGTGAACTAGTCCACAGTGACCAGCTAGATCCTTGTTTCCACTTCTTTCCAGTACCTTGTACGCTCATTTTCTTGCAGTGATGTCTTAAATTCTCACCATTGCACTGATACTTCAAACTCTTGTTTTTTTACTCTATTTGCTTGCTAGAGGGCCACATATGTGCAGTCTGTCAGTGTTTATTGTACATATTGCTATTTACTCTCTATAATGACTCTTGTCATGAGAGAAACATGGAGCCTGCCGAGACTGGCCCCTCATTCTGAAAATGCCAATTTCCTAGCTGTCATGCCAACCCTCTTCACATTAACATTGCGTCATTCATCTAGAAGAAGTAAACAGATCAGGGCTGCTGACTTTCCTCGGACTTTGCTGACGTTCCTGATTTGTATGCTTGTCTTGGGTCAGTAGCTCCACGTAACAGACCGTAAACTAGCATTGTCAGGAGGTGCAGAGCAGTGCCATCCCCTGATTTCTTTTGTTGCAGGTTTACGTTCACATGTTGGTAGATGATGCCTTTCATTACTTAAGGTGACGCTAAACTCAGGAGTTGCACCCCATTCACACCTAGGCGTATTGTAATATGCGCCTCTGTCACACGGTTTGAATCGCGGTAAAAAGTTGCGCGATTCCAAAAGCTACTTGGCTGTATCCCAATGGAAAACGCCCTACAAAACGGCCCAAAGTAGTCCCGGGACCTTTTCAGGCGTGGGCCGTTTTGTAGGGCGTTAGGGACGGGCGGAAATACGGCGAGGTGGGAACGAGGGCATTGACTACAATGCAATTTATATTTTTGACCGTTTTGTAGAGCGTTCGTCGAGCGTAGAACGCCCTACAAAACGGTCAGGTGTGAACGCAGCCTTAAAGCTTAAAAATACATCCAAGTGCCTTAACTATTAGCAACAATGTATCTTATTTGTGTGTCACTCAGCTGTAGATCCTCAAATCATCTCTGAATTGGTGCCAACACTGTCCTTCCTTCTGGAGGGGGGCTACTTTTGTTCCCAATGGTCCCTGTGTGTGTGTGTTGTAAAGTAGCCATTGCTCCAAGCTTGCCCTGTGATGGACTACAATCTCATGTTTTTGTTTTAAATCAAATAATCTTTCAGAGGTTTTTTTTAGTTTTACAAAAAGAAAATGCATCGAAAATGCAAACAAATGATGACTATGAAACAAGTCAAAGAACAAAACGTAAAAACAGTTGCAGCAGGTCGGCAAACCAACAGTAGAGACTCCATTGTATGATGTTGCCACGTCATCCATCATTTGTCTACAACAATATCATATTTAGTTTACAAATTTGTATTGAGATTGTAGTCCATCACACGAGCAAGCTTGGAGCGGTGACTATTTTACAACACACACGGAACATGGACAGCAAAAGTAGCCACCCTCCAGAAGGATGGACAGTGTCCACACCAATTCAGAGATGATTTGAGGATCTAGAGCTACATTTTTGTTAATAGTTGAGGTAATTTAAGGCATTTATCAGATTTAACTCCTAAGTTTAGTGTCACTTTAAGGGTTAGTCCACCCCAAACAAGTGCTCAACTTTAAGGTGGATGGTTTAAACACCTCCTTCACAACATACACTTCTTTAATCTCTCAGATGCTAGTGGTGAGATCTCAGCGCTGCTCTTCCAACCTGCACAGCCATTACAAGTGACCTCACTTTTGATTTTTCATTTTGTTTTATTTGTGAATGTCAGGGAAAAAAAGCGTCTCTGGAAGAGAGAACAAGGGAAGGAACGCAAAGGTGGAGTTCATGCTGCTGGACAAATTAAAGCATAATAAATTCAGGCCAGTAAGGTTCACCTTCAGTTTAAGAATCCAGTTTAGGTTCACCAAAGCTAGAAGAACTACCGTGTACCGAAAATCCAGCATTTGTACAAAAACAAAGTGTTCAGAGATGGGGGATCATTTGGGGGGCTATGATAGTTGGAGCTTTTTGATTTTTTTTTTTTTGCCTTAAATCAAAAATGTACACAGCATTCGCTTTTCCAAAAACACTATTTTGATTTAAGATGGCGTCAAAGCCGGTTTAAGACTGCATAGAGTATCTACAGAAAAAAAAAATGTAAACTTGAAGTGTAATGACTGCTGATTTATGTTGCCTTGCACATTGACTGTATACACACATGAATGATGTATGTACAGTCTGTTATGAACTGGGAGCTTGTTGGCTGGGGATTTTGTTTTCCTTGTAAAATATAAAAGTATATAAGGTGTATGGCAATATTTCCCTGGATAAATATCCAGTTCTTAATGGTCTTTAAATGGTGTACATTTTTTTTTTTTAATTTGTAAAATTTTTACTGTACATTTGATGATCATGCATAGTGTGATTCAAACTGCTTGTAATTTAAAACACTATTTAATATTCAAAATAAAAGTTATATATTTATAAATCTCGTGCTTCATGTTTTTCAGTCTTGGTTGGATTGCGTACACGGTCTCCTAATTGTAAATAAAAGCTGTGCATGGCAATACTGTTCACTTTAGTTAATATGGTTGATTTAAAAGATAAACCCAAGAACAGGGACTTATTATATCACAACCATGGCCGCCATTCCTATGAGGCAGCTCATAGGAATGGCGTCTGAAGGTGCGAATTGTGGCCGTCAGCGACTAGTCAATGTTAGGGCAGAACGGAGAGTGGCAAGACTGGTACAAGACAACAGAAGGGCAACATTGCAGTGTCAGATTCCTCGAATCACCTTTCAACATCTCGTGGAGTCATATCTCGTGGCCCAACGAAGTCATCTCGTGGAGTCGTCTCGTGGCCCAACGAAGTACTGATGGGGTGGTCATAATAATCCGGCCACTCAGTGTAAATCTGTCAGGAAATGTTACAGCATAGAATTGTATTTGTACCTTAACATATCTGTTTGAGACAGTTTGGCAACAAAAACAAATTCCTTTCAGAGTGACAAATATTAGATTGTGCTGACAAGGTGCCAGATTTGATAGTGTGTGCCATATAGGTAACAAAAGTGGTGCCCTTGATTTTCTGCTCTAGGGCATATAAATATACCTTTCGGTTATTAAGTTCTGAGATAATCAGATAACAAACACTGATTATTTCTGACTGTTTTGTCATGACTTTCCAGTTGCCAGTTGACCTGGGCTTTAATAAGAGACTCAACACTCACATCGGACATATAGTAAATGTGACATTAGAAGTTAAAGGCATTTACAAGGAAGTACTTTATCGAGCTGGTTTCCCAAGAAACCCCCAACCCCAGAGCACACAGTTGATAAAGATGGAGCTTTACCATGCCCCATTTTTATGTATGCATCTTCATTGGCCAGAAGAATAATACATTGGTCTGGAAGCATCTGAAGAAGGGGGATGTCCGAGCTCTATCATTTTTATCTTCCATTTGAAAACTGTCCAGATGCTCAAAGCAAAACTTTACTTGCCTCCTCTCTAGCAACGCGACAGCTTCCGGGTTCAGGATCTTCTGCCATCTTCATTGGGCAGGCCAGGATAATGTAACTCCCATCCATGTACACCGGGGTTATTTATCTCGCCACACAGGAGATGGTGGGATTATACAGTGAGCTAATTATGTGTGGTTCAGTGTAAAGAGTTTGCAAGGAGGAAGGTAAGAATCCTTTATAGCTCAAGAGACATAGAGGGGAATTTTTCAAAACTGGAGCAGACAAAATCTGGAGCACTTGCCCATGACAACCAATCAGCTTCTCTCTTCAGTTTGATCAGTTAAGATTTAAAAATGAAAGCGAGAAGCTGATTGGTTGCCATGCACAGCTGCTCCAGATTTTGATAAATTCCCCCCATAGTATGCGTCTCCCGCAATTAAAAAAAGAAAACTCTTCCTGCTCATTATTTTGACCTAAAGTTCTGCTTTAAGGCCCCGTTTACACCAGGGCGTTTTGTTCCGCGCTGAAACGCATGCAGGTTAAAATCCCATGTATTCCTGTGGGGATCATTCACGCAAGCACGCTGAATTGTGCGTCAAAATACGCCTGTTTGAAATAGTCCCTGAGCTTCTTTTGTTGCACTCTATCAGCTCGTTTTGCTCCATAGACTTCAATAGAAATGCGCTGATCAGCGCGTCTGCATGTTTCTGCACTTTTTTTTAAGCACGGTTTTGCAGCGGAGACTGCTTTTCAGTGGACAACTGATAACCCACCTTAAAATTCCATTACATATGAACAGGAAACACGCATATAAAACACACTAACGCTGACGCTCTGGTGTGTGGAGTCTAAAGTCTAACTCCGGGCTTGCCAGCCCCTCTTCCACAGGAGCACCATACTGAAAGATAAAGGAAAGATATTTAGCACCCATACAAAGTGATGTATTGTTTAGTTTCATCCAATGCCTGCAAAAGAGGCACCAGAATTTATCCAAAAAATCACTAAATTACCAATACAAAGTTACCAGCAATCTAAATGTAATTTTTTTCTTTATAAATGTAATTTTTGCTTCAGCAGGTTCTATACACCATACAGATGCGCCACTTTACAGGCAGTGAAAAGGGACCCCCCCGGGCACCATATTTGAAGGAATTTTTCATTTTTAATATTTAATTTTAAGTGATGTTAAATCACTGCTCCTTTTAAAAATTGTATTTTTAAAAAGTGTTTTTTTCCATTCATACATGTCCCCCAGGGCAGTACCCGGATCCCCATACACTTTTTATGGCCAATAAATTGCATATAAGGCTTCAACATAGGGACATTTCATTTTCTGAGTTCTACCCCCATAGACTTACATTGAGTTCTAAGTTCTAATTAGAACTTTTTCCATGTGCGAATTAGAACCGAACACGGGGGTGTTCGGCTCATCCCTAGTTTTGAGGCCACCGTGGGCCTTGTTTTCAGGTACTAGTGACAAAAGGCAAGTAACAGATACAAGGTTTAAATAGAACACAACAGCCAATCAAAATTCCTGCTCATAGAAACACCCACAGACTGCTCACAGTGTACAATCGAGATCATTCCAGAGTGATCAAATACGAGTTCACAAATATTGAGTAATCCCGTAGAGGAAGGAAAGCATACAAAACCTATTCTATTAAAAACTGTGAATTCTTATCTGCAATGATCACTAAATTAAAGTGAGAAGTTTCCTTGCAACCATGGAGACTAGCCTGATAGATTAGTGGCCAATAGGAGAAGAGCAAAGCATGCGTTTTGATGTGCTTTCATTGATTTGAATGGAAAATGCATCAGTGGGGAAAATGCATAGATGCAAAGATTCTCTCAAGGTGAGAGCACAACCATGTAACATCTAATACCGTATCAATCTGTATGAGTGCTATTAGGAATACAATTTCTATGTCCATTTAGTCCCCATAAATACCTTTTGAATAGATGCCGAACAACACATTCACATTTCCTGTACGTCCACATTTCATTCTGCCTTCCTAATTTCCCCCATTGTAATCACACATACAGAAGCACTGTGTTCAGCTCCACCGACATCCTCCCTAATGTCTTGGCCTCATCCCCTCCAACCTCTCTTACAGCCTGGAGCCCCCATGCATGAGACACAAGGCATTGTGGGAGATGACCGAGAAGCACCAAACAAATCATCAGAAGCTGCTACTCAAAAGAGGTCGGGATATACAAAGCTTTGTTATTTCTTTTATAATGCTTGGTTTGAATCACTTATGAGACACTGGTGCATTTAGAGCTCCTTAAACATTAATATTGAGATGACTGCTATATTTCCAGTATTTGACACATTATGGTCTGTTGTCTTAGGTTTAATCTGATTGGCCCAAAACATCTTCACGTTAAAAATGGTTCTGAAGTCCTCACACTTTGTGATACCTATACGTATCTGTTTTGGTGCACAAATCAAACCATTTGTCCCTGTGGAGCCTCCTTGGAATGTGTTCTTGACCCCTTCCCAAGTCAAGATTAAAGGGAAGGGTGTGGGGGGGGTTTGGCTTTGTACCTTCACTTCCTGTAATTGCAACATAAAGTGAGAAGAAATCTCTCCAAAGTAAGGGTCTCCTTCCTCCACTGACCACCAATATAAGTGGTTCCTTCTACCACTGACCACCAATGTAAGGTGGTCCTTCTCCCACTTACCCCTTATTTAAGGTGGCTATTTGTCATTGGCTGGCAATGTAAGGAGCACTACACTGATCATCAACATAAGATAGCACATCTCCACTGATCACCAATGTATTTCTTTACTAACTGCCAATGTAGAAGGTTTTTGTCAGCTAGGTAAGCCACAATCTTTGTTCTTTCATTTATTTTTCTATCTACAGCTTCTCATTCAAGCTAATATACTATGCATATTGACAATTGTCTTTGAAGGGGGTCATGGATATTGTGCAGTGAGGAATGTTTGTGGAAGGGGACGTGGACACTGCACAGTGAGGAATGTCTGTGGAAGGGGACATGGGCACTGCAGAATAAAGAATGTCTGGAAGGGGACGTGGACACTGCACAGTGAGGAATGTCTGTGGAAGGGGACATGGGCACTGCAGAATAAAGAATGTCTGGAAGGGGACGTGGACACTGCACAGTGAGGAATGTCTTTGGAGAGGGGGATGGACACTGCACAATGAGGAATGTCTCTGGAAGGAGTTGTGGACACTGCACAGTGAGGAATGTCTGTGGAAGGGGACATGGACACTGCAGAATAAAGAATGTCTGGAAGGGGACGTGGACACTGCACAGTGAGGAATGACTCTGGAGGAGAGCGTGGACACTGCACAGTGAGCAATGTCTTTGGAGAGGGGCATGGACACTGCACAGAGGAATGTGTCTGGAAGGAGGGTGTGGACACTGCACAGTGAGGAATGTGTCTGGAGGGGATGTGGACACTGCACAGAGGAATGTGTCTGGAAGGAGGGTGTGGACACTGCACAGTGAGGAATGTGTCTGGAGGGGATGTGGACACTGCACAGTCAGGAATGTGTCTGGAGGGGGGCGTGGACACTGCACAGGGAGGAATTACTCTGGAGGGAGGCGTGGACACTGCACAGGGAGGAATTACTCTGGAGGGGGGTGCGGACACTGCACAGTCAGGAATGTGTCTGGAGGGGGGTGTGGACACTGCACAGGGAGGAATGTGTCTGGAGGGGGGTGTGGACACTGCACAGTTTGGAATGGGTGGTGTCAAGAAAGGAAGAGGGCTGGTGTTGGTAAAATAAGGGGTAGGATTAGATGGAGATGTGGGCAAATTAATGTGTGGGGCTCAGACTGAAAACACTTTTGTGGAACTTTATACTTGTTAGCAGCGTTACTTTTAAAGCCCCTTTAAACACAAATTCGCTATGACAGGCCACACAGGTTCACATTAATGTAGACCTTGCAGTAGAGTGCAATGTTTGCTTACATTGTCTGGGACACACACACACACACCTGTAAATATAAAAATGTTTTTTTTTCTTTATACATATGCTTTACTGTAGCAGTTACTAACTGGCACAGTTAAAAGGGACAATAAATGTTTAGAAAGATTTCTTTTGAGCCAAGGAGGCAACAGATTTTCAGCTATGGAATTACTAATTTTTTTATTTTTTTTTTGCCATAAGTACCGAAAGTGTGCAGACAGGATTAGGATATAGCTCACAAAATACCAGGACACATTTGCATACAAAGAGGTAAAGAAATGAATTAACAAGCAGTCAAACCAGTATTTGTGTGTCCTGGCAAGTGTCATAAGAATGTAGCCATGTGCCTAAAGTTCTCTCACTCTCTGTTTAATTTCAATGTAAATAACTATTACAAATCTATGGGAGACATTCATCACACTACTGCTACCACAACTGAGCTGTTTTCTTCCATATTTTTATCCGACGCAAAATGCACAGTGGGACACTTTTTATTTTGTGAGATCATTAGCAAAACTGGGTATTTTAGACCTATATACCATGCGTAAAGCAGACCTGGGGGTGAGGGGAGTATGAACCCTCATTTTTTACATACAGTATCTGCAATACATGTACATTTCCCAGTGTTTCATTCCTTTAAGTAACTGTCAGGAGAAGTGTACCCTAAAGCTGCCCATACACCTTACAACCATTGCACGACTTTCGCTGTGCGATGGTTGTAAGGTAATTCAAATTTCGTACGGTCTGCCCATCTTGGACAGGCAGATTGTACTTGAGATCATCGGAAGCCCTCCCCGCTGAGGGGAGGGCTTCCGATGATTGCAGTGCTGAGCGGGCAGTGTGCGCTTGGCCCGTGCGGCATTCGTCTCCCGACCACGCCACCTACCCGCTGGAAATCGTAGATTTTCAAGCGTGCTCGGAAGACGAATATCCTGCGACCGTACAGTAATAGAGGTCGCATGCTGCCCATACACCTGCCGATTATCGTACGATCGCAGGATCACCCGCGATTATCGTACGATAATCGGCAGGTGTATGGGCACCTTTACACAAGTCCCCAGTGCTGCTTCCTGTAATTAACTATTATTAACTAGTAATGAACTATTTTTTCCTGAAGCAGTACGGTGATTGATTGCAGGGGGAAGTTTAGGGTTGGTACCAGCAGAGGAAACTTTCCTGCTTTGTGATCCTTTGTTTGCACTTTAGTGGTTAAAGGGAACTTTACTTTGTCTATACTGACATAAGAACTTTGGGAAAGTTAAAACCTACACAGCGCCTAACAATCTCCTTCCCCATGTGACAGCCCTCAGGCCTAGTGATTGGCTGCTCAGATACTGAGCGCTAAATTGTAAGGAGGCAAGTGGATTGTCAAATGGGCCCCATACCTGGATGTATTTCTTGTGATGGATCCGGTGTGCAGGTAAATACAGACAGCTTACTGCCCCTTGTAGGCAGCAAACCTACTACTGTGTCTAGTATAGGTAAGTACAGGCTCCTTTTAATTTAGTAATTTGCAAAAACAACAAAAATGCTTCTCTATTATGAATTTTAGTATACTTTAAATAAAGTCACTCTTTACTTTTCCATTCTTTATAGAAACTTCTCATGAAAAGGATCTTCTCGGCTAAAAACAACTCTGGTGCTTAATCAATGAACAACTTTTACAATCTGTCCTCAGAGACCGAGTTATTCCTCCATTGGGCGCTGCCATCTTACCTCTCACAGAACATAGAGAATGTGAAGCCTGGTTGTCCATCACAGCCCACATGTCAAAGACACCGTAGACCTTCCTGTGACATATACTTGTCATTGTTCTCTGCATACACCAATAGCCAAGGAGTGCTCAGATTTAAAGAGCACCAGTCAAACACAAATGAGTCAATCATTTTGTGAGCTGAGCCAGTGTTTGAAAATGCAGACCATCTGTTCACTAGTAAAAGTCTGTGATTCATAAAAATGTCCAGCACACGCCTTCCAGACCTACAGCTATTCTGAGTGCTTCAAGTGAAATGACAGGTGTCACCATCAAAAATGTAGTTCAAAACATCAGGCATGACCAGCGCACTATAATGACTGCAAAAGCAGCAGGATGTTTATTCGCCAGCAGTGCTGCCTGAGGGAGGGGTCCATAGCGGCTCTGAAATGTTTCACTGCCTACTGGCAAATGAACAGCCTGCTGCTTATACCACCATTAAGGTGTGCTGGTGATACATGATGCTTCATGCCATGGTGAAGCCATACGTTCCTAGTGAATTTGAAGAATCTTGAATCACCCGACAAAAAAATATTTTTTTTATATTTGGGGGAATGTCATATAAAACATAGAATATCATGGTTGCAATAGATATTAAAGCGGACCTTTACTAATACTTTAAAATACCAACACACACACCTTTAGAAATGTTTAGTTATGACAAATCTTCAAACACAAACTTCTAGATAATTGCAGGCTTTGTATTCTTTGAATACTTTATTTCTCTTTTCTTCCCCAGTCTTCTGGCAGCGGCCATGTTTACTAAGGGCAGATTACTAGCTCTCCTATTACTTCCTGGATTTCTGGCACATGTGACTAGGACATGTGACCATGCACATCATCTCAGGGGAGGAAAATGCGTTTCCCTGAGATCTCATGAGGTTTGCAGATGAGATTTCCCAGCAATGCTCTGCTGATGACAAGGCAATCCCAGTGTGCATTGCGTTTGGAAAACTGAGGTAATTTTGCCCTTTCAAAGCAGGAAGTGAATGCTCTGCAAGTGTAAGTATTTCAAAATCACAGCATTTTACATCTGATATGTCTATGTTATTATTAATCATCATACATAGAGGGATGCATTGGTAGCATTTTATTTTTGAGTGTAAAGGTCCGCTTTAAATAAAGACATATGGGATTACAGCATTTTGGATACATTGCATGTTTCATCGAACAGGAATCTAGTACATACAGAGGATTTGATGCACCCTGATGGTGGAGTGGTCTATCTTTCCCCACCATTTTCTAAATCTTTGTACCTGTAGTTATGTATGTATAATATAGTCATTGATGATAAAATTACCATGTAACAATAAATAAAGAGAACATAGTAACAAAAAACCAAGCTAGGATATTGTCTTAATATTGAAAGTTGATGTATTAGGGGTGGTCTAAAGGGCAATAGCCTCGAGTCTACAGGCTTTTAGGAAGAGTATGAGGCTGGTAGGCATTGGGAAGTTGGGTCATTTTGTGAGGCAGAAGGTTTTCAGGGATCATTAGAAGATAGAAGATCCAAGGATCCCTATGTTGCCCTATGTTTCTCACTGTGATACCAACTGTATGTTTAAAGGCAGACATAAGATCTTAAGGTTGGTTTCTAGTGGGGATGCACTGATACCATTTTTTTCAAGGCCAAGTATGACTGAGTGTCAGGGTTGTACGGCTGGGCTGTGAGTGGAACCCCTTGGCAAGGACAAAGAGTCCAAAAAACAAGGTACAGAGGGAAAATCCAAAAGCGTAGTCAGGTCCAAGTCCGGGTCGAGGCCGGCAGCGAGGTTCAGAAACGAGAAGGCAAGCCGAAGGGTCGATAACGGGGGTTTCAGGCAAGGGTTCAGGAAGCAACAGGTTTACACACAGGGAGCTGGGCGATCACACCATAGAGATAGAATAACAGACAAGGCTCTGTCTGGTTTAAATACACAGGGAACCCAAGGACCACACCCTGGTTGCTGAGGCGACCAGGAAGCTTCCCTAACCAGGAGCCAATAGCAGGGCTGACTGGGCGGATGGTGTGTGCTGGGGACCTCCCCCAACCTGGCTAGCACCTGAAAGCACTAAGTGGCGCAGGCACGCTACGCTCGCGCCCCTGTGCACGCAGCTTGTGAACTACGCGCGCCCGTCGCTCATCTCACACATGCACGCCAGCTGCCCCGGCGCCACGAGTCCTGCCAGCAGGACGGGAACCCAGTGCCCTGCGCCACCGCTGGCGAGCCTGGTTAGAAGCAGCACGCCTGGTTCCCTGACACTAAGTACCGATACTTTTCATCAAGTACTCACTGATACCAATTAGCGATACTTTTTTATTGTGCCATGTGACAGTTTTTCTAAAGCTATACAGACTAATGATTTTAGGACAGTGGCAGGTCGCCAGGGTCTGGTCGCAGCTGCAACCGCTGCGACACTGGTAGATCTGCCACTGACCCAAGAAGTAGGAGGAGATCAGGATAACAGCCCTGGAGTCTGCACCTTTGGAGGGAATGTATAGTGTTTTTCTGCATATTTTCTTCCTTTTTATTACAGTTAATACAACGTTGTGCATGTTAATGTGTTGCATTCTCCTTTAGAGACAGCACACAATGACACAATGCTAAAAGAAGACTGTGGTATACAAAGCTCAGAGAGCTGTGAAAGCAGAAACTCATCCCATTATCTTCAGAAGGAGGATTTGGGAATCCTGTGTCATCAGGGCAAGATATGGGCCCAGAGGTATGCATTTTAGAACAAAATAACAGGCTTATAGGCAGCAAATAGTATTTATCCCACTACAGGTTTGACTATGAACACTGGAATATATGTTCCAGGGTCAAAAACAACAAATGGTATATTCACCAGGGCAAGTAATAACATGAACACATGGGTTTGCATTTTACAAAAAGCTACCAAATTCAAAGTCAGTAAAAGGTACAATATACACATATACTTTATATCCTTTGGATCTGGCATAGTAGATTGGCACAGAAGGCCTAGTTCCTCTCTATCACAAAAAAAAAAAAAGAAATGTACCGAGCACGTACAAATTCATTGTTTTTCAAACCTGGAGCTTTGAGGCAGGGTGGACAAATTTATATGGAATTCTGGTGCAAGTCTGTCCAATCCAGGGAGCAGCAGGATTTATTTTAGGGCCCAGCTCCATTGACGACAACTAGAGAAAACCTCAAAAGTTAGGCGCCAGCTGTAATTTTCAAGGAGCATTCGCTACATGGCTTCTGGGATTTGTCCCGCCCTGCTTTAAGGTAATCCAGCCTTGGCCTACAACAACAGGGATGTACTTTTTCTGTAGTCTCTTAGTAAAAGTATCAACCACCAACAATAATACCAATACCAAATAGTGACCTACAGCCTTCAAGTCCCTCCCAGAAGCTACAGGACTAGCTCATACCAGCATTGGGGCTGCAACTAGTTAGAACTATACTAGTGTAGTGTTAGGTCTATTGTACTGTTCAGTATACTCCAGTCATGTGACTGGAGGGCGTGGCTACGGCGCCATTCACCTGAATGGCCCGTCACACCCCCTCCCGCCCCACTAAAAAGTGAGCCAGCCGCAATGTGAGGCAGTGCATCCTGGCCAAAATCGTGCTTCTAATGTGACTGAGCCCTTACTCTGGCTTCCTGTCCACTAACTCCGCAGTGACAGTTAGAATCCAGATAAGGAGGCTCCTTCGAAGGGATGATCTCACATTTGCAGGAATAGTGGCACAATGTTATTTATGAATTTTTGGGTAGGGTGAGGTAGTGACTAGCTGGAGGTTCTGTGAGAGACCTTCCAAAACAACAGTTAAAAAAACATATTCTTTAAAAAATACCAAAAAGCAAATTGACACAATACTTACCAACTCCGCAAACACAGGAGCTCATGTGCCCTGGTCCCTAGACCGTGACAACTATTATAGTTTGCCTTTAAAAACAAATATGGAAAGGCAAATCTATATACACTTTCAGTTAAAGTAGAACTGGAGCCAAAACATTTTTAGTTTTGGATAGCGTAAGGTAGGGTTATATAACTATCCCTTTTTTTTTTTTTTTGCATTTGTGTACCATTGGGGAGATGTCCCTTTACTCCCTGTCCAATAGTCACGGCAAGAAGTGAGAGGAAATCCCTCCAAAGTGAGAAAAATCCCTGGTGGTCAGCAGGGTCAACTTAACTATTGTCCCCGTTGAAAGATTTTCCATCTATTCCTGATCTGGTGACACCCCAAAATTTGGGATTTCCTTTCACTCTCAGTGAAACGGTCACCAGGACAAATAGAGGGGGTGAATCTACCCAACGGGAACACAGACAGCAATAAAAACCTGACAGGTGTTCTAATCCCTCTCCACTCTATCCAAAACTGGCTTCAGTTGGGCTTTAATTTAAATCCTAAATTACATTTAACTGACGTAGACCCATCCAGGTTAACTTTTTCTGCCCGAGATCATATGAAAGAACATTTGCCTATTGATAGCAAGCAGGAAGGCCTTATAACGCGAGGTCGAAGTTCTCCAACACAGAACAAAACTTGTTTCTTGACCCCTAAAAGCAATCTGATAACTTTTGGGCTTCTATTGGAATCTCAACCTCATCCCACCTCAACCTTATCCCACCTCAACCTAACCACTGAACCTTCACATTCTCACATAATTCATTCCCACAGCTACCACAGCTACCTCATGTATCATTTCCCCCTCCTCTTTTAGATTGTAAGCCCTCAGGGGCAGGGCCCTCCTTACCATCTTGAATTGTATTGTAACTGTAATGTCTTCCTTATATTGTAAAGCGCTGCACAAACTGTTGGCGCTATATAAATACTATGTAATAATAATAATAATCTGGGTTCTATACTACAATAATATTTATAAATATTAGTAACCTTTTATATTATGTGCAGTAAGAAACACACTTAGTTGTTTTTGGTCACAACGTATATTTGTTCTTCCTGTTCCCTTAAAATAACAATGTACGAGTGTGGGCCAAGTGCCCATAAGTGTTCTTCCCTGTGGAATAATATAAATCCTGTTTATCAGGTAAGAGCCCAGGACTGGGAGATGGCCTTTCACTGATGCTGTAATTTCTATAAGACGTTTATCACTGTGTGTGCTCGATAAGGTCATCACAACAGATGTGCATGATTAAATTTCATGCTTATACTCGTGTGCATAATGCCGCTTATTCTCCACAATGTGCAAGGCTCTTTTACTGAATTGCACAAGGCATTAGGACTTGGCAATGCAATGAAAGGGTAAGTGTTTTTCTCCACACCTCCATTACAAACCAAAGTGTGTAAACAGATTTCAGAGAGGCCGGTGACACCTGTCAGAAAGACCAAGCCAGATAAGCAGATATTATACAGATTGTGTATAATGGGATCAGGTGTATTTCAAAAGTAAGTATATGATATGTAAAATGGAGGTTGTTGTGTGACTCACTGGTCTCTTGGGACCCTGTTACATGTCAAGTAATTTACCTTACTGCTACACACCGTTTTTTACACAAATTGGCTTCGTTTACATCTCTGTACTTTGCTGTGTGCGCCGGAATGCGATACAACGCATGTGTCATAGGAACACATTAACCAATGAGCCCATACACATCTAAACGCTGCATTTTTTAAAAATGAGACATGTCCGTTTTTTGTGCATTTTCATGCACTGCGAGGCCCATAGAAATCTGTGGCATTGAATAAAAACACACGTATATTGCATTTTAGGCTACGTTCACACCTAGGCGTTTTTCGCTCAAAGCTAAATGTGACAAAACACTCAAGAAATTCCATTCATTGCTATGTCCTTGTTCATACCTAAGCGTTTTGTCGCACAAAGTTTCCCATTGAAGTCGATGGGACCAAAAATGCTGTAATCTGCCAAAAAGTATCTCATGTACTTTTTTCAGCGACAGGCATTTTTCTGCTTGAGAAAAAAAATGCTCAGGTGTGATCAGGGGTCGTAGAAATGAATAGGATAAGCAGATAAGAGTAGCTGCATGACCAGCCCACCTGAGACTCTGCAGAGCCCACCATAGAGAGTCTCAGATGGGTTGTGCAGGATCTATGGTGGGCTCTGCGGGGCCTCAGGTGGGTCTTGAGTCCAGTGCGTTACTAAGCCCTGAGTCCAGTGCATTACTAAGCCCTAAGTCCAGTGCATTACTAAGCCCTAAGTCCAGTGCATTACTAGGTTCTGAGTCCAGTGCGTTACTAGGTTCTGAGTCCAGTGCGTTACTAGGTTCTGAGTCCAGTGCGTTACTAGGTTCTGAGTCCAGTGCGTTACTAGGTTCTGAGTCCAGTGCGTTACTAGGTTCTGAGTCCAGTGCGTTACTAGGTTCTGAGTCCAGTGCGTTACTAGGTTCTGAGTCCAGTGCGTTACTAGGTTCTGAGTCCAGTGCGTTACTAGGTTCTGAGTCCAGTGCGTTACTAGGTTCTGAGTCCAGTGCGTTACTAGGTTCTGAGTCCAGTGCGTTACTAGGTTCTGAGTCCAGTGCGTTACTAGGTTCTGAGTCCAGTGCGTTACTAGGTTCTGAGTCCAGTGCGTTACTAGGTTCTGAGTCCAGTGCGTTACTAGGTTCTGAGTCCAGTGCGTTACTAGGTTCTGAGTCCAGTGCGTTACTAGGTTCTGAGTCCAGTGCGTTACTAGGTTCTGAGTCCAGTGCGTTACTAGGTTCTGAGTCCAGTGCGTTACTAGGTTCTGAGTCCAGTGCGTTACTAGGTTCTGAGTCCAGTGCGTTACTAGGTTCTGAGTCCAGTGCGTTACTAGGTTCTGAGTCCAGTGCGTTACTAGGTTCTGAGTCCAGTGCGTTACTAGGTTCTGAGTCCAGTGCGTTACTAGGTTCTGAGTCCAGTGCGTTACTAGGTTCTGAGTCCAGTGCGTTACTAGGTTCTGAGTCCAGTGCGTTACTAGGTTCTGAGTCCAGTGCGTTACTAGGTTCTGAGTCCAGTGCGTTACTAGGTTCTGAGTCCAGTGCGTTACTAGGTTCTGAGTCCAGTGCGTTACTAGGTTCTGAGTCCAGTGCGTTACTAGGTTCTGAGTCCAGTGCGTTACTAGGTTCTGAGTCCAGTGCGTTACTAGGTTCTGAGTCCAGTGCGTTACTAGGTTCTGAGTCCAGTGCGTTACTAAGCCCTGAGTCCGGTGCATTACTAAGCCCTGAATCCGATGCATTACTAAGCCCTGAATCCGGTGCATTACTACGCCCTGAGTCCAGTGCGTCACTAAGCCCTGAGTCCAGTGCGTCACTAAGCCCTGAGTCGAGTGCGTTACTAAGCCCTGAGTCCGGTGCATTACTAAGCCCTGAATCCGATGCATTACTAAGCCCTGAATCCGGTGCATTACTACGCCCTGAGTCCGGTGCGTCACTAAGCCCTGAGTCGAGTGCGTTACTAAGCCCTGAGTCCGGTGCATTACTAAGCCCTGAGTCCGGTGCATTACTAAGCCCTGAGTCCGGTGCATTACTAAGTCAAGCAAAACAAATGACAAATGCACTCATCAATTCATCACCAGCCCTACAGCAAGGTGCACAAGAAATGGAGTCTCCAAGATGGAGACTCTCATAGTTTAGAGTTAGGACCGCACTATAAGAGGTGCCTTGGGGTGGCTGTGCGGCTTTCACATTTTCTGCAGAAGAAGTGTATCCAAACCTCTGTTGTTAACCTTAGTAGTGAGACAAGTTTTTTTTTACATGCTGGCTTGTCAGTGTGCCATGATACCTTTCTACTGTTCCAGTGCATTACTAAGTTCTGAGTCCAGTGCGCTGCTCCGCTGTACAGAAACTAATGTGACTGGTTCAGTGTTTTCTGTACAGCACTGTGGTATATGTCAAAGTTATTTAAATGTATAATAATAGAGTGAGACTGTGGGGGGATAGCTGGGGGGCCTAGCCACATAGGCTGTATGGGGCCCCATGATTTTTAATGGTGGCCTTTACTGTAATCGCGCTCTAATTTTTTTGAAGGGTGAGGCTGGAAAACTTTTTTTCCGATGAAGTAGTGGAGCTTTCGTATGTTAGATATCACAGAGCAAGAGCACTGCACATGCGCAAACGTAAATCAACAAAATTCAATGAGTTAGTATTGCTAACTAACGATTATCGAAATTGACATCGGTCTCTGCTTGATCGGGTATTTGAGCTAGAATCGAACGAGGGTTCTTGGCAGCAACCAAAATTTCCGATCAAAAATCTATAGGTGTATGGCCAGCTTTAGGTATATGGAGTGGACTTTCTAATTAGTGCACACTTGCAGTGTTTATTGGATGGTATCAGCCATTTACTGAATAGTTTTACTGTCTATTTGGAGTGGCTCTTTATGTTACCCCTATTTAAAAAATGTCATTACAACGTTTCCCTGTAGTACTGCCTAATGATCTACAGGGTTATTCACAAAAGGGTGAAGAGTTTGGAGAAGTGCACAATCTAGGACAACATTGCTGAACTGGAAAGTGAGCTAAATTGGAGAAAATTTCCAGCTCAGCTATGTTGTCCTAGATTGTTCGCTTCTCCTGCCTTCTCCAACCCCTTCACCCTTTTGTGAATAACCCTGTAAATCTCCAGTTGTAGCACAGCTGTGATGTTCTATTAAAGTCATTCTTCCACTTTATGAGACTAATGATCCCAGTCTCTGACAATGTATTATGGGTCAGTAAGTCAAATACCATCATTAATTACTTTATGGTAAAGGAGTTGTAAAGTCCCAGCATATCCTATCCTATTATAACATCAGCATTGTAATAGGAATACATACTAGAGTTGTTTTTGATAATACAATCAAAACTTACTTTAAAATAATCTCTTATGTAGTGAGTGCTGCCTTCCATCTGCCCATCACTTTTAACAACTTCCTAGATTCCCAGTGTGCTTTGCATCTCTTTCCCAACTGCTTGATGTGATGCAATCCCGATTTCTCAAAACTACATATCCCATCATGTATTGCTTCCAGCAAGTAATAGTAATGTTACATTGTTCAGATGTTGAGTTGTAGTTCAAAAGGCAGGCTCTGTTAGAGTTGTGACACAAAAAAGTGCTGAGTGATATTATGTCAGTGTATTAAAAAAATACAGTATATCCTATGGGCATCTTCAATAGGTTTACAAACTTCTAGATGGATATAGTTATTAGGAGTGGGATGGAACTTACGGAAATTCAATCTAGAAATCCATATTTATTTTTAGTTTTGACCATAGATACCCTTTAATGCCTTCGAAATATCAATGACCTTAGCAATGGTCACTTGGGCACCAGGCTAGAAAAACAGAATGTCACCAAAAGTGCTCTTATCACAATAAAGCACATTGTTTCAGTATGGCTGCACAGATATGCGTATTTACCTAAGTGTTCTTTCTAAATAGGAATGGGAACATTTACTTACGGAGCTACAATGTGACAACTGGCAGAGCTGAGCATGTGCCACAGCTGGAAGAGCTTCGAGGGCTTGTTTAGTTTTTGCATGTGAGATGCTGCCAGATCCCTCCCCCTTCCCCAACCGTGCACTAAAGCTACGTGTACTATCCCCGGGCTCACAGCAATAGCACAAGACGTCTGCTGCCTCCCTGCATGTCACTGAGCTGCACCTGACCTCCTGGACCCTGAAGACCACCCTGAAATCCCCAGAGAGAAAGAGAGAGCAGGTAACGTGTGTGTATTTACTGCAACTCTACCTTCCCTTTTAATTGCACAGATACGGGTACTTTACAACATGCACAAGTTCTTCCAGCTCAATGAAAACTGTGTCTAGTATAATATGATTGCTTCATAACTGGACCTTTAAATAAGGAATCTTTTGTTGTAACGACTTCAAGTACATAGCTGCCAATTTTGTAATATATACTGCCTGGCCAAAAACAAAAAGTCCCACACTCTAATATTTCATTGGACTGCCTTTAGTTTTGATTACGGCACACATTCACTATGGCATTGTTTTCGATAAGCTTATGCAATGTCACAACATTTATTTCTGTCCAGAATTACATTAATGTTTCACCAAGATCTTGTAGTGATGATAAGAGAGTCGGACCGCTGTGTAAAGTCTTCTCCAGCACATCCCAAAGATTCTCAATGGGGTTAAGGTCTGGACTCTGCGGTGGGCAATCCATGTGTGAAGATGATGTCTCATGCTCCCAGAACCACTCTTTCACAATTTGAGTCCAATGAATCCTGGCATTGTCATCTTGGAATATGCCCAATGTGCCATGAGGGGGGAAAAAAAATCCATTGATGGAAAAACCGTCATTCAGAATATTCAGGTAGGCAGCTGAACTCATTTTTTGGGGACATAACGTTGCTGAATGTAGACTTATTATCAATGGAAGGCTCTGACCTATTTGCTTAGCTAAATCCAGGTGGAGACTTTTGTTTTAAACAGGCGATGTATTTTAGCAACTGTCACACTGCTTCCAAGCTTGCTATACAGTCATGCAGAGAGCAGAGAATCAACTGGCATCATACACCTGAATGATGTAGATATTCCACCGCACACTGGACTGATATGTCCCTTATCATTCCTTGTGCGTGCTGTAGTAGCTTAGAAACTGGAAACACAAAGCGCACAGTTCACCCCTATCATGCGCCCTTGTAATCCACATTTGGTGCACGGATCCTGTGGCGTCACTAGGGGGAGCCTGCACCCGTGTGACACCATTGGAGAAATGACTGTCACCCTCTTTGAGAAGCCGGGCACTCGGTCATGGACCGAGAGCCTGACAGTTGCCCGATAGATTAGGAGACCCGGCGGCATACCTTATCCCGCCGGGTGAATGTCCCCTTCTCTCTCTGCCAGCATCCATTACCAAGATGGCTGTTGGCAAGTAACAGTGCGTGACGTCATAAAGCACGTGCATGATGACATCACGCGCATGCACATTGGCGTCACTGCGTGGTGTCAGCCGGTACCCGCTCTGGGTGACACCCTGCCTCGGCACCCACCAGCACACGATGATCTTCTAAAGAAGATGATCTTACAAAGAACAAACACTGATGTGTTTCTGCCTTACTCTGCCTTAGTCATAGCTTGGGGATGGCACGGACACAAGTAGGAGGTAAGTTACCAGCACACCATCATTTTATCAATCATCATATCACAAAATTGTAGCTACATATGTGTAGTATGATGATTTATAAAAATCACTAAAGTCGTTCATTGATGAAGACTGAATGGTGTGCTGGTAGCTGACCTTCTGCACACGAGTGAGACTCGTTTCTAAAACCAAAACAGAAATATGTTTTTAGCATTAAGCTTTGTGCTCTTCGGAAAAATATTAACTTTATAAGCCGAAGAACATTGATTTATAAAAAGGGATAAGTGAGTTAAAAGAACAACTCTGTTTTTGAAAAATTAACCCTTGAAGTGGTGCTACCCCCACACTGCAAGGGCTAACTGCTCAATCATTCAGGATTTATTGATAGATGCATTTGACGTGCTTCAATCAGGTTTTGCATTCCCATAAACTTGTACAAAGGTTCAAAAACCCTTCAAAGAAGAAAAATTCTTAAAAGTTTTTAAAAGCTAACCCATGCACCGCGAAGGGTTAAGTGCTCGTTTTGGTCTAGGGTCAGATATAAAGAGGAAATACTCACCTGATCCTCAGTCCTGCCCCGGCGCTCACCTCTCTCCGCTGTGGTATGTCCCTCGTTGTCCTAATGCATAATAGACCTGTATTAGGCGTGATGATGTCACCGGTCCTCAGACCACTGGAGCCCGAGGGAAGAAGAGGCTGTGAGAACCGATCTACCAGCCAGGAGGGACCGAGGATCGGGTGAGTATTCCTTATTTTCGCCCCTAGACCAAAACGAGCAGTTAACCCTTGCAATGCATGGGTAGCCCCACTGCAAGGGTTAATTTTTAAAAATCCTCTTTGGCATGCAGAAAATGATCAGTTTAGTTGTACAGTTAACCTTTATGAACTAGAGGTATTTCCAGGGACATTTCTTGAAAACTGGGAACTCTATTAGTCAATCAAAGACATTTAGTAACTTTATAAGTAAATAAAGTTTGTTTAACCACAATGCAAAGAACAATGCACCATAGAACCAGAGATCATAGCAACCAGAGATGGTATTATCTGTAAAAGCTGCTGAAAGTGGATTTCTATCTGGTTGTTACGATTGACTGTGTATTGTTACCCGGAGCATTATGGGCTCTTTTATTTAAAGCTGAAGTAAAGCTTTAAAAGAAAAGAAAAAAAAAAGCCCCCCCTGGAGCTATAAGCTATATGCACATGATCTTAGCACATTATGGCAGGCTTACCTGCCAAGGCGATCCCCTCCAGCAATGCACTTCTCCCTCACCTTCCATCTTCATCCCAGTCTTCTTCTGGCTTTCGAGTGTTTGGCTGTCTGATTGGCCGGGCCCCCAATGATGTAACTCCCACGCCCACATAGGGCTCAGGTCAGCGTACAGAAGAAAAAAATTGCTGAACTGTAGAAAGAAGCTTTTATGGCAGAAGAGACTTAGACTTGTTTTTTTTTTTCACATTTACTTCCACTTTGAACTGAACTCAGGGTGAGCCGCTAAATACACATGTGAAATGCATGTATGGTTTCTGCTATACTTCCCAGGTTGGTGACCTGACTTTTCGCTACTGCCGTAAAGCAATACAGCTCGGTCACCTTCCTACCCACAGCCCATAACTGGTCAGTGAAAGAGCAGTAGAATACTGATGTGCCATCCCTCTACTCTATTCTACTGTCAGCATGTTCCTTTTCAGCACACGTGCATTTAATGCAACTGATTGGGTACTAGTGCTGCCCTTCCTTCTTCTAGTCTGAATGCTACTGTACAGCCTTGTGTTCAGCTTTAGTGTCTGTTAAAGCCTATCCATGGACAAAGAAACTCCCCTTGCTGGCCACCCTGAGGCTAGGTTCACATCTGCACTACACCGCACGACACCTGGGATGCGTGAACGTGTGCAGGTGCGCACAGTGATCGACACATAACTCGCGGCTTTTTTAGCAGTGATTTGTTCACTTGTACGGGCGGAATTGCAGCGGGAAACCGCGTGATATACCCGGCACGACGGGTGCTATTAGAAAATAATGGCACTCACAGCGCGATCGGTTCACACCTTGGCAACTCCCGTGCGGCAATCATGCACAAAACCGCGCAGATTGCCGGATTGTCAGGAGTCGCCTAGGTGTGAACCTAGACTCACATTGCAATGGTTAACTGCTTGTTTAGGTCTAGGGTACCTGATCCTCATTCTCCCTGCAGTCGGAGCTCGCCTCATCTCTCCTATGCTCCGGCTTGTAGACTGTGCCTCGGCGTCCACACCTATAATTCAGGGCTATGTCTGTGAGGATGCCAGTGGTCCTCCGACCGCCAGAGCATTGTGGGCAAGAGGCTGCGGTTGCTGGTCTTGGAGCCTGCGGGATCGGGCATCCAGATACCCTAGACATAAATGAGCAGTTAACCCTTTGCAGTGCAGGGGCAGCCCCATTGGAAGGGGAGTTTTTTTCTTCCCCGGATATAGGCTTTAAATCAGGACTATGTTGCCTGCAGCCACGATCACATTTAAGCTCTCAGGTCCCACCTTTAAATGGAAGAGCCTGACATGTGGCTGTGGGAAACGGATTCATATATTGAGCATTGTGTTATTAAATAAGCTTATGCAATTTCTCAGCATGAATTCTTGGTTATGACTCATCTGTGTGTATTGTACAAGTGTACAGAGAATTAGTTATACAAACAGCAAGTGTAAATTATCTCAGCAATACTTTACTGTATTCTATGCTGGCTTGTTTAAAAGCTGATTGCACTCGGGACAAAATAATACAAAAAAAACATTCAGTTTATCTCCCCAATACATATAACATTTACCTATGCGTTATCCTTTTAAAAATGCTGCAAGTACACAAGCATACCTGTTGAACTGCCAGAAATCTAGTGTGTTCCTAACTTCCTGTTAGCACCAACAACACAGTGCCTTTTCTGTACTGAAATCCCATTCAGAAGATGTAAGCAATGCATGTATGGATGGAGCTTCCTCGCAGCCATAGCCCAGCCCAACACACACCACCTCAAGCTAACACTATGATTGCTCAGCGCGAGAACTGACAATACTGCGCTAGGGAGGGGCTGAGAAGCCTCTCACCGAGAAAAGTGGAAGGCACGCGGCGACCCACTGAACACAGGATCGCGACTCACTGAACACAGGATCGCGACCCCCTTTTGGGTCACGACCCACCAGTTGAGAACCAAGGCTCTAGCCGATATCCTGACCAGGTTTTAGCAACCTGCCGGCCAGAGCAACCCAGGTTGCTAAGAGCTGGACAGGATGATGTGTAAGGTCCTTACATATCTCCCCAACCAGCTCTTAGCAACCTGGGATGATGTCACTCCCAACATCTGGGAGCTGGGAAGACGCCAGGGGCGCAATTTGTTGTAGATATGCCTCTGCTGAGTGCATATTCACTGAAAATACAATTGTTCAAGTGTCAGATCTTTTATACAGGAAGGATAATGCCATAGGTACTATTATTTTAATATAAGTATGATTTCCATTATCAACTAAGGGACTTGCATGAATGGGTAATAGCCAGAAAAAGAGATTCCATAGTGAAGACCTCACATTGTTTGTAATACTTTTAGCTTGTACTGTACAGGAAGATAGAGAATATACCTGATTAACTTTTGTGTGCTGCAGAAGTTTTATTTATCTCCCTATGAGGGCTGCTATTGCTGACCTTCTAAAAATGCAAATAACCTGGCTGATCCTCAGGAAGCAGCCATTTCTGAGTCACTGACCTGGGACATATATGCTGATCAGGGATGTCTGATCTGCTTACTTGTTCTATGTCAGTGACTTGAAATATTAAAGCCAGTGGATCAGTATGACAGCCATGCTACCAGCACTTTTCTAACAAGAGGCCATTAATGTCAACCTCCATGTTTTCTCATGTCTTTAAAGCAGTATTAACCTCTCTAACTTTTTTTCAACAATGAATCTAGATCAAACAAATATATATTTTGCCCAGCAAAGGATTTCATAACATTTTTGCCCAAGCACTTATAGTCACCAACTCTCTCAGCTCAACTCAGCTTGCCTGAACTTCCTGTTCAGTACAAGATCACAAGGGAGAGCACAGTCTCCAGCAGCCGTCCATCTACTAGCTTAAAGGAGAAGTTTTGGGAGTGTAAAAAGTACTCTTCTCAATAGTTTGAGCCAGCATGTAATACTGCAGGTGTCACATACCGGCACTATAGCTCAAGAACTGAGCGATCACAAACCACTGATCATTCAGCTCACGGCTTCTCCCTGCAGAGAGGAGTGACTGTCATTCGCTGCCCCCTGGCAGGGATTCCCCCCTCCCCTCTCTGTTCCTCCAGCGCTCATTGGAGGGACAGACAAAGGGGGGGAGGGGGGGGGGCGACAGGCACAGCTGGCTATGGCTCTAGAGAGGCAGAGGCAGCTGTCAATCAGGTAACGGGGTGGATGTGGACAATAATGTTGGGATCTTTCCCGGCTGCAGTGTGGCTCTGCGCTGTCAGCATATAGCGAGCAGTAGCCGGCTGGCGTTTGGGACACAGGAGTACTTGTACTTGTACTTCTGTGACCCAAAGGGGACTAAAGCCCAAAAAAAGGTTTGGCCTTATTTCTCTTTTAAAGAAGGGAGGAGGAGCAGTGGCTCGCACTGCTGTGCCAGCATGTTTGTGGAGACACACACAGCTTACACACACAGCTTACACACACAAGGGTGGCTCCACAGGACCCGGCAAGGGAAAGGAGCCACTCTAAACAAGATGTCAGGGCCAGCACTCAGGAGAACAGCTGATTCTACAGGAAGCTAAAACTTTTAAATATGGACAGGCAGCATCCATTGTAAGTGACTTAAAATATTGTCTGGTTTTAAAAAGGTTCTACTATGACTAAGATGTTTTTTTCTTTAGGGAGGTCTAAAATCACTTCATCACTTTCTACCTAAATGGCCTCTTTTTGGTCTCACCTTATAAATCTTTAGCCATAGGTTTTATTAACCGTATCCTAAATGAAATTACATTATGTAGGTGGTGTATGTAATTCTGTATGCCAATGTTAATGATTGTTAATGAAGTGTGCATTTTCTCTCCAAGAACAATGAATACACACTGCAAGATATTTCTAGAGCAGCAAAGTCACTTTAACTGACAATGGCTCAAATACTGGCTTACCCAGCACTTTTATCTCGGAGCCCAGTGTTTTTCATGCGGTGCCTACATTTCTTCTTTTTAACCTGGTGGTCCTGCCGGTTGTGTGCAGCCAGGATCATTTCCAGAAGAGGGCTGACAACAATACAAGATTGCTGATGAGATTCCAGCAGTGTTCTCACTGTCTCTCTGTAGCATGAGCATGTCAGCACATGGGCGTTTTTATTGGCTCGTAAGGAGCATCAACAACACTGGAACTCAAAGTGACATGGGGACACCTAGAAGAAAGTATGTCGCCAGCACTCCAATGGATCTTCATCCAATTACATCTTCATTTACGTAAATTCATGACTTCAGAAAAAGTTTGCTTAAAGCACTGTTAAAGAAAAAATGAACTGAATACTTGTTGCAGGTCACCTGTTTAAAATGATTGGGGCTTTTGCTTTAGTATAACAGATAGGCATCTAGCATTATCAGAAGGAGTGCTGAGCAATTGCAGCCTATCAATGTCTCTAAGTCCTGGTTACCTTTAAAGGATACCTGTTGTAGCCACCCTGTCTTAAGCTGGGCTGCCTGCTTAGATTTAGAGGTTGTCAGGCGCTAGTCACTGATTTGGATTGATAGTTTGGTTTTCTGATGTTTTCCCTAAGCTTTAGTGATTGATTGCTTCTGGGAAGTGTCCCTGCAATAGTGTGGGAGGATGCACCAATCGGAGTTAGGAATGTTTGTACCTCCTCAACTAACCACTAGGAGGTTTGTAACCAGTGGTGCATGCTGGGAGAGGGTATAAATGTTCAGAAGTGCCCTTAGGAATTCAGTCTTTCCTGGGCTTCTGCCCGAGGGAAAAATGCTGTGAATTGTCTGATCCTCCGAGGCCGGCTGCCTTTGCAGGATGGTCATGTGCTCAGACTCTAGCCCTGGGACCTAGGCCTAGTGAGAGAAGCTTAGAGATGGAGAAGCCATGGAGGAACTTCAGTGTACATAGTGAACCTGAGGAGTTGGTCCTTTACCGAAGTGTGGTGATTTTTCTTTAATGGACTGGTAGCTACAACATCTGGTACTTTGCAACCAGGAGCTGAATTTCACAGACTGCCGGGTCGGCTTAAAGGTTCTCTATCTGTGAAGGCTGCAAGTACTATGTTCCTTTATTTTGCTGTCTACAACATCATGGGTGTTAACCCTGTGCCGTAACCCTCTCTCCCAAAGTTGTTCAGTAAAAGTTCATCACACATCAGAACATCAGTGTGGAAGCCAGTTTATTGGTTGCCACTGGAGGGTTGGTAAGTGCTTTTTGGGGCTGCTGTGGAACTTGTGAACCCAGGCTAGCAGAGCCCAATTCATCCAGCGGCTCCTTCAGGGGTGAACGCTACACTATACTTTTAGTACCTTTATATGACCACCACCCCTATGTCTTAGACTGGCCATACACAGATAGGTTTTTCTTGTTCAGTCCCGTGGGCTGAATGATAAAATATGCTTGATTCGCCCATCTACATTGAACAGCATTGGTGGGGGAATCCCCTCTCCTGCCAGGCTGTTTGATTCTGATGGTGGTGGGTGTGCCACTTTCAGAATACATGATCAGTTACTGCAGCTCATTGGCAGCAATCACTGTTTGGTTGAGAATTTTGGAAATGGCAGATTTGCCAAAAGTCAATTGAAATGTGTACTTTTGTCAAACAGGGGAGGTTGGACAAGGGTCTCAAGCTGGCCACATACTTTGGTCAAGCCAGCAGGCCAGCTTAACACTTACCTGCCCTTGCTCCTCCAAGATATTTGTTCAGTGTTTGGCCAGTTGACGGTTGGCTGTAGGGATGTCTCGATACTAGTATCAGTATCGGGGCCGATACCAGGCATTTTCATGTGTACTTGTACTCGTGAAAATGCCCCGATTCTTAAGGCCGATACCGGCCCTTTACATTTTTAAACAGCAGTGGCTGTCCGAGTTCCCGCCCTTGTGGTGACCTTGGCAGCCATCTGGGGACCTGCAGATAGCTGTTCATAGCAGTGCCTGTCCGGTTCTTTATCTCCTTCTGCTCCTTCCCGGCGCAGGCACAGCCACGGACAGTCCCAGGGGCGGAACTACGGGCAGTGGAGCCGCAGCGGCCACCCCAGGGGTAGAAGCTGAGGGATTCTGCCACCGATTGACAAGGGAGGACTGGGCCGGATGGAGGTCCGGGGGCCCAACTGCGGTGATGGTCGGCCGACAGAGAAGAGGCTGGGGCCCAGACCATTTTCAGCAAGTGCAGAAATTACCTGCTGCTCTTACCAGAAATGCAGCGTCCTTGTCACTTCGTGTGAGCTGAACTGCAAGCATAAAACTATGATATCCTATTTCTGTAAATCACTAATCCCATCCACCCCTATGTAATGGAGATGAACAAAGGCAGACATGCTTGAAGTGCAGCCTGGGTGATAACATAACTTCCTCCATAGATACAATGGATTAGTACATTTAGCCACCCAGGGACAGGAAGTGTGTTATTTGCATTACTACCAAGTGAAAAGGTACAGGAAAGAAAATGATTGTGCCCCCCCCCATCTAAGGACTAATAAGCTGCATTATATTTTGAGTTTAAATCTGCTTTAACTACAATAAAAGTTGTTAAAAAGACATAAAACATACGTATGTAGAGTATGCTTCCTGCAAGAGCATTACAATGTATGTCTATCATCTGCCCATTACTGTGACTCTATATTTTGTCTGTCGTCTGGAATCATATAACTGAGGCACTCTAGATATGCTTGCTGAGTGATACGGATTAGAATGCTGAGAGATGTTGGGCCTGTCATGATGAGCCAGGTAATAAGCAAAGTTGGCTGATCACTCAGCCCAGCTAAACCCACAAGTTCCCTTCAATTATCATCAAGTGTATGACTTGCCAATTATTTTTTGGATAGAATAGAGAACAGTTAGAATCCCAGAGAGCTTTCATTTTTATTTTGTTTCCAGTCCGTGTCCTGTTGTGATTATTGTCCTTCTGGCAGTGTTGTCACTATAGCAGGAAGTAAAGGGAAATCTTCAGCGGAGACACAGACAACAATAAAAAGATACAAGAGTTTCTTGCCTTCTCCCACAAAGTGCTGTACTGATATTGTGTAATAGAGACTTCACTTCCTGTTTATGTGACAACATTATCATTGGAGCAAAACGTGAAAATCTCCCTAATGGAGCCATGGATAGCACAAATACCTGGCTGGGGTTCTCACTATTCTCTGCCCTATCCAAAACTAAAAGTACATTTTTGTCTGGGGATACTCTTTAAACAAGAACTTATATTAACCCTTGCAGTGGGGACACCCCTGCACTGCAAGAGTCAAGTGTTCATTTTTCCCTAGGGTCAAAAATAACAAAGTTATACTCACCTGATCCTCCGAGCACTTCCTCCTGCCCATCTCCTTCTTCACCGCAGGGATGGAATGTCCCTCAGTGTCCTCATGTCCTATAAACCCAGTGCGGGGGTAGGCCCACTGCAAGGTTAATAAAATATTGACCCAGTTCTGCTTTAAAGTTGAACTCCAGACAGATAAAAAAAAAGGCAGCCCCCTTGCACTTAAGGCAGCCCCTTGTCACTGTATAACCATTCTTAAGGTGCCCATACACTGCACGATTATCGTACGATAATCGTATGCGATCGGTTTTTCGTACGATAATCTTGCAGTGTGAACAGAGACGTGCGACCGTTTCTACTGTACGGTCGCACGTCTTCTGTCGAACCAGCATGTTCGAAAACCAGCCGTGAATCGTACGATTCTCGGCCGGTTAGAGCGGTGCTCGGAAGACAAATGCCGAACGGGCCGGTGTGCGCACGCGCACACTGCCCGTTCAGCATTGCGGTCATCATTGCGGACTAAAGTCTTGCGATGGTTGTAGAGTGTATGGCCACCTTTAGACTGAAAAAAGGAGAGGCAGCACTAGGAGCTAATCATGTGTACTGCATGCATGACGGTACTGATAGTTAACAGGTTGACAGGAGGAGAGAGCAGAGGGACAATAGCATTGACTTTATTGGTATGATGTTGGTGCTTCACTTTCCAATCACAGCTTGGGACAGATAGGAGACCAAGTTGTATCATTTAACGGAATTAGAGAAAATTCATGTCACCAAGTGCTGATGTAAATGGCAAGACTGGACAGACACAAACACAAGACCTCTGGCAGGTAAAACAACTCCCATATCTGTATTTCATATATGCTTACCTGTTTTCCTGGTGTTCATTTTTAATGGCCTGTGTCCTTTGTATACCTCATTCTTGTACTGTCACTCTTTAGAATGGTCTCACTACTGTCAGTGGTATTGCAGATAACAGCACCATGTACTCATGAACAGCGATGAAGTTATTTTGTTGGGCAGTAAGAAAACATGCCCCGTAACCATAACACTGCCCCCACCAGCTTGAAGGGTTGTACTCATGCATGCTTTCATGCTGTTCCCGCCAAATTCTCACTCTGCCATCTGCATGATGCCACTGGAAACGTGATTCATCGGACCACATTACTTTTTCCAATGCTCGACTGTCCAATCCTTGTGTTCCTGTGCGAATTGGAGACGTTTTATCTTGTTAACTGCAGGCAGAAAAGGTGTTGGAACAGGCCTTTGGCTTCCATATCCCATACGATGCAGTGTGAGGCGAACAGTGCGTTCAGAGATCATTTGAGAGGATCCCTGATTAAGATCCGCAGTAATTTGATGCACTGTTGCCCTTCTGTTGTCCTGTACCAGTCTTGCCACTCTCCGTTCTGCCCTAACATTGACTACTCACTGACGGCCACAATTTGCACGTTCAGACCCAGATTTTCGGCTGACAGTCCAATCTTTAAACACTTTAACAACAGCTGCTCTTGCACATTTAACTAATTCTGCTGTTTTGCTGATACTCGCTCTATTGCTCCGAGTGGCATCCCACGTTCAAAGGCTGTTAAATCACGTTGTTTACCCATATCTTCAGAAACAAATCACTTCTACTGTCGTGGTAAACAACCTGTTTCCCCTTTTTATAATGGTCTGGCCCTCTAGCAACTTCAGTGCGAAATTATAGCTAATTTGCAAACGTCAGGTGGTCATAACAATCTGGCCACTCAGTGTATATATATATATATATATATAAGTATAAGTCCTCTATACGTAGTGAACAGATAAAGTGAAAGTGTCCAAATTCCTACTGTGAGTTTTTTAGCGCCGTACAACCTGATCCTATTAAGATATTGTACTAAATGATCGGTTATTTAAAGCCTGTCTCTGGATATCTCCCACACTACAAGAGCTCACTGTTCACTTTTGTCTAGGGGTTTTATTTTTTGCACTTACATAATCCCCTCTCCCCCGTTGGTCGGAGGTCACCTCTGTCCCCTCCGCTGCAGCTGTGGAATATCCCTCGGCGTCCTCATGTCTAATGCAGTGCTAGGGGCTATGGATCCTGCATTAAAGGTAATGATGTCAGTGGACCTCCGGAGCAGAAGGGGGAAGAGGCTTTGGTAGCCTGTCTTGGAGCAGCGGGAGAGGGGATCAGGTATGTAAAGGTATCGCCCGAGATAAAAACGAGCAGTTAACCCTTGCAGTGCAGGGTTAGCCCACTGCAAGGGTAGTTTGTTTCTTTTTAACTAGAGATAGGATTTAAGTGAAACAAACATTTGTACTAGGCTTTCACCTTCACCATTCAAACTAAAGGTGCCCATACACTGTGCGATTATCGCACGATAATTGCGAGAAATCCCGCGATCGTACGATAATCGTAAAGTGTATGGCAGGCATGAAAACCAGCCGAAAATCTTAAGATTTTCGGCTGGTTTGTGGCATGCTCGGGAGACAAATGGCGAACGTGCCGGTGTGCGCACGCGCACACTGCCCGTTCAGCATTGCGGTCATCGGAAGCCACAGCGGGGCGGGCTTGCGATGATCCAAGATGGGCAGATCGTACTTTTTTTAATTACTTTACAACCATCGCAAGGTCTAAGGTCTTGCGATGGTTGTAAAGTGTATGGCCACCTTTAGATACACAAGATTTTCACATGATCTGGTAGGTTTCACAGGCAATAGCTGATCATTGGTTCACGAGTAGCATTGCCCTTATGATGATTGCTCTCAGAGCAGAGTGGATCATTCCAGATAATTGTGCAAACAAGTGGAAAATATAATGAATGACTTGTACAAGTAACATGAAACAGTCCTGTATTTTTCTTCTTCTATAAAAAAGAACACTCCCAAAAATCTTCCCCCCTGGTGTCAGGCATTTAGGCAATCAGTGGGCACCTTATGGGGTTATTCACAAAGCTGCCGAAGGAATAACCGAGCCCTAGTGAAGTGAGCCGAACATGTTCGGTTGAGCCAAAGTGCAGAAGGACTTTGACTCAGCCGATCCAACATCGTGAATAGCCAAATGCCACTGAGCGACTTTCGGCTTGGCTATTCTGCTCGGTACCACGGATAGCAAATCAATGAGAATAGTTTAAAAAAAGTTGAAAAAATAATTTTAAAATGTAAATAAATTGAAAATTAAAAAAAAATTAAGATTTTTTAAAAAAGAAGCAAAAATCCAAAACAATTGGGCGAAGCTAGCAGTTAGCAGTTAACTCCGCCCAACTCTTTCCTATTGGCCGGGACCTGCTAGAGTCTTCTAGCAGGTCACGGCCAATGAATAACAACTGAGCTCCGCCCAGTTGTTATTGTTTAATGACAGTTCAGCGTCCCCTGGTCATTTGGGGGCACTAAACTGTCATTACAACTGGGCAGAGCCAGCCATGACATCACGGCTGGCTCCACGCAGCTGTCATTTGCGGGGCAAAAGGCCGGCCTTTGGCTGGCCGTTCTCCCCGCTTCGGCTGACACTCCTGCTCAGTGAATAGCCCGTACAGCAGCCCTTCGACTGAACCGAAGTGCTCCCGCAACCAAAGCTTGCCGAAGGATCAGCCGAAGCTACGGCTGATTATGTTTCTTTTTGTTGCTTTTTTATGATAAATCACTATTAAAACTGGCAGCATATACAGTAGCTGGCCACTTGTCCCCAGTGCTGACAGGTCACGTTGGCATCTTTAATGCAGAGCTGTCAGCAGGATCCAGACTGGTTGCTTGCAGCGGAGGGTCATGTGAGTATAAAGAATAATGGCTTAGTGTCGGGGCTTCAGAGTTCAGCTAGGTTAGTGTCATGTTAGGGAATATGAATTGTGGGTCACGATACAAGTGACACAGTGGATTTGGAGACATTGTGAAGAACAGAACATGCAGAGAATAAATGTCAATACTAAGCAGGTTACTGCAGTTTAAAAGGACACGCCATGAACAATGTTAGGAGGTCACGGTGATGCACAGTCTTTGGCAGCCTTGACTGAGTTTCAAAATACTCTGTCAGTATGTTGTTGGAGCATTGATATCAGCAGTACCTCTACTGATGCTCTAATGTCTACAGTTTACTTAAAGCCCAAACAAAAATCGGTACCCTTGCAGTTAGGCTGTCCGCACATTGCAAGGGTTAAAGTGACATTAAAGTCACATTCTCCTCCCCCCTTCCCTTGCTGCTTTATGGACTTACCTTACATGATGCCTCTTGATCCGATCATCTTCTTTCCATTAGTTTTCAGCAATCCCTCCAGTGCTGGTGCCGGTCTCTGATCCGGCACTGACTGCTGTGTTTTCCTGCCCCCTCCCCCCAGTCTGTCCGCATGCACGCTGCCGGGCTTTGTGCATTGACTTACATTGTGTCTCTCCTCTTCTCCCGGCCGAAGATCTCTACGGCGCATGCGCCCGCCTCATGATCCTTCACGGCCGCTCGAGAATCTTCAGACTTTCAGACAAGAGTAAGCGGCGGAGACACAGGAAAGTAATTACCTATTTGGTAACTTTTTAATTTTGTTTCTATGTTTTTGTATATATTTACTGGTTGCTAGATATATGCAAAAAAACAAGGTTTAATTATATTTTTAGGGCTCATTTTTTACCTATGGCTGGAGTAAAGCAGATTTACTTACCTGATCCACGCTCACACTGGCTCCCTCAGGGCTGTTAGACCGGTCCCTCACTGCCTTTTCTGCCCTGAGCTCTGGTGGTCTAAGCACTACGGATGTCATTACATCTACTGTAGGTTTCACAGTCCTGCATTAGACATGATGACGCCCAAAAACAGTCCACCAGCCAGAGCGGATGGGGAGAAAAGGAGAACACTGACCACCTGGGGAGCGGGGATCAGGTAAGTAAATCTGCTTTACTCCAGCCCTTAGACAAGAATGAGCACTTAACCCTTGCAGCAAGGGGGTAGTCCCACTGCAAATGCCATTTTTATTTGGACAGAACTGGGCTTTGAAAGATTTGTAGAGTATAAAACCCTCTATCAAGTTTTTATTTCTCCCTGCTGGACAGATTTACCATTTCCTGTGAAGGGTGTTAGAAGAGGAAGTGAAGGTAAATCTCCCCAGCAGAGACACAGAGAGAAATATAACAAGCTCAGTTAAGTGGGGAAAGGTTATAACCTGTTTTTTATAATTTTTTCTTTCCCTTGTGGGGCACTTTCCCCCTTACATTCTGTCCAGGTGACCGGTGTCAGCACAGGATTTAGAGGGAAATTTACTCAATATGAGCAACCTAGAAAGCATTTAAAACCAGAGAGAAGATCTGAACCTTTCCCACCCAATCTTAAACTAAAAATAAGGTTTGGGCTGAAGTGTGTACCTGACTTGAGATGAGAGTGTTGGCAGTGGAAGTATACTTTGCTTTTAGTTCAAAATAATGTTCATGTACATTTGTGTGTTGACATAGGTTGGCCCTCACTAATCCATGCAATCCGGAAAAGTCACTAATCCAGCATTGTTTTAGGCAAGTTATATATCTCTCCTGCTTGGCAAAGTCATTGTCAGTCTCTTGTGTCGCTCCTTTTAATGTTTAGCTTGGCCAATGATTTATTGCCTTACCTGTAAAATGATGTGATGAGAAATAGGTTGTTAAAGAAACATGCAGTCTACAATTGCTGACCTTCTTAATTATAGTTAGATGGCTGACATGTCGAATCTCTGTAATCAATTATGTAGCTGAATCTGGATTATCACACCAGTAGCAACCGCTGAATCTAGCTGTAAATCTAGAGAAATTGAAAGAATCACAACGAATCTACATCATTGTTCATAGGGGACGAGTATCTAATGGATAATGTACATGGGCTGAAATCCAAGTGATCCATAGCAATTGTTTTTCTCATCTACTACTATAATTTCTAATGGTGTTATTCATGTTAGGAGCTGCAGTGTTCATGTCAGCACACAATGTTAGGCCCCTTTCACATGGTCCGATCAGGTGGCGATCCGTGCACGAATCCCTTGCTGAACGAAACGGTGACATCCGTGTCCAACCACTGGAATTACCAGACCCATGTTGGTCTATGGGGAATTGGATTTAAACAGACATGTGTCCGTTTACATCAGATTATCCCTGATCTGACATGGTCAGGTCCATCGAAACAGAACTTTGATCCATTTTTTTTCCCGGACCCTGCAGGGCCAGGGCAACTGGATAGAAATGGATTCCCATCTATTTAGATCTGACTGCCCATGGAGTAACATTGGGCTTCCAATCAGATCTGCCTGAAAAACTGACAGGCGTGCCTGAGCAGAAAGCCCATGTGAAAGGGGCCTTAAAAGACTATGATCAGGCTATGTTGGACATGTGGTGTTGTATACTTGTACGCATTGTAATTAAACCTGCACTAGGAACGTGCATGGTGGTCATATTATATTGAGAAGGTGGGTTTTCTATAGGCCCAATTCACAAAGCTTTACACAAGGATGAGAATCCTTATATTTAGCCTTGTGACTGTTCTTTTCAAATCTCATTGGACTCCGTAGAACATAACTGTCATTTAAAAAAAAAAGATTTTTTTCCCTGGTGTTTTAGCTTTGCGCTTTGCGAATTGAGCGTATAATGTCTGTAATAGATATGTATGATGACCATGTCTAGTGATTCCTTTGGGAAGTGTAGTGCCCTACATGTCTACAGAGTAAAATAATGGTATGCAATCATGAGCAGTGGTCTATGATGGTCACGCCAAGTGATCAGGTTGAGTTGGAAGCATGTTGTCCTTTATCTGTTTAGGACAGCCTTTCTCAACCAAGGTGTCGTGGCACCCTGGGTGCCTTTTTTGGCTTTTTTTACCCAGTGTAATGCCTCTGATATGAAGAGGACTCCTACTGAAAGGGGGCTCCTGATGGGAAGGGGAACTCTGATGTGAAAGGGGGCTCCTAATGTGAGGGGAGACTCTGATGTAAAGGGGAACCCCACGTTTTTGCATGGGGTGCCCCCTTTAACTCCATACCAGTCCCCTATCCCAGATGAGGGTCTGGTATGGATCTTGGAGGAACCACATATTGTTTCTTAATTTTTTCTTTACATTTAGACAGTGGTGCCTCGAGATTTTGCATACCGTACAAAGGGTGCTGTGGCTTAAAAAAAAGTTGAGAAACACTGGTGTAGGGTGCATCAGAGTATAAATTATTCAGTGGTCAAGTTTTGTTGGAAGACAAGTTATGTCTGCCAAATGTTCACTCCTTAATGGTTATATATTTCCCGGTTTGACAGCAACATCCCTAGAAGTTGTTTTCAAATGTTAACAGGTTTGTCCTTGGTCCTTGAGCAGATGCCAAACGGCACATGTGGGAGCCTTCAACTGTTTTGCAGTGACTAAAATAACTCTCCATCATATTGGCTGAAACTCAATTTATATGTGATAATGATTGGTGATGGGTCAAACAGGCCCGAGATTGGTTCAAATTCGTTCTTTAGAACACCCAAAAAGTTTAAATTCAATGCAAGTCTATGGGGGTAGAACTTTCAAAAACAATTGTCCCCTTTAAGAGGGCTTACATGCAAGTTATTGGCCATAAAAAGTGTATGGGGATCCGGGCACTGCCCTGGGGGACAGGAATCAATGGGGGAAAAAAAATCTTTTTAAAGGAGCAGTGATTTTAACATCACTTAAAGGGTAACAATAAAAATGAAAAATTCCTTTAAATATCATTTCAACAGAAAAAAATTAAATGTGTTTTTTTTTTTAAAGCGTGCTGTTCTCCCTCCCAAACAATAGCAGACCCTTTCGGTCTGGTAGGATTGTTAAGAGGGACCCGATTTAAAAAAAAAAAAGCGTGAGGCTCCCCTTAAGTAATTCCAGGCCCTTGAAGGAGAATTATGAGGCGAGTGATTTTCACTCAGCCTCATAATCTGAGCCGACCTGTGACAATGAAACTGTCACAGGTCAGCTCAGTAGATCGGGAAGTGAGCGAACACATACCGGCGCTCACTCACTTCTCGATCTATCCGTGCAGAGAGCCGTGAGTGTCACTCACGGCGGGTACAGCTGGCTCTACCTCTAGATAGACCGAGCCAGCTGTCACTCATGCAGCTGGGTGGATTCAGACAGAATTGTCGGGATCCGTTCCTGCTGCGGCGTCTCAGTATAACGCGAGCTGTATACTGAGCCTAGGGTGAGGGGAGGACGCTAGTTTGTGTCCTCCTGTTACCCTTAGGAGAACTATGGAGAAAAGCCCTAACCCCTAACCCCATAGTTCTCCTTTAAGGCCTGGTAGGAATTTTAGGAGGGACCCCATGTAAAAAAAAAAAAAAAATACAAAAGTTTTTTGGGGGTTCCCCCTTAAAGTCATACCATGCCCTTTTTAAGGAGGAACCTTAAAAAGTGGGGGGGGAGTGGGGTCCCCCCTAAAACTCCATACCAGCCCTTGATCTGCGTGGGGTGTGGGCAGGTGGCTTATTCACCTCAGGGTACCCCTTTAATGCGGCCTCCCCCCCCCTTGTTAATGAGTCCTTTATCACAAAAACAAACCAAAAAAAATGATCCAACGACGTAATCCAGGGTGAATCACAGCGTCCGGCGTTGTCCATGATGACGACTTGACAATATAAATAGAAATAATAATTTTTTTTAAACGACGGCCGCCGCCTTGTCCGCTGCGATGAACACCCGCCACAGAATGGCATTTTGACAGAAGCCGGCAACTTATAAACAATTGGGTGGAGCTAGCAGTGACAGCTAGCTTCACCCAACTGTTTACAGTTGTAACAGGTGAGCCATAATTGGGCAGAGTCATCATGACTTTGCCCAATCATGGCTCTCACAGTTCCCTGTGGCCTGATTGGGCAAAGTCTTGCACCTGACCAGTGGTCAGGTGCAAGGCTTTAGCCAGTCATCGCTCTCCAATGCACACAGTGCATTGCGGGGCGTTCAGCAGGCGAACAGCCCGCCGAATGCGCTGATAGTTTGTGTGTTCGGCCAACACACAAACTAGCGATGTTCGAGTCGAACTCACGAACATCGAGCCCAACCCTAATAATGATATCAGACTGTGTAATTTCAAAGACGAGTCTCACCACAAAGAAGCTCTCAACTGCAGCATTATCAATCACAAAGATGAAATAATATATACGATTTCCTTTGATGATAATCAAAGAAGAAATCATATATGTGGCAACTTAGAGTAATTTAGGGCTGCTTTGGAGGACCCCAGAACCCAAGAACCCAAGAACCTAGGGATTGACACTCTTTTAAATTGCTAGAAGTAGAATTTCGTGTTTATCCCAACACACAGTGTGTTTCCAAAGTTCAGCTTTGGACTTTGCTTTTCAAGTAGGTTTGTTGGCTCAGCTATCAGGAGGGCATTGTGATCTGTATTTTATTTGTAATCCTCTTTCATCACAACACCGGGTGAGCCTTCCAAAACTCTTTTTAGAAAAAAAAAATGCAACCTAGGATTTTACAATGATCCTTTTGCCCCTCCTATGACCGGAGATCTTTTAAATGCTATTATCAATGTGATAAAGAAAATGTTAGGATGTCTAAACATAAATAAGGAACTTTTAATAACATTTGTAGATCTTTAACCTCCCCTTCTGAAAATGTTTCATGACCAGACCACAGTTGACCAGAGTTTTTCTACGATTGGATGCCCAGATCAAGATAACCAATGTCAGTATGCAAATGTTAACTTGACAATAACCCTCTTGTCAAATTGTTCTGTTTGACAGCAGGTCTGAGAACTAGGAACACAGCAAGTTGCACATTCCTAGTTATCTGCTGCAAGATTATTTAGTGCTCTCATGACAAGGGGTATTCTGCATTCAGACTTAATAAGACATATTGAGGACATTGAGGGGTTGAATATCAGGCCGTCTTGCTTGCCTGTTTGTTCCCGGGCTTATGACATTGATGATAAAACCCATCACTAGGCAAAAAAAAAATAAAGTACTTTTGCACTGGGGCTACCCCTGCACTACAAAGGCTAAGTGCTTGTTTTTGTCTAGGGGCTGGTGTAAAGCAGATTTACTTACCTGAACCCTGTTTTCCCGACAGTCAGTGCTCTCCTCTTCTTCCCCTCTGCTCCGACTCGTAGACTCCTCATGTCTAATGTAGGTCTATGGAACCTGCATTAGATGTGATGATGTCAGCGGTTCTTAGAACACTGGAGCCCAGGGGGAATTAGGCTCCGAGGACTGGTCTAGCAGCCCCTAGGAAGCGGTCGGGAGCGGGAATCAGGTGAGTAAATTACTCCAGTCCTAGACAAAAATGAGCAGTAACCCCACTGCAATGGTAACTCAACTGCAAGGGTACTTTTTTTGTTTGCCCAGAAATGGGCTTTAATGGCTTCATTTTTTACTGACTTTTCCAATCTGCATACATATTTGAGAACTAAATACTGGAGCTGGTTGATAACAAAACCTACCAAGCAACTTGCATTTTCAATTGGAGGACATCAAAGGCAACCCCCATAATTTGAGCTTGGCCTAACCCTTCTTGCCTCATCAGCCTCCCTATTGGCCATTCCTTAACCATAAAGGACCAGTAGGGAGACTTGGAATGTTTTAAGACACTGGGCCAAGCTCTACGCTTACAATACAAGTTGAAATTTGCATATAAATTAATTTGCCCATCTCCTGATCTACTGATCATTTTCACATATAGATTTAATTAACTATGATGTATTTTCATATGTATTGAATTGCCCTGGTTTTATTTGAAGACCAGTCTGCGTTATATGTTTTAGCTTATGTTATAAAGTAGTGCAAATAATGATTGAAATGTGCCAAGGGCAGGAGCCCATAGCACTCAATAGGATTTCATTTCTTAACACTCAGATCAATAAAGTAAGTTTGCTGATTGGTTATTTTGGGTTGGTGAACTTTGCTTATTAAGTGGGCTTTTAAAAATATATTTTCTGCATATGCAACTTTATTTAGCAAAAGCCTTTGACACTACATGAAACCAGTACCTCTATGCAAATGTGCACGTGGTTGTCGGTGTTCTATCATTTTTAGATTCATTTAAGGACCAAGTAATAGGACAGGTGTTTGTTGGTTTCAAACATCTGTAGAAGATAAATATTTTTGGTAAAATTAAACTTTCAGGCTTATTCATTAAGGTATCACTCAGGGGTTATGTGCAAAGCACAATAATCCATATTGACCAACCAGAATACCAGGTTTCATATCACCCTTGCTCTTCACACAGCTATATTGAATAAATCAATCTATTAATAAAAGTATTCACCCTCGGCACTGTGTTTCCTATGAGAATCTAGCAGATACAAAAATGGTGAAGATGTTATATGGCATAAAACATATCACAAACATGTCATCCAATACACATTTGTATTTGGTTTGGATTACTAATAGGCAATAATAGGAGAGGAATCACCACAGTTTAGCCCTTTGGGGCATCAATGTCAAATATTAAAGCATATCTAAACCCCCCAAACATGTAATTTATTGCATCTAATCAGGGCTTAGATGTAGTTTGCTTTTTTTCAGGCTTTATTTTCACCTGGTGATCCTGTAAATAACACACTTCCTGTCCCTTTGTGGCTACACTAATTCCTCCACTGTATCTACAGAAGGAGCCATGGTTGTCACACAGGATGGACATGTCTGCCTTTGTTCATCTTCATTACATGGTGCATTAATGAGACTAATGAAAGATCAGGATGTTTGTGCTTTCTTTTCAGCTCAAAGGAAGTGACAAAGACGCTGAATTTCTGAAAAAAAATAAAAATGTTCTTAGCCTGAAACAAATTAAACGAATGTAGCCACCACGTTTAAGGACTGGTAAACTGCAATATACTAAATTCTTGTTTTTGGGTTCAGGTGCCCATATATTGTATATCATTAACCCAGGTGTGTACCCACAGATCATGGGGCCCCATAGCAAAGTTTGGATGGGGTCTTTCTTATGTCAGCTCTTCTTGATTAATAATGTCAGTGACAGCAGCAACTTCTGCAATCCTTATTGGGGCCCCCTTCCACCCCCAGGCCCCATAGCAGCCGCATGGGCCGCTATGGCTATTGTTACGCCACTGCATTACCCATCATCCAATGCCAGTAATAACAAGGGGGCACTATGACCAGGGTAGAAGGATTTTGGCAAGGCTGCAATGGTTTCAATAGGTTGCCTATAGTTTGCATGTGTGTCAGATAAGAACATTGCAGTGACAAGGATATTGGTACTTTACATATACATGCACACCCAAAGTATACATGCTTACATGTACAGTATATAAAAGAAGGAAAGATCGCTCTCGCAACAACTAAAATCACTCTTATAACTACTTAGATTAATGGGTTGAGGCCAGTCTGACTTGCTTGGTCTGTGCCTACATGTGTATATCAAGGAAAGAATGCTCTTTCAACAGTCTGAACATTATTTAACATCTACGATTAATGGGTTGAGGCCAGTCTGACTTGCATGATATGTTTGACTTGAACCAACCTTGCTTTTGTGTAAGCTTCCTCCTTTCTCTTTGAATGTGTATGTTGCCATGAAAAATGTAAAAAGCTTAGACTGTGGAACGTTTGGTGTTACTTTAACCCCTTAAGGACAAAGGCATTTTTTTAATTTTTTGTTTACATGTTATAATCCACATTTTAGGCCTGAAAGTTACTTAAAACCCCCAAACATTATATATTTTCTGAAAGCCAATACCCTATAGAATAAAATGGTGCCAGTTGCAAATTTTTATGTTTGGCGACATTAGCGCAACTTATTATCAAAACAAAAAAGTTTGTGAAAAATTTACTTAAGTGAAATGTATTGCCCCGAAACACCATATAAAACCTTTTTTATTTTATAGGTGAGGTTACAATGAGTAAATAGATACCCAACATGCCAAGGTTCAAAATTGTGTGTGTCTGTGAAACAGAATTCAGTACCCCAAAAAGCCCATTCACAACGCTTTAAAAGCCTCTACAGGTCATCAGTTTAGAGATACACGTAAATATTGGCCCTAGAATTATTGCTCTCACTCTGGCGTGTGCGGTGATACCCATGTGTAGCGCAGTGTCCGTTTTCGTATGTAGGCGCACTCGACGCGTGTTTATGTGACGACGCACATGCTCGCGGGGGACTTAAAAAAATGTTTTTTATTATTTTTCAATTTAATTTATGTAAAATTATTTTAAAAAACGTACAAGCCCCCCATGTGATAGCATATTGGTGGGGATAGGTCCTCTTTAAGGGGATACTGGGGGTCCAAAATACCCCTAGTATCACCTTTACACTCCAAATAAGCCATTGAGGTGCAGATCGGAGGGTTTGGAATCGCTTCTACTGTAAAGCCAGAGTCTGTTTAACCCCTTGAGGATTCAAGACGGGATTATCCCGTCATGGGTCGTGAAGGGGTTAAGGAACGCAGAGTAAGGATCATGTCATGGTGATCTTGCCGCTAGCAGCAACTTGCCAGAAACATGACCGTCTAGAGTGCAGCGTGAATACGCACTTCTATGGCGTTACGTCCTTGCTGGTTGACCTAATTAGGTTTGGCTCCAGTTCTATAGTGTTTTGGTTGGCAAGGGAGCAACTCCAGAGGAACAAGTGAGTGCTTTCTTTGGTAATCCCATTGTTGTTGATTTGCTGCCAGTGACAAGATCACTAATGTGACGTACACTTAGTCTTAAAAAACATGGAGGTACCTAGGACTAGTCAGATGTTCAGAACCAACAATGATGTCAAATGCTTACTTTCTTTATATTGGTCAAAAACCATATGACAATATCTTTTAAACCTTGCACCGACGGAAATAAATGGTCCATATCTTAGTATTTCTTTCTAAACATTTGCCACTTATCACCCTGGAGAAGTTTTCAATGTGAAGGTATTTACTTCAGCTCTCTGTTATTTATGTCCCCTCATAACTAATTAACACCAAATTATTTGTATTATTATACAAGATTTATAAAGCACCAACAGTTTGTGCAGCGCTTTACAAAATATAGTGAGACCGTACAACTACAATACATTACCATACAAAAGGTTTAGATGGATTCTGCTCGTGAGAGTTTATAATCTACAAGGAGGGGCAAATACTACAGAAGGTAATAACTGTGAGCTGAGGGATAAGCTGATTGAAGGAGTAGATGTAGTTTGAAGAGGAGGTAGAATAGGCTTCCTTGAAGAGGTGATTTTTCAGGGTCACCTAAAGGCAGGCAGAGTAGGAGATAGCCGCATAGGTTGGCGTAGAGAGTTCCAAAGGATGGGAGAGGCTCTGGAGAAGTTCTGAGGCAAGAGGAGGTGATGAGGGAGCTAAAGAGAAGGAGGTCATGAGAGGAGTGGACAGGACGGTTTGGGTGATATTTTGAGATGAGGTTGGAGATATAGCCAGGGGCAGAGTTGTGGGTGGCTTTGTATGTTGTTGTTTATTGAAGTATATGTTGTAGTATATTAAATTTTATGTGTTTCGCATTTGGAAGCCATTGGGGGGATTGGAAGAGAGGAGAGGCGGCCACTGCATGGTTGGTGAGGGGGATCAGTCTAGCAGCAGCATTCATGGTAAACTGAAGGGGGGATAGACTGTGTACAGGTAGGCCAACAAGAAGGAGGTTGCAGTAGCTGAGGCAAGAGATGATAGGTGAGTGAGTAATTAGCTTTGTGGTGTCAAAATCTAAACAAATAAAGAGCAAGAGGGTTTCATGCTAATTGTTTCACAGACTCCCAGGGGCTTGCTCCAGATCAGTAACTCACTGAGGTATTGAAGTCAAACACAGCACGGCAGCTAGAATTTTTAAAATGAGATCAGCAATGGCAGCCCAGATATTTCTCCAATGACAACTCTAATATAAACTGATGCTGATGTTAGCAAACAGTCAGTTTGGATTTCTAATGCAGTTTTGAAACTAAAAACAAATAACTGCAATGATTCATAAAAACGTGTTTTCTATGTCCCCCATCTCAGTAAGAGCAGTTAAGCTTATCAATCTCTTACCATATCACAAAAGCTTTGTGCTTATCAGCTAGTGACTTGTTTCCTGAAAGAAGCTTTAGTCATAGGTGCTAAAACTTTTTTTTTGCACATTTCCCAATCAAACAAGGGAACCAATGTTATGTAATTATTGTTTTTTACACTGTTCAATTGTAAGGAGAAGTCTGTGAACCTTTTGAGCCCATTCACACTTGTGCATTGTGTTGCATTGTCATGAATGGGCTCTCAGTGCTCCTGAGTGCATGAAAAATGCACCTGCACTATTTTTGACAACACACTGCACCACAATGCATAGGGCATTCACATCTGCGTGTTGGGGTGCACAGGTGCAGATTTACTTGCTGTATACATGCCTCGGGGTGCCATTCAAAAAGAATGACTGTGCACCGCAACACACATATACCTGGAAGTAATGGTAATGCGTGTTCACAAAATCGGTTTACCACGCATTACCACAATACACATGAGTGAATAGACCCTTTAAAATGTCTTATTTTCTGTAGGAATGGCTCCTAAAAGGTTTGATTTTCTCCTAACTGCTAATAATACTATAAAGTACAGTCTTGTATAACCAATAGCACACACGGCATTTTACATATCTTTATTAAACAAATTATTTAAATTAAAATATTAAATCAAATGTCATTTGTTATGATGAAAGGTGCATGTACACTTTTCATATATTTCACAACTAGTAGAACCTTTTTTATTGGTGGTAACTAGCACAACCCCCCTTATTGGTGGTAACTAGAAGAACCTCCTTTAATGGTGGTAGCTAGTAGAACCCCCTTTATTGGTGCTAACTAGAAGAACCCCCTTTATTCGTGGTAGCTAGTAGAACCCCCTTTATTGGGGGTAACTAGCACAACCCCCCCTTATTGGTGGTAACTAGAAGAACCTCCTTTATTGGTCTTAACTAGTAGAACCCCATTTATTGGTGGTAACTAGAAGAACCTCCTTTATTGTTCTTAACCAGTAGAACCCCGTTTATTGGTGGTAACTAGTAGAACCCCGTTTATTGGTGGTAACTAGTAGAACCTCCTTTATTGGTGGTAACTAGTAGAACCCTCTTTATTAGTTGTAACTAGTAGAACCCTCTTTATTAGTGGTAACTAGAAGAACACCCTTTATTGGTGGTAACTAGTAGAACCCTCTTTATTGGTGGTAACTAATAGAACCCTTTTTATTGGTGGTAACTAGAAGAACCTCCTTTATTGGTGGTAGCTAGAAGAATCCCCGTTATTGGTGGTAACTAGTAGAACCTCCTTTATTGGTGATAACTAGTAGAACCCTCTTTATTGGTGATAACTAGTAGAACCCTCTTTATTGGTGGTAACTAGAATGACCTCCTTTTATTGGTGGTAACCCAATAAAAGGAGGTCCCTACTTTGGGATCTGCTCATAAAAAATCTGCATAGCTATTCTTTTCAGCGAAACTGCAGGTTCATTCTGTGCGAATTAACCAGCTGTTGTGAGAATTGGGCAGAATCAATTGTTCTTAGTGTGTTTTCTCTTGTGGTCGAATGTTCATAAGACTATAAATAACATAAATCAGCTGGTGCTTGTGCTCACTTGCAGAATAATGAGCACTAATACATTATGAATAGTCCTGCCAATTCCAATAACGCCGGTATTACTATGTTGCAAGTACATACACTACCACAGACGTGTTGTAAATAATGATCACCTACACTGGTGCTGATGATTTCTTTTGGCAGATAGAAGCAATGTTGCAAAATGAAATAAGTAAATCTAATCACTGCTTTGCAACACATATGAGTTTTATTGGAATAGATGGGGCCATTCATAATATACTAGTGCTTCTTTCATCTGCGTGTGAGAAATAGCAACAGCATGTTATTTATATCTTTAATAAAATTCAACCCAAAGAGAAAATACCTTAAGAATACTCACTTATGACCCATTCTCACAACAGCTGGTAAACTCGCAAAGAACGAATGTTCCTGCAGTTTCAATGGATCAATAGCTATGCAAAAGATTTTTAGACCATTTGAGTAGCTACAAGTTAGACCTACAGTGTTTAGATGACTTTCTGGTATATACAACAGCATTGTATGTTTTTCTAACATCTTGCTTGAGCTACCTGCTTCAGAAAGGACTAGATTCTGACCTGGTCCTTGTATTGCCCATTCTAAAACACAAGCTTTAATTTCTTATATTTAGCCAATCCTTATTTTTTTAAATACATTTTGGATAGAGAAGGAAAGATTAACCCCTATCAGTTTTTTTTTTCCTGCTGCCTATGTCCCGATGAGAAATTACCTTTTACTTCTTGTCATGGAGACACAAAAGGAGGTGAAAGAAAATCTCTCTAAATGGAACTGTCTCCACAACAACTTTCCCTCTTGGAAGATTTCCTCTTACCTCATGCTCTGATGAAAACTGTACAATTCTGGATTTCCCATCAATTTCTGCCCTGGTAACAATGGACACCAAAACAAGCATAAAGGGTGAATCTTCCTAGCAGGGACCCAGTTGGTAATACAAACCTGACAGGGTTTTTTTTTTAACACTTCCACAATCTATCCAAAACAGGTAGACTTTAAAGTAATTTATCAAAACTGGAGCAGACAAAAGCTGGAGCAGCTGTGCATGGCAACCAATCAGCTTCTCCCTTCAGTTTGTTCAGTTAAGATTTGAAAATGAAAGGTAGAAGCTGATTGGTTGCCATGCACAGCTGCTCCAGTTTTTGTCTGCTCCAGTTTTGGTTAATTCCCTTCTCTCTGTTTTCTTCAGGGTTTTCGTTAATTTGCATTGTCTAACCTTATTTGCATTCACTAGGCATACCAGACACTATAGAATTCTTGGATATAATTTCACAATCATTGGCTCATCAATTATTGCAAGCCAGGACATGTGTGATGGAGGAAAAAAATGACCCATTTGATCACTATTTGGGGTTGGATGTAAATGGACATGCGTCAGCCTATATCTGCACATATCCAGTCAGGTCCACAAAAGCAGACCTGGACACAAGCTTATTGCATTTGGTCCAACAGACCTGAATGGCCCCAATGTAAGCGAATGTACACAGACACACAACTGCTTATATCCGGCCACCCATAGGAATACATTGCAGTCTATTTTTAATCCATCTAATCATGAGTCAAAAATGACTAAAGGAATCCTGTGTGAATAGTGCCTTAAGGCCTGGGAATTATCAGCCTGGATCTATAGCACTCCCTCAGGCCCCACTTGAGCCTGAGTGGGCTGCTTGTAATGGAGAAGTTACACAACTTTGAAAGGTAAGGAACTGAAGGGTCTGTATTGCTCAGCTCTCCTCACAACAGCCCCTGACAGCGTCATTCCACATCTATCACCTCCAGTGTTTCCATCTCCCATCTCCTCTCCTGAGCCTGGCTGAGGGGAACCTGGATCTGGCTGTATTCAGCCCACAGGTACTAATCCCAGAAATGAGAACACAGGATTCTTTCTGGAGTCACTGGGCAGACCATGCTCTACAACAGGGGTGCCCACAATTTTTTGTGTTGGGATCTACTTTTCAAATGACGAGCTACATGAGATCTACCAACGAAAAAGAAAAACCTTCCTCGCTCTCTCTTTCTCCTGGCTGCCTCTCCTCGCTTTCCTGGCTGTCTCTCCTTGCTCATCCTCCTCGCTGTCTCTCCTGGCTATCATTCCTCATTTTCTCTCCTGGCTCTCTCTTCGCTCTCTTGGCTGTCTCTGCTTGCTCTCTCCCCTGGCTGTCTCTCCTCTCTCTCTTTCCTGGCTGTCTCTCCTCTCTCTCTTTCCTGGCTGTCTCTCCTCTCTCTCTCTTTCCTGGCTGTCTCTCCTCTCTCTCTCTTTCCTGGCTGTCTCTCCTCTCTCTCTCCTGGCTCACCTTGCTGTATTTTGCAAACAGTGCAGTGCAACAGGTTGTGTAAAGTAATATTCTTTGATGTAATACATAGCACTTCAACCACCAATATCCACCAGAAAGGTGTCAGGGAGCTGGGCTCAGCAGGCTCAGGCTAATAGGTAATCATGTGTGCACAGCTAAATAAATATACCAAAATGGAATATAGGGGCCACCATTCACAACCTTCATGATCTACCAGGATCAGCTTTGAGAGCTACTGGTAGATCACGATCTACCTAATGGGCACCCCTGCTCTACAATAATGTAATTGCCTCTGTTCAGGCCCCTCACATCATCACTGAAAACACAAACTACATTTCCTTAGAACACATTTAATAGCACTGGCTCTTTTATAACACTCTCTCCTGTACAAATATGCTGAGAGCTCAGTGGCACTCACTGATGTCTATTTGCACTTTATTTGTCACAATGGATCTCATGTTTCATGAGGCTCCAGTGCTGAATACACAGTCTGCAGATTAAGAATCATTATTCAATAACACATTGAACGCCAGAAAACCTAAACATGTATTTACAGCTATTCGCTAGAGGAGAAATGTCACATTTGTAATGTACCCTACTTAAATCCAATTGTGCCTAATAATAATAATAATAATAACTTGTCTCACCTTTCTTGTTTTACAGCAGTCATCTTTCATCTATTGTACTGTTTATTACCCCTGAATGTATTTTCTTAAAGGAGAACTATGAGGGGAGTGCTTTTCACTCACCTCATAGTTCTAGCCGACCTGTGACAATGAGACTGTCACAGGTCGGCTCAGTAGATCGGGAGGTGAGGGAACACATACCGGGTTCGCTCGCCTCTCGATCCTGTCACGGCTCTCTGCCGTGACAGGGGGAGGGGCTGGATTCCCCTCTCCCCGCTCCGATCTGCCAGCGCTGACTGGCGGAACGGACGGGGGAGGGGGCGGGTACAGCTGGCTCTGCCTCTAGATAGGCAGAGCCAGCTGTCACTCACGCAGCTGGGCGGATCCCGTCATCTAAGTCGGGATCCGCTCCGGCGTCTCAGTATACCTCGAGCTGTAGCTCGCGGTATACTGAGCTTAGGGTAACGGGAGGACACTAGTTTGTGTCCTCCCGTTACCCTAAGGAGAACTATGGGGAAAAACACTGACCCCATAGTTCTCCTTTAAGGCTCTCAACTAGCTTTAGGTCCCAAGTGCTACATAGGCTGTGTGAAAGCACTATGCTTGCTTTGTATTATCACAGCCTCATACAAAATGATATATAGTTCGCAGCACTTATGCACACTCCACATTGCTCCTGGAGGGCAGGGACTGATGCAAATGAATAATATGTAAAATATTGCATAAATTGACAGCGCTGTATAAATAACTACCTGATAGAAAAATTCAGGTCCCCCTCTGCTGATTGACAGCAGCAGTGGGCGTTTGCATTAGTTAGTTTGCTATTGGCTATTGCCAAGTGCAATAGCCAATAGGAATCTAGCTATGCAATCGTATGCCTTTTTTTTTCTTTACTGACTGACGGTCGGGCCGTGGCTCCCGATGTCAGAAAAGAAAAAAAAAACGATCGCAGGGAAAGGTTTAATCTGCTTGATAGAGCAGATTAAACCTTTCCGGGAGAAAATGTTTCTCTCCCGGGCGGCCGGGAGCCGCTATCTAATAGCGGGAGACTCCCGGAGCTTCCGGGAGAGTTGAGATGTCTGCGGTAATATATAAAAAAGTAGGACTAAAGTCCACAAATACATCTGCTCCCACACCAACATCTTCTTATGGGTGCAGGGATAGGTGCACTAGATTGCATAGCTCATGTCCTTGGGGTTAAAAAAAAAACTTTCTGCAATGTTTTGTTTTAAGGCCGCAGTTCAGCTTTAAAGTAACACTGACATTACAGCAAAAAGGTTATATAAACTTTGCCTGCAAAATAAAATTTATTACTTAAATAGTAATGAGTTAAGTTTAGGTTCGGACCTAACCCTGTCCAAACCTGAGCTCCTCTGAATCTGAAGGAGGTCCTCCCAAACATGAAAGGAAGTTCCGTCCACGTCGCCCTATCAGCTGCAGGCGGGTGATGTCACTGACCTTATATCTCTACATGCCAATATTTACTAAATAGATACGTGGCCTTATAAGGTAAATTACATCAGCACAAGCATCACACCCTTTGTTTACATGCAGCTGCAGGCCAGGGAATGTCTGGCCGGCGGCTAATTAATTGGAAGTGCTCCTCTTTTCTTTCTGGTTGTTACTGAGACAGAAAGTGGGAGGAAATCCATTCATTTAGCGTTATCATGAGAACAACATGTGAAGGTAAATCTTCCAGTGGGGACAATCTGTCTAAGAGAGGAATTCATCTAAGTTTGCAGAGATTTCCTTGAACTCTCTGTTGGGTCTCCAGGACAGGAAGCGAATCTAACTAGCAGGAGACAGACAGTAAAAAATAACCTCATTTTTAATCCTTCTCTATTCAATCCAAGACTAAAACAAAGGTTTTGGCTTTACATACACTTTTTAATACCTACCTCTCCAGTAAGTGGTGACTTGGATCTTCATACAAAAGCGCTCAATGCCTGATAATGTCAGCACCCGAGCAAGGTATACTCAACAATTCCTACTCTTGCCCTCACCACCTCTACACTGCAGGGTTCAACCCTATGTAAGCTCCTGTGTGGGATGGTGTCAAAGCTCACTCCCCCCACATGACAGAGTTTGGTTCTGGGCACTGGGCACTCAGGCTGTCACATGGGTAAGGTCAAATGATCACCCATACCCAGGAGACCCACTCAGTTAGAGCAACAAAGCAAGGTCTCCAGTGGAGTGGGTAGGTTGCTAGGAAACCCAGATGAGTAAGTATATGTTGCTGGGGGTAGCTATTCAATCCCAACTCCAGGGAAATTTACAAAAACTATAATATGAAAATAAACATGAAAGTAACCTCCTATAATCTGCCCATTTAAAGCAAAGTGGCAGTGCCTCTTAAAGTCCAACTGACAGTCCACAGCCAGAGTGAAGGGGGAGAAGAGCGAGAGCAACAACTTCCGGGTGTCTGGGGATAAGGTAAGTAAAAGTGCTTTACTCTGGTCCCCTAGGCATAAAGGAGCATTTAACCCTTCTAGTGTGAGGGCAGCCCCACTGCAAAGGAAAACATTTAATTTCCTTGAAGATAGCTTTTTAAGAGGTACTGTCACTTTGCTTTAAATAGGCAGATTTAACAAAACTGCTTTTCTGTCAAACTTTTATATAATTGATTTTGTAAATGGTAAATATCGTTTTAAATGCTACCGGAAGATAGCCAAATCAGTCCCTAGAAAAAGTAGAAATACACAAATATATTATATAAATATATACAATATACATAATAAAGAAAAATTATTATTATTATTTATATATATATATATATATATATATAGCTACATACATACACACTGCAAAATGTCAAATTTTGTTGCAATTGTAAAACTGTGTAATGGCCCTGATTACGTGGGGTTACGAAGGGCTTACAGGACCAGTAATGCTGTTGTACTAAGTACACATATGTACAACTTTTAGGTACAGAAATTTGTTTTGTGGTGCTGAATTGTGAAACTGCGCTGTCATCTTGAAACAGGTGCAGCAATTCTCACAGCAGCTACCAGGTTTCAAGATACTGTTTCTGATTCTCTCATACTGCTTTCCACAGAAATTTTAATGCATAGAGCCAGAAGGGCTTCAGTCAGTTTCGCTCCTGCTTCTACTGCAAAATGAAGACGAAGACAAGAGCAGCAAGACGAAGGCTGGAGATTGAACTGGAAGATGAGGATGAAAGTGTGTCACAGCAGACGTCAAGTGAGGATGATAATGATAAGTGTTTTGTGTATAAAGAGAGGAGTAAAGGGAAGAGTCAGGAGTCCGGGAAGAGCACGAGGAAAAGAAGGCAGATGTCACAAGGGAAGGAACATAGTGTCCGAAGACTGGAGAGCAATGAACGGGAAAGACAAAGGATGCATAAACTGAACAATGCATTTCAAGCACTTAGAGAGGTCATTCCACACGTCAGAGCAGAAAAGAAACTCTCCAAAATTGAGACGCTGACTTTAGCTAAAAATTACATCAACACATTAACTTCTACCATACTGAACATGTCCAATGGATGCTTGCCCACTGTTCAGGACACTGGCTCTGGCCGCAATGGCAGTAAGTTTTACAAGCATTACCAGAAACAACACGGAGAGGAGGACAATGATGAACACTTAGAAAAATACTCCACACAAATTCACAGCTTTAGGCAGGGCAGTTGATAAATCCGGTATATTTTTTTTTACTTTCATACTAGGCACATTCTCAGAAATACGATATATTCAAAATAACATTTTGCTACTACAGTGTACCAATTATATAGATATATTGCTTGTCCACCCACCAGCACTTTACACAGCCGTTCAAGAAATCAGTTCAGGTTTTCATTCCGGATAATTGAAGTTAAATATGATTTTATTTTGGGGATACTTACGTAAGACATAGGTGTAGATTATGGTATTGTGGCAGGGGAAATTTAATATTTAGACTTTTTAGGTAGGGTAGGGTGGTTGGTAATTCTGTAATATATGTGTATTTGAAAAATATATGTAAAAACTGATGAGTTCAATGGCAAACAGTCACAAAATCAATGTTTAAAAAAAAATAGATGTAGCATCTGATTTGCAAAATAAAAAAAAATCAATTTTTTTTTACCTTATGTCAACTAATAGTTACTTGATCGCTACTCCGAATATTTAAAGTAAAATTCAATAAAAATAAAGGCGCCTTGGGTAACAGGTCATCATCACTGTTTGCACTGGCCTATGAAACATGTCCAGTTGATGTAAATAAGTTTTAGACATTAAGTATCAGAGATGTAATAGTGTCATGTATGGTGATCTTGATGCTGTAGAAGTTCATAATATGGCAAGTAAGGCAGCTGTTACATTAAGTGGATTATTTGTGCATCGGACAACCATCAATAACATCACAATGCTCTAACCAGTGTATTATTGGTGAATCCAAAAAAGCACCAAAGAAATCACAATGCTCTAATGAGCGCAATAATAGTGAATCCAAATAAGCACCAAAGAAATCACAATGCTCTAATGAGCTCATTAATAGTGAATTTAAACAAACCTCAAAGACATCACAATTGTGTAATGAGTGTGTTAATAGTAATCCTAGAAGCACAATGGACAATGCAGAAATTAGTACATTTTACAATCACTAGAGACCTCTCAATGAATTTGTGAATTATTAGTAAAGACAACATCAGAATACTAAGCTCAATGCATTAACTGGGCACCTGACAATCACCAGCAACATCACAATACTGCATTGAGCGTATTAAAGGTGAATCTGACAAGCAATGAAACATCACAATCATGTACACAGTGCATTAATAGTGCCCCTGGTGATTACCTTAGACATCACAATGCTATACTCAGTGTACTTATAATAGATATGACAATCAGCAGAGACACCACAATGCTGTACTCAGTGTATTAATAGTAAATATGACAATAATCATGAACAACACAATGCTGTATCAAGGGTAATGATGGTGAACAAAACAAACATTGAAACAGCACAATGCTTTACTCAGTGTACTAATAATAAATATGAAAATCACCAGAGACATCACAATGCTGCATTGAGGGTATTAATAGTGAATATAGCAAGCACCAAAGCATTACACTTCAAAATGTATTTTTTATTGAGCCTGCAAAATGTACGTACACTGTACGTCGTCAGTCACGAAGGGGTTAATACAAGATATAGCAGAATTAGATTTTCATTTTATTACTATTGGGCTTTAAGAAAGGGCAGTCATCTAAATATTAATATATTAAGAAACAAAAAGGTATTTTTTTAGACTAACTATGCATTTTTAATGTCTATATTCAACTTATGTTGTAGATGGGTTTAGCTGGGAATTGTTACCAAATACTTTTGTGCCTGGGAAAATAAGTTTATTGGGAACTTTGCTGCCGTATAGTAAAGGGAATTATAGGCAACGGATTGCAGTTATTCCTTAGAAATGGTCTGAACCTAATAAGCTTATTAATATGCCTGGCACATTATCTGCACATACTAATTCCATACAAATAAAATAAATGGTAAATGAGGTGCTCAATTTTTCCTTACAGGGAAATGCTGTCTGCATGGGATTGGCTGAAAACTTCCAATGTAACTGAGAATTTATTGTTTATTTGCTCAAATAAATAAACAATATTTGGACCTTCTAAAGACCCTCCTTTGGCAGGACAGACCTTATCCTTTCACCAAAAGAGGAAGGACATGTTGACAATTGATGCAGTTTAACTGAACTATGGGCAGAATTTGGTCAAGATTGCATGGCCCTTACAGTGTCCTGACTTGACCATGCATGATGGGACGTAGTTGCTGCATGACAGTTCCTTGCTTCGAATGAAGATATCTGTGTGTGACCACCTTAAATGATACAAAGTTCACAGTTTATCCTAATACATTGTGTACAAATACAATGGCAAGGAGCTTCAGTCATTGAAAATGCTGAATTTACTAAGGCAACCCTATGGGCTTCGTGTAGATTGTTTGTATTTTGTTTAAAAACTCTTTCCTGTGGATATATGTATGTAATTTGTGTAGTTTGTGATAAAGTGACTTATAAGTGATGAAACTAAGGTTAGTAGGGGGATCTGTCTGAATAATGTACTTTTATCTGGCAGTCCTTTTGCTAAAGGAGCCAATATAGCGCTGAAGACATCATAGTCAGAAGCCTGCAAAATGTAAACCATTAATAATGATTTCAGTTCTGGACATTGTACCTTGCAAATCAATCATTAATCGTGTATCAATTAACTCATGGCCTCTGTAAATCCATTCAATCATAACCATACATTTAACAGAATTATTTGTGGTGATAACAGTTTTCACTACAATCAGCTTTGGTGTTTTCAGAGAAAGGTGTTAACGCTACAGCATATGAAGACATGTTATACAATCTAGTTCTTCCAACATTGTGACAACAGTCTGGGGAAGGCATTTTGTAATGTGCCATGACTGTACCCCGTGCACAAAGCCATTTCCATAAGGAAATGGTTTGAGGAGTTTGGTGTGAAGGCCCTCATGTGCCCTGCACAGAGCCCCGTTCTCAACCGTATTGAACACAATTGAGATAAACTGGAACGGCGATCGTGAACCAGTTCTTCTCATCCAGTATCAGCACTTGACCTCAAAATTCTCTCTTTGCTGAGTGGGCACAAATTGCCTCAGACACTCTCCAAAATCTTTCTGGAAGAGTGGAGGTTGTGACAGCCACAAAAGCGAGAGGAGTCTATATAAATGGCCATGGTTTTGGAATTGGTTGTCTAACTTTGCGGCTATACCAGTTTCCGCTTTTCTGGGAAGACTTTCCATGAGATTTTGGAGTGTGTCTTTGGGCATGTGTGCCTATTCAACCAGAAGGGCATTTGTGAGTTACTGGTGTTGGATGAGAAGATCTGGCTTGCTAAATTATGTTCCAATTAATCCAAAGGGTTTTTTTTAGGGTTGGGGTCATGGCTTAGTATGTCAGAATTAGTAGTTCTCACACCTCAAATTCTTACATACATCTTTTGGAGTATTTACCACTTATCAGGGTGGTTACATTATAAAAGGTTCTATCTCTTTAAACCCCAAAGACCATATGATGCCCTTTTAACGTTGTGGCAGCTGTTTGGCCAAGGTGAAGCAATATTTTTTTATATTTTATAATGTTTAACCCCTTTGTGACAGGAGACTAACACTGTACGTCCTGCCACGAAGTGCCCAAATGACTCACACGTACACTGTATGTGATAAGCTATTTGGGGTTCTGCAAGGCTGGTAACCACTGCGAATGAGCGGTTTCCTTTATTAACGGATGCCTCAGTATTGAGGCATCCACTAATGAAAGAGTTAAGCTTTTTTAGACACCCAATCCCTTTCAGGAATCGGGTGTCTGACAGTGAGAGCAGAGCCGCATTTACTGCTCTCACTGACAGCTGGTATAGATCGGGAAATCCTGATGTATACCGGCTTTTTTTTTCTTCTAAGGCTGGGATCACACCTAGGCGTACCGAATACGCGCGTTTGCCAGCGCGTTTTTACTACGATTCGCGGTTAAAAAAAAGCGCGTTTCCGAGGGCTATCCGGCTGTATCCTAATGGACACGCGTGGCAAATACGCCCCAAAGAAGCTCCTGTACTTCTTTTGGCGTAGGGCGTTTTGCAGCGCGTTCCTACGCGCTGTAAAACGCCCAGGTGGGAACCATGCCCTTAGGCAATCATTGGTTTTCACATGTTGAGAGTTTTACAGCGCGTAGGAACGCGCTGTAAAACGCCCAGGTGTGAACCAGGCCTTAGATACATGTTTTGATTGCTGATACAATGTTGCAGGTTTTCTGATCATTGTTGGAACGATCAGAAAACCTTTAGTGACATCTGATCCTGAAATGCTGCAGGATCAGTGTCACTAAGGTTATTATTAGTTGTTCTTAAGTTTGAAGCAGCCTAATAATAACCAAAAAATTATTAATTTATCAAGCAGTAATAATGAGATTAATTGATGACTGCTTGATATAATTGAATAACTAAAATACAAATTTAAAAAAATAGTGAAAAGTGTAAAAAAAAACAAAAATATAGTGTAAAAAATACAAATAAATGTAACAAAAATCCTAGGAATGTGAGGTTTTTCCAAATAAAGGACAAATAAATAAATGTATTTTTTAAAATACTTTTAAAAAATATTTTATTTGACCTAAGTGAGGTGTTAGGTACACATAACGCATATACATATATAGCCCTATCTGTCCTCTAAAAAACAATCTATAATATGTGTGGGTACACTTTGTAAGAAAGTATATTACTGACGTGCAAGAATCACACATCAAAAATGTCAAAAGTGTGTCAGTCATTTACATACAGAAACTAAAAGCAAGCTCAGTCATGAAGGGGTTAAACACTCCATACAAAAAGATTACACTCAATATAACATGTCAGCATGAGCAGTATACAATATAGCAAAAAAAAAACAACAGAATCATATATAGACCAAATGGTACCAGGATACGTGCTTGTTCAGGGCTGCCTACATGCTAAAGAGAACCATGGTGTCTATTGTATACAACCAGTGGTGGTGGGGGTGCATTTTTCAGCGCAAGGCACTGTTTTCTTTTTGTTTTCCTTTTGTTTTTTAACTTTATAGAAATGTCAAAGTGACATCCTATCCATCTGTATACACTGCAGCGGAGCAAAGACCTTGTGAGCTCCAGTGCAGTGTGCAAAAATGCAGATATAGAGAAAGGTTACAACGTGTTCAAATCACATACAGTAGATATATCAGCACAAGTTTCCTCCAATGCATTAATGAGACACGTGTGTTGGAAAAGAGGACTTCACAAGGGGCTTTGCCTCCCAAACATTGCCATGTTAAGGTGCTCTCCTCTTCTGTACCACGCCGACATCATGTGATATTGAGTGTAATCTTTTTGTATAGCGTATAAAACATTCTAACATATATAGAATATTGCTGCAATACATTTCTTGGTGCTTTTGGTGTATTCATTTTACCTTTATGCACCTTGGCCAAACAGTTGCCACAAGGTTGAAAGGGGACTTTTGTCTAAAAAGTTTTTGTACTGTATACTGTAGCATTAACGGTACCCTTCACTGGAAATGCCTGAAGTGAATAATTTGGAGGGGTGTCCACTTTCCGTCATAAATTGTATCATCTAGAACAATAAAGAGACATTGTTTATCCTCTGCAGCTCGGCAGAAAGATATTAGAGGCACATGCACAATAATATTGATTGTTACCAACATGTACGGTTTGGAAGCACATTGAATGGTTGGAAACGCTCCTTACTGTCCCCTACGCAAAGGATACTCACCTGATTGAAAAACAATACTTTACTCACTGCATCAATCTGCAAATCCCCATGCTTTACAATGATTCAATAAAATCTGAATTGTTTCCATGAATACCATCTTGTCATTTGTCCTTCTGTCAATGTAACCAACGTCTTACATGAGCTAGCCCAGTGGTAGGCAACCATGGCAATCTAGCTGCTGTGGAACGACAAGTCCCATGAGCAAATTGTTGGCGCTATATAAATTCTGTATAATAATAGTTATTACCAGACTTTAGAAATGTAGTTGAGGGCTTGTTCACACCAAATCTGGACCAGATCTGCATGAGAGTGCGTGTTGCTGTGTTTTTGCCGTGTTCCGGTCCATTCCTTTCTTTCTTTTTTAGCCTGAAATGGGCTTTCAGTGCGTTCCAGTGCATTTGCATGCATTTTTTATGCGTTTGCAAGCATTTTGGTGCGTTCCAGAGCAGAAATAAATAGGACATGCTGCAGTTTTTCCACATGCTTTGGAACTGAACGTTGTGGTGTGAACTGGAGCCCAAAATACCATTGGAATACATTGGATGCCTTTTTGATGCGTTCTGTAACTGCTCTGATCTGCATCTGCTCCGCACTTGGTGTGAACAAGCCCTCAGGGACTGTGGGATTTGGAGCGGGTATTATAGTTATTGGATACAAACTTAAAGGACAGAGTACTGGCACGAAAAACAAGAGGATGTGCCTGAAAAAATGTTGAAAAGAGCACAAAAGAGTGTGAATGAACTCTTCGTCAAGACTGCTCAACGACATCAGGAGACCTCATTTCTTCTTGACAATCTTTCCAGAATACTCTGGTTGGTGTGATAAGAACACTAGGCAGATTCCAACTGTGATCAGCAAGTTACAAGAATAACCCCAACACCTGATTGTCACCTACAGTATATCCCCAGTGGACTCTTTCAGCTCCTCAAAAACATGGGCAGAGTCAAAAATGTGTCTGCTGAAATCTATAGATTTTTAACTGTCCCAAAGGTTCAGAAAATACCACGTCTGCAAACAGGGGTGTCCCTGGCCTAGACTATTTGCCACTTGAAGCCAAGGGGGGTGCTCCCAATGCACCTTATAGGAAAGGGGATCGCTAGTGATGCATGTTTTTTTTTTGGGGGGGGAGTTGTGTCCGATGTCCCACCCAGCTCACTGATATCACTGGTTGCCAGGAGCAGGCAGGCTATTTATAGGCCCGTTGACTCACACCTCATATTTCCATTAACTGTAAGTTCTGGCTGGTTAAATAATTTGGCTTATATCCCCTACAAAGACGGATTAAAGAAGAATGGAGCCCAAGGTAGTATTAAAATAGGCCCGCTAATTGCATTGTCTGTGCTGGCATTGGGAAGTGACAGACAGGTACACAGCTTTGGCCTACATTGCTATTCCCTGGGTTTACTGGAGGAGCTGAGCCTCTGGACATCAACTAGGTCATGCGATCCTGCCTAGGGTGCCTGGTGGATGATCTGGCCCTGATTCCTTAGGCTGCCCATAGATATTAGAAAGAGCTTACATGTACAGACATGATCCAAATGCCTTCAGGGGTGCAAATCTTTCAAACACGGCAGAACAACCCAAAACCTTGTAAGGTTGGCTCTGCCAACTTAGCAAATTAATGTTCAGCTAGATGATGTCAACACTGCTTCTCTTGGCGTTTTCTAACCTGCCTCAGCGATGTTCTCCCAAATAGCTGGCAATAATTGGGAAGAGTTTCCTTAGAGAAAAACAAAAATGACTGCACTGTGTGACACTCATGTGCCGCTTAAGAGATTCTGGCAATAAAATGTTTCTATCAGTGTTCCCAGGTCAGCCAGTACAGTGGTACCTCGGTTCACGAACGCTTCTGTTCGCAAACAGGAAGTTCATAAAAAATGTTTCCTCCGTTCGCTAACTCCGTTTCGGGTGACGAACACAACCGCAGCCATTTTCCCTGCTCTGATACATGGTCATGGCTTCCTCTAGCGGAGATCACAGTTTGATTCGGTTCACGACCAGAATCGCGGAACAAATTAAGTTTGTAAACCGAGTTACCACTCTATAAAGGGGATCCTTCTTACTGTTCTTTTTTTGTTAGATTACGGATAAACATGAGCAGAACTAAAACTTCATGTAAGGTAGACACTGATCTTAATTTTCCACAGGAATAAAAATGAATATACCAAATGGTGATGTCATTGGACCATTCAAAGTATATGGAAACACTAAAATCTCATATAAGACTTACATATTATTGTCATTTTCAAACTAATTTTCAACATTTTAAAATGTGCATCTTTCATTAAAATAATATCTTGTGATCCTGCCATGACGGTCCTTGTTCAGCTACTTCTTATTGTAAGGTGACAGTGCTCAGCTCCTTACTCCCATCTTTGCCCCTGCATTGCTATCCGGTCACATGGGGTTCCAATGGAGACTACAAGTTGTTGTTTCAACAAACACTGCATAGGCATGGTGCAGTGGCGGAACTACCAGGGTCGCAGCGGTCGCCGGCGCGACCGGCCCTG
>NW_017306271.1:4481529-4530472 GCF_000935625.1 Nanorana parkeri | reverse complement strand
CTATCCCCCACGGTAGTGTGTTGTTTTTTTTTTTACAGCCTGCGCCTGCTTGAGCTTCCTTCAGCTGAGAGAACGAGAGGACCGTGACAGCTGAGGTAAGTACTTTCCATTATAGAACATGGAACAGAACATGGCTGAATTTGGTACTGACTATATTCTATTCCATGTTCTGTAATGACATTGTATTACTAGGAAACTACAAGTCGGCAGTTCAGCTGGGACTTGTAGTTCCCTGTATGATATAAGGCTGTTTTAATTAATTCCTCATGAAAGTACTAGTAATACAATGCCATAGAAACATAGAATAGAATATAGTTGAACTTGAAAGTTACTGTACTATAATGCCATTGTATTACTAGTCTTTTCATGAGGGATTCATTAAAACAGCCTTCTATCATACAGGGGACTACAAGTCCCAGCATGCACTCACTGTCCCTGTACACCTCTCACATATCACCCAGTGAACTACTGCAGGGGGCACGCATGCTGAACTTGTAGTTCCCTGGGTGATTTATATGTGGGGGTGTACAAGGACAATGAGGGCATGATGGGACTTGTAGTTCCCTGGAAGTCCTAGCATGCCTTTATTGTTATACCCCCAGGGGCCTGGAAAGAAAGTAGAGGGCCCAGCCAAGTAACCGCCGAGGCCCCGACACTGCCTCCTGGGACTACAGCTCCAAGCAGGCCAATGCTCTGCAGCGTGGGGGTGGGGGGGGGGGGGGGGGGGGGGGCCTTCATGGCTCCTTGCACAGGGGCCCTGAGGTTCCTAGTTACGCCTCTGGCATGGTGCACTGTTGTCACCAATAGGAAGTGGCCCTGAGGAATGCCATGTAGCCATTTCTGGAGTGCATGCATGTAGTCAGGAAGTGGCTACACAGAGGCCGCAGAAAACACTAAGAAAGCTAGAAAAAAAATGAAGATGAGCATTTAAGTAAAAAAAATGGTAATGGTAAATGGTTTATAATACATTGTGCTTTAAAAACTAACTGTTATTTAGCTGGGGTTTACATCTGCTTTAAGCAATGGCTTCTAATTGGTTGCTTTTGTTTACTACACTTTACACATAGGCATTGCATTCTGTATTCCTGTATTCAATGACCCTTCATGTGTTGAGCTTAGCTCAGTGCTGGTACAGAAGGGTGACAGCAGCAAATGCTATTACAGTTGTTTTTTTTGTTATTGGCATGGGATCCGGACAGAGCTCTTATGAACAGGATCTGTACAGAGGATTTAATTTTCAAACCAAATAATTGCAAATGCTAACCAACTAGTTACGTTAAACGTTCAAAGAAATGTCAGAAGATGGAGTATCTAATCTTCCTCTTGCCAGAGGGGTACACAACGTATGATACTCGCTGCCAACTGACAGCCAACTGGAAACGATTAGACTATATGGGCACCTTGCTGATGTGCGTGCTGGCTTCTACTGTTACATTAAATCACTGTTTGCCTTCTGGCTTTCTTGTTAGGGAAAATCTTGTTTGATCAATCTGCATTTCCTTTTCATGGTATTAGCCACTTGGCACAGAGAGGTATGTTGATATCATCATAGGAAAAGTTAAACATTTAATAAAGTATGTACAAGGTATTGTACTAAAGTCAGATATTTGGGGTTCTGGAACCTTTATTGCTTTTTCATGCGTCTATCATTTAGATGTAAACCACGACTCAGTGACATTTCACTTTCTAAAGCACCGTGTATCACAAACAATAGCACAAAAATCTTTGTTTTCACCTTTATTTCATTCTTTGTTGCATCTCAGTGCTGCTGATCTTTGCTGTCAATTTTTATCTACATCCAGCACTCCAGCAATAGCCAGATGGCATTTCTCACGGCAGATTTCTTAAAAGTGACAATGGAACACCCCCGTGCAATGAGCGTTGGCACAGCTGCTTCTAGTGTACATCAGAAGCCGGCGTAAAAAGGTGGCAATGCAGGAGCACAATTAAAGGAGAACTATGAGGTGAGTGCTTTTCACTCACCTCATAGTTCTAGCCGACCTGTGACAATGAGACTGTCACAGGTCGGCTCAGTAGATCGGGAGGTGTGGGCCCCCCCCCCCCCCCCCCCCCCCCCCACACACACACACACTGCAATGGTTAAGTGCTTGTTTTTGTCTAGGGAGGAAAATAAAAAAGACTGGCCCCTGCAGCCTCTTTCCCCTTGCTTTAGTGATGGAATGTCCCTTTGTGTCCTCACGTCCTTTACATTGTATTGGGCATGAGGATGCCGAGGGACATTCCATCACTGGAGTAGAGGGGGAGAAAGGCTGCAGGGACTGATCCAACAGCCAGCCAGCTGAGAGGTTCCTTTGAGTATATCTCTTTTATCTCCTTTGCTAGACGAAAACGAGCATGAGACTACCCCATGCACTGCAAGGGTTAAGACATTATTTGCCCAGAGTCCTTCCCTAAGGCACCCTGTGCCAGACAACACAGCCCCAGAACATGAATCAAACCTCCTCCATGTTTCTCAGTAAGTACAGTGTTCTTTACTTTGAAAGCTTGATTTTACCATCTTTGAACAGAACGGATGTGACTTGCCAAAAAGCTCCAGTTTTGCATCACCTGTGTGCAGGACCTGCTCCTAGAAGCATTGGGGCTTGTCAATATGCATTTCAGGAAATTCTAGTCTAGCTTATTTGTTATTCATTAAACAGTGGAGTCCCTCTGGGTCTTCTTCCTTTGAGCCCACTGCTATTCAAAAAGAGATGGATGGTGTGATCAGACACTGCTGTACCTTGACCTTGGTTCTGCTTGTATCTTTTTGGAAGTTTTCCTTGGCGTTTGTCCACCATTCGCTCTATCCTTCTGTTCAATCTGTGGTTGATTTTCGTCTTGCGGCCACATCCAGGCAGGTTGACTACATTCCCTTGGACCTTAAAGTGACACTAAACCTTCCTTCTTTTATATATAATGGAGGCACAGATCATGTCTCAATCTGTTATTTTTCAAAAAAAGTTTAAATTCCTAGTTTTCTAGTGGGTCCCCGCATCAGTGCCTTCCCTGCCCCCTGCACTGGTGCCTCCAGCAGCTAAGTGGCTGCTATGGAGGCACCCTTGCGTGCTCCCGCAGTGGCCGTATGCATCCATAGACACACACAGCGGTGCGGGAGGCCACTCCCCTCCTCTCCGCATCACAGCTTGATTGACGGCCTATGGCTCCTCTGCCCTCAATTTCCTCCCCCAGAACCAGGAGGTTTGGGATGGAGGATCGCTGTGGGGACCAGCGGTGGAGACATGCGACGCTGGCAGGTAAGTGTGTGTGTTTGTTTTTAGGAGGGGGGTGGGGGGGGCAGGGGAGGCCAAAAGGTACTTGGTGTTTTTGCCCTAATGCAGAGAGTGCATTAAGGTAAAAAACTCCCAGATCTTAATACTACTTTAAGCTTCTGAATAATATTTGCAACTGTAGTCACATTAGCATCAGGCTTGGAGATGGTCTTATAGTCTTCAACTTTGACATGCTGGCCTATAATTTACTTTCTGATCAGACCTTGTTCAGTGTCTACAGTATGTTTTGATCAAAACTTTTTCCAGGTCTATGTTCAGTGTGGTGAACACAATGATACCAAACAGTAGAGTGACTACTTTCCTCCATTTAGATTGACTGACTGATTACAAGATAGAAGACGTGGGATACTAAAAGCAGGGGTACCAGGATAATATTTGTAGAATAAGCAATAATGAATCTCTTTTCACACTTTGCTTTATTCTGTAACATACCAAAAGCATGCAGATATATATTAGAAAATTGCTTTTAACTTCATCCATTTTCAGGAGGAATGAAGCATTGTTTCAATGACCTGTAAGGCCTGGTTCACACCTGGGCGTTTTACAGCACGTTCCTAAGCTCTGTAAAACGCTCAACATGTGAAAACCAATGATTGTCTATGGGGATGGTTCCCACCTGGACGTTTTACAGCGCGTAGGAACGCGCTGCAAAACGCCCTATGCCCAAAGAAGTACAGGAGCTTCTTTGGAGTGTATTTGCCGCGCGTATCCATTGGGATACAGCCAGGTAGCCCTCGCAAACGTGCGTTTGTCGCGCGTTTTTTTTAACCACAAATCGCGGTAGAAAACGCGCGTTCTTCAACATTAATAGTTTTATCATCTACCGTGCACTGATAAACTGCTACCTGCATCTAGATTGGTTGTTATTAGCAACACACACATTTGCATGTCTGGACTGCACCTTGTATCAAGAAGGAAATGAATGAATTATGTGTGCAATATGATGGCTTCACCAACTCACTAATCCTAAATAAAAAACAAAGAAAAACCTACATGTGCTAATAAAGTGTAGAAAATATTATTCATTGCAGTTAAAAAAAAAAAAAAAAATCAGAACGAACAGAACAGAACTACATATAAAAGCACCCTTTACGTCTTTTTACAGAATTCCTTAAAAAGGTAATAAAATAATATTTTAGTTGTTTTCTATCTCCTGAAATGTGTAGCTTCTGTGAAGGCCATGAGTGGGAGAGAGTTGTTGTAAGAGGTTATGTGCTAGGTTAATTATTAAGGACTACTTGTTATGGTGAGGTTAAGGTTATGGTGAGTTTAAGTGTTAGGATCAAGTGTTCTGATGGAAAACTAAGGATATACGTCTTCTTGCCTGCAGCACATGGGTGACACCGTTCTGTGTGCTGCTTATACCTAACTTCCCTTTGCTCCCTTGTCTTTCCTTTTGAACAAATACTTACATGGACAAAGCTCAAGGTTCCCTTTGAATGATACATTTTTGAGTTTGTTCTATTTAAAATATTTCTATATTTTTTATATATACAGTACTCTATACTGTTGCTGAACATTGTGACAGGATAGGAATGTAGTTATGCAGACGTAAAGTTACTGATAGATCACTTTTAAAATAGCGGAAGCTTAATGTGCTCGGTAATAATATGAAGACAGATATCACTTTGATCTTTTCTTGGAACAGAGACCAGCTTTTGTATAACCAGCAATACAGGTGCAGTTCAGTTTGTCCACACTTTTTATTTTTGCCTATGGGAAATCTGGGCCATACATTTTGATGGATCTATATTGTGCTAAGAAAAGGTAAATATGAGGGGTTGTATGACAACCACATACATGCCTTGGTGAAGCCCCACCTTTCATCCTGACCATTTCATATCCAAGCAGATATCTGTTGTTGGGTGTGACCCATGTATTGCAGGAAAAGATCTAGACAAAACTTTCTTAGTTCTTAGCTAATAAATAGATTCCAGGCTCAACAACAACAACAACAAATCTAACAGATCACTCCGTCCATGCTAAAAAGCATTGATGGAGAAATCTCCCACTGCTTCTATTGTATTCTGACAGTGAGCGCCTGTCAAAGACTACAAATTGCTGCAGTCATTGTTCGACTAAAATTTTCATTCTGGCTCCTTCAACAAACGTTGGCTGCTCAATCAACGTTTGTCTAGACGGCAGGGCTAGCCACTGTTAGGATCTCAGGTGTTTCCTGTAAATCGGATGAAATGCTAACACTGTATGGCCAGCTTTACATTCATGACAACAAATGTATATATTCGGCATCCTTAACACATATTTCACATACATACCGTACAGCACAAGGTTAGGGGCTCTCTGCTGGCCTCTTGCTGGTCACACCCGAGTGCAGTCTTAAATAATACACTAGATTACAACGACTGAAGCAGGCAGATCTAGTTTATTGTTTGACAGAGGCTGGAGAGTAGACTACATGGATATCAACATAACAGTTTTCATGCTGGACATTTAAAACACAAAGACACTGATTAAGAATCTGCTGCACATGAAGGACAATGGACACCAGTTTAATGCAATAAATTAAAAAAGGACAAATGGAAGGTAAACAGTGCTGACAATAAATAACACGTTCTCCATAATTTGTTCCAGATTTTGCACTTTATGCTCTAGATGTGATGATCTCAAGCAGTGTAATCATTCTGGTCTCTCAGTAGAGTTACGTATCTGTGTGCAAATAGCACAGGCTATCAACACAGACTCTAGTAGGGAGTGTTTGGCATGTATAGAGTTAATAAACAGTAGTTATGTAATGCACGCATTGTGGTATGTTTGGTTGTAGTTGTATAGTAGTCCTAGTCCTGCTGCCAGTCTGTAAAGCAGTTCGATTCATTGCCGGGGTATTTGTTATCACAGCATTTGGGGTGGGACTGTGATAATATGGTGCAGATACCTTCACCACCAACAAAGTAAGGCTGGTATTTTAGGGGTTGGGCTTACGGTTAAGGCCGGTTTTTAAGGGATTGCATGTTAGATTAGATATTGAGTTAATTATCAAGGTTAGGTTAAGAATAGGGCAAACTTAATCTCTTGCCGTCCGCCCGTAGTAAAAGAACGGACGGACGGCAATGCAGCATCTGCGGGTTGCCGTCTCCAGACAGCAATTTTTTTCTGCTCGCGCGCGCCCCCTAGCGGGCACGCACGGGCAGAAAAGACCCGTCCAATGCGAACACCCGGTACCGGGTGTTTCACATATAGGCGATCAGCGGGTCCATAGCCCGCCGATCGCCTATATGTGCTCGTTTGCGTCCGCCCAGGTGGGGTCCACAGGTGATATTAGGGGTCCTAGAGACCCCTAATATCTCCATAAAGAGGACCTGTCAGTGTGCCTTTGCTATTATATAGGGGGATTGTTATCCCCCTATATAATAGCAATAACGATGAGTGCAAAAAAATTAATACAAATAAAAATAAATAAAAGTCACATATAAAAAAGTAAAATAAAATAAAAGTCAGATATAAAAAAAATGGGAAAAAACCCCCCAAAATGTTTAACTCCCCCACCCCCACGTTTACGCGCCTATAAACGTAAATACGCGTCCAGTGCCCTAGCGCGCAAAAATTACAATTGCGCTACACATGTTACATATCGCCGCGAACGTCGCAGTGAGAGCAATCATTTTAGGGCCATCAATCACTGATAACACTAAACTGATGAGCGGTAACAGCTTTTAAAGCGTCGCCTAGGGCCAATTTTGGGTATTATCGTTTTTTGAGGTTTCGCGCGCGCACGCAATTTTAAGGCTTGACATGTTTAGTGTCTTTTTACCCGACGTGACCCCGTCTTTTATATTTTACCAAAAAATTGGGTAATAATAAATGTTTTATCATTTAATATAGGGGAAACTGTTTTTTTTTTTTAATTTCGGTAATTTTTCCTTAATATAGTAAAAAAATAAAACCCCCAGTGGTGAATAAATACCACCAAAAGAAAGCTCTATCTGTCCCCAAAAAAGGGTATAAAATTCATTTCAGTACAGCGCTGCATGACGGAATAAATGTCAGTCAAAGTACCGCAGCGCTGAATACTGAAAAATGGCCTGGATGGGAAGGGGGTTTAACACCGCGGACGTCAACTGGTTAAAGGTTACGTGTTAGGATCAAGCTAGGTGTAACATTTCAGAGTAAATTAAGTTAGGGTAAGGGATGATTAAAATCCATCTCAAGGAAAAAGGAAAACTTAACCCTTGCAGTGGGAGGGCAGCTTCACTGCAGGGGTTAAGTGCTTGTTTAGGTCTAGGGTACCTGGCAAAAAGGACTTTTACTTGATCCCCGCTCCCACAGGTTTTCAAGACTGGCAACCGTAGCCTCTTCCCCCCTCCATTGGCTGGGGGCCTACTGAAATCATGAGATTCACTGCAGGGCCCATAGCCCTGATTACATGTGAGGATGCCGAGGGACACTCCACAAGCCGGAGTGTAGAGAGGTAAGTGCCGACTGCCAGGGACGTGAGGATCAGGTAAGTAACACTGCTTTACAAGGGTCCCCTAGACATAACAAGCATTTAATCCTTGCAGTAAAGGCAGCCACACAACAAGGGTAATCTTTTTTTCCCGTGGAGATCGGCTTTAAATGGTAAAGCCCAGCTCCAGACAAACATTTTTTTTTAGTTTTGGATAAAGGTGAAAAGGTAAATATTTTAGTTTTTTTATTACTATCTTTCCCTTAAAATATTTGATAAATTTGCATTAGTTCCTGTCACAGTGACAGTAGGACAAGAAGTGAAAAGGAGCAGTTGTCACTGGGATAGGAAGACACACGGAGTAATAATAACAGAGGTTCTAACCTTTCTCCTTTTTGCAGAGGAAAATGTTTTTTTTTGCAGTCTTTGTCCCAACAGCAAGTGAAGGAAAATCTACACGATAGGGATACAGACCTTACCCTTAGAGATTCTAGTCTGTCCAAAACCACAACATTTTGGTTGGAGTGGGGCTTTATTTTAGTTGATGGGTTAAGTTTAAGGACTGGTTGGGGGGAGGGGTGGTGTTAGGGCACTATGCCTTAGGTTATAGATAGGGATTTTGGCATGTAGGACACTGTTTTTTATTTTGTTGGTGATGACATCTTGGCACTAAAAAGGCCTGTTTGTGTAATAGGTAATAATGTGTAAGATTAAGTGCACCTTTGTAATAAAACAATATTATTATTATGTTGTTTCTAATGCTTATTTTACCCCAGGGCAGTTGTCAGAATCTATGGAAATCCAATTCTTCTCATATATAGAGCAGGTTTTATCTGAATTCTCTTGCTTTACATGAGACGATCAAGAGGAAGAAAGAAATGGGAACCATGCTGCCCACATTTCCTGTTACTTTATGTAAGAACGTATCCCCAGCTTCCCTGTAAATGTTAACGGTCCTTCCTTACATCTGCAGCTAATCTTAGATGTCATCTGTGCCCAATTTTCGGAGGCAGTCCGAGCTTTGCTGATCTGTCCCTGGATGTTTTTTGAATGCTAGCAAGCTTAATAATAAAATGATAAAACCCCTCTTTTTAAGGTGTTACATTCAATCCTTGACATTCATTGTCTTTGAAAAATAATTATGTTTCAAACCTCTTTGTTGAAATGGAAATGGGTTTTTTATTACTTTATAATGGGGATGGACTGTGACTATGCCTAGCTGTACGGTAGACATCTATATCTGTCTTTATCAGACATCAAGTAGAAACTCTGAACTGATTTCAGGGGACAGAAAAGGAAAAGAAAATGTTTATTTTTGCTAACTTGACAGCACAGTGGTCTAGTGGTTAGCGCTTCTGCCTTGCAGCACTGGGGATCCCCGGTTCAAATGCCAGCCAGGTCACTATCTGCAAGGAGTTTGCATGTTCTCCCTGTGCTTGCGTGGGTTTCCTCTGGGCACTCCGGTTTCCTCCCACACTCCAAAGATATGCTGGAAGGTTAATTGGCTCCTCTCTAAGTTGGCCCTCTATGTATGCATGTGAGATAGGGACCTTAGATTGTAAGCTCCTTGAGGGTAGGGACTGATGTGAATGTGCAACTATGTAAAGTGCTGTGTAAAATTGTTGGCGCTATAGAAATACCTGTAATAATAATAATTTGCCTAAATGTTAAAGGCCTAAAGTGTTTCAAAAGTGCACTTATTCTTTACAGTGGAAGTTTCAAGCAGTTGTAAAAGCTATTGAGCAATTGTAGCCCTACATGGAACTAGATTGTTGCCCAACATAAACATTTTGGCACAATTATACAATAATCTGCCTGTGTATGTTGCAAGGTAAAGCAAATGGGCAGAATCTGGGACAGTTGTATCTATAATACAAAGGATCTGGCAGGCTGGGATGTTTTGCCTGATTTTTTTCATATGCTTATACGATCAACCAGTAATCACTAAATATGACAGAAAGAAGTGCATGTGCTCAGTGTTATAAAGCCACTTTACCTTGAGGAGTGTGACCACATCTTCTAAGCCTGACATGATTTTAGTCTTAATCTTACCTCCTGGCACATGGCTGAACTGCCTAAAACGTGTCCTTCGGTGACTGAAACATGACACTGTCGGAGCTGCAGATGGAAAGACTAGCTAGTTTAAAGAAGTTCACCATCTCCTCTCATTACTGTAGCTCATTCAGACAGTTAATGAGGAATATGAGGAATAAATATAAAGAAGAATTACATACAGCTCTGTATAAAAATAAGGTTAGCAGTTTTACAATCAATGTACAATTAAATGGATTTTTTTTAAACATTTGCTTAAAATTATTCTTTAAGACAAAAGAAATCAACCTAAATTACCTTATCATTTATTAATAGTGTGTAATTGGTTTTTCATTTGTAAACATATGTGGGCTTTTTCTAAAATTGTGCAGTCATTACATTATATTGTAATGCATATTAGTACATTGCTAATGCTGAAGTGAGACATGAAGACTCTTCAAATACGCAAAGAAAATATTGTATGGAGAGCAGTAAACCATAGCAGCCAATCAGCAATCGTGTTTAGTTGCTCTGTCTGTCATCTATTGAGAACTGAAATATGATTGGGTCCTTTGGGTGCTCTACACTACATTATTAAATACATAGTCCAGTCATGTTTCAACCCTGAGATTCATACAAGCAGCTGAGTCTACCTGCGCCTTACTTCAGCTTCTAACCAGGCATTGACGTAGTGCACCAGTAATCTGGTGATCTGAGAACACCTATTTGCAGCAAAGAAGATTGATTCCTGTTTCCAAATTTCATCACACATACACTGTATGGCCAAATGTATGTGGACACCCCTTAAAATTATTGAGTTCACGTGCTCCCAGTCATGGATACTGATAATGCAACAACAGCCTTTCCCAACCTTTTGACGTAGAAGAACCTTAGAAATAACATTTGGGTCTCAGGGAATTCCTGACTATTATTATTTCTACAGCTCATGGTGCATTAGCATGGAGGTCATTGTTAAGAAAATCACTTACACTGGTGGTCAGTGGGAAGGATCTAAAAAGTTCCTTGTTGTTATTGGTTACATATGTGAGAGGCAGATATTGCTACTGGCTCAAGAAACCACTGGGAACCTCTGGAGAAAACCTATGGTCCCATGGAGCTCTGGTTGAAAACAACTATGCTACAGCATACAGACATATGTATGCACTTCAAACCTTGTAGGAACAGTTTCAGGAAAGTTCTTTTACGTTCCAACATGACTGTGTCCCTGGGCACAACGCCATCTCCATAAAGACATTATTTTAGTGTGAAGGAATTTTAGTAGCCTGCACAGAGCTCTGACCTCAACACTAATATACACCTTTGGTATGAATTGGAACGCCGATTGTGAGCCAGGTTCTCATCAAACTTCCTTACATGACCCAGAAATGGGCAAAGATCTCCACAAACAGACTCCAACATCTTGCAAAAAGCCTACCCAGAAGAGTGAAGGCAGTTACAGACCAAAGAGAAACGGGGGAGGAGGACTCCATATTAATTTGTATGGTTTTAAAATGGGATGTCCAACAAGCTCATATAGGTGTGATGGTCAGGTGTCCACAGCCTTTTGGCCATATAGGTTATAAAACCTAATATAACTAAATAATTCTCACAGCCAACAGTAATTAAAAGGAAGTTTCAAAAAAGACTTCAGGCTTCTAGTGAGCAGGGTGCCAGGAGTTACAGACAACCCAGATAAAAGTGCATCTAAACCCAAAATCAAAAATCTTACATATTTCAGCTTACCAGTCTTTAGCGCATTTGTTTCCCTTTTAAGGCTTCTTTTACTTTATTTTCACCTGGTGATCCTGCCAGCAACACATTCCTGTTCTACCGTGTCAATGCTCATTTTCTGTACAGCATCTATGAATGAGCACCATTGCCACCATAGGCTGCTCTCCTGATTTTCACTATATAAACCTTACCCCTCTCCTCATCTACATTACATAGCAAGGAGGGGTTGTATGAGATTTAAGTACAGTGCTCAGTACATTACAAGGACTATGGATTTCTATCAAGATCAACAGGTATTTTTCTGTACTTGCAGAACTTAGACTCATCTTAAAAAAATATAACTAAAAGCAGACACCAAATCTAAGACATGGTAAGCTGCAATATATTACACTTTTGTTTTTGGGTTTAGGTATACTTTAAGGTAAATTAGGTGAACATTCTTATTTTATCAACAGTTACTATTGTCTGAAATTGCTTTTGAGAGTCAATAGCCTAGAGATAAAATGTATGAAATATCTAGGTTACTTAATTCAATCACCTACAGTTAAGGCAAACATTAAAAAACAGTTTTGTATTTTGAGAACCAGTTTTGTGTTTGAAAACTGCTGATCCTTAAAGGGTCTATCACCCAAAAGGCTACAACTTATTGTGCTGTGCAACAGTCTGTTCCACTCTTCACATATACAATTTTGCATGGTCCAGAAAAAATTGACCTCTCTTAAAGACATAAATAAAATAATCTACGCACAAAATATTTACATGCCAAATTTACCAAGCCATTGGTACATCAATTGGAGTGCTATATTGTATGCACACATAATAAGTGTCTCTATTGTCCCTAGAAACCAGTTTCTAGTTTTTTTTTTTTGTAGTGTAAGAAGACACACATTAAGTGTGTAGTGGAAATTGTTGCAAGCTGCCGTGGGCTAAGCTGACACTTTCATCTTAGATTTGTTTTATACATGGGAACCAAAGTATGTAGTACAGCACATCAACAGAGCTGATACCCAAGGTTAAGGTGCTTTAACCTGAGATTCATGGGCTTAAAAGAACATTTTCCTTATAAAAAAATAAAAACCTGCCCCCTGGCAACTGGGGGTGCTTTCTTCTTGAACTGTGTTTGAGTATTACAATGGCTTTCTTAAGCAACATGATCAGGTAACTTGGCTATAGAAGGTAAATTAATTCTGTCCATATGATTTAATAAATATATACAGACAAAAAAACACTGTTCACAACTAGATGCATCTTCCATCATTAGAAAAATCTAACTAGTCTTGGTTCATGTTTCCAGTAGTTCAAATAGCAGGAATCATGCAATTTACAAATACTACAGTATTACGGCAGGACTTTAGTTGTGCGATTTAGAGACAACTTGATACCTTATAAGTCACATTCACAAAAGTCAATCTAAAGCTGGCCATAGACATTGAACAGTGGACCGATTTTCATCTTCCTTTTCACCAACTTTTACTCAGAAATGCAGTTATATCTGTACCTTCAGCACACGTATCCAGAGCCAGAGACTGCTATCTCAGGAGGACTATTTCCATCAGAAAAGGTCAACCCAGCCAACACCTGTTTTCCCAGAGATCAATTGGTTCAGCTTGGCTGCTGAGATGTGAAAAACATAGCATTCATCCCCGGATTCACCCTGAATGGACATAACTTATTAATATGGCAAGCTATCATGTTAAAATGTGGCCCACCCTACTACATTGGGGCACACATGGTCAAATGATTCTGAGTGCTATATTGAATGTACCATAGATAGGGCTAACCATTTTGGGCAAGTCTCTGACAGACCTTGGACATCGGGTGCTCTGGCCTCCAGGTTGGTATGAGGATAATAACACTATGCTGGAAAAGGAAATAACTGCTGCAAAACCCAGTGAGAAAACCAATGTCCTTTATATTCTGTAATGCCATAGAACAAGAAGGATGTTATCTTCAGTGAAAGCCGCATATCAAAACCTCAGTAGTTCCATACATTATCTATATAGGAAAGCTTAGCCCTAACCCTTCCCACACCTTCCAACTGGCCAGTGAGGCCATTCATCACATTAATGGACCCACCAGGATGCTGGGAGAGGACAGGGTGAAGACAATTGTTATAGGAAAAGTTGGGATTTGTGTGTAACATTAGCTGTCTATACAACTTAATCTACTGATCCATTTGTTATGTAGTTTTTACTGAAGAAAACCTAACCAAAGCCTTTGAGATCACTAAACCCAACCAAGTAACACTTTTACGTTTTTCAACGCAATTACGTCACACCTAACCTCCTAGGAGGTGCTCACCATCATACAGGAATATTTTACAGTCTGCTGGGAAAAGCATCCTGTGAGGCCTGATTCTTCACCCTCCTATGCAAACAACCACACATGGCCATCATATGAAAGTCCCTGCAATCCTCGATCTCGCTTTAGGATTGTCAGATATCCCTCCGTCTTTCATAACACCACAGGATCTGCCTGTCTATGGCTTACTTCATAAAAAGAAATGTAGTAGGGGCTCAACTACATAGGAATTCTGCTAGGGGCAACATTGCAGAGAGCTGAGACACATGTAAGTCACCAACCACTGATTGGGGAACAGTGTTTTATAGTGTGCCTTTTGCCCCTGCACAGTAAAATCGGCATGCTTACATCTCCTTCACATTTTTGAGGAAAGCAAACACAGGGAATTCAACTTAAAGGTTCACAGTTTGCAATATATAAAACCAAAAAATACCTTCAGCATACGCACACTACAAGGAAGTTATATCTACACTGTAAGGTGTTATGGACTGTGCCTGTTTATCCTAAGAACTGGTTGCAGCAAGCTTCTTCCTTGTCTCCTTCATGGGTGTCCAGAGCTGGAATGGAGTTTGGTTTGGATTGAAGGACGTTATAATACCCGGTATTTCCCCTGATAGTAACACACTCCCAACCTCCCTGAAAAAAAACACATAATATGGTATCATCAAAAAGCACTAGTTATTCATACCACCTGTGATAAGACACAAACACAAATTTATGTTTTAATGTTTGAAACTGAATTCATTTTTTTTCATAAATGTTGCACACATAATAAAATGGTGCTACAACCTCCACCAGCAACTTCTATATAGGCAACAGGAAGTCCTTCATCTTGTTGTGCGGTTCATACAGCTTTGGCAGATTTAACTGCATCCTCATAAGACATTACTACATGGCTCCTGGTTTGGAGAAAATCAATACTCTATATAGTACAGGAGGTACATGAAAAGTATACTCCTCTGTGTTACTGCAGCAGCTCCAAATGAATACCAAAATGTTTTCATTTACACTTTTGAAAAACAACAGAGTCAAAGTGAAAATGAACTTTGTGGTGCATGGGTCAGGTAGCGCTTGACCTTGTCCATGGTGGGTAGGTCTGTGGCAGCTCAACTCGAAGAGGTATTTTCAAATAGGGCCCTTCAAGCATTTGAAGAGGAGCTAGGTAAGGAACATCTTGGAAACTCCAAACAGTTGGAGAACAGTATTCACTTTTTTGGTGTAGGACATAAAAACACAGCCAACATATGGGGCACCTACTTTAAGGCTTTGGTAGTGCTAGATCTGTTGGTCGTGGGACCAAACACTACCAAAGCCCGGAGAAAGGGCACATTAAAATATTAATATAGTTTACGCATACTGTAAAAGGGCTTTAAAATAATCCCTCAGTAACTTCTGTTGTTATAGGCCCTGTGGAGAACTAATCTTCAAAATTCACAACAAAGCCACAGAAATCTCAGCTATTTTCCAAGGAGAGTAGAGTCTTGGCAGCCTGCCAGCCCTCTAATGTAGGCAAACAGCAGGTGTTTCAATGCTGTTAGGGCTGGTTCACACCAGCAGGACATCAAAAGCATGCAGCTGATGTCTGCTAGGTGGCAGCAGTGTGTACTTGTGCCTTGCATTGTAACAATGCAAGTTACTATTTACTTTTTCCTAAAATTGTATTGGCAATGTACACAGTGTACACTCCAATCAGTTTTTTTGCACCGTATCACAGTGCCATTCAGTGGACTGTGGAAAAAAGCAGCATATCTGTATTTTTCCATATCACACCAATGTTGTGCTGTGAAAAGGGCACATAGAAAACAATTGTTTTCCGTGTGCTCTTGCAGTGACTGGCGTTAATCCAATGCGGAAAAACTCCAGTCACAGCAACTGAGACTTTAGAGTCTTTGTCGCGATCTTTATAAATCTTGGAGAATAAGTTACTTCATACTACATGCAGCTAGAGAGGTCAGTGAGGGCTCGTTTTAAAGCTCATATACTGCTTGTTAACCACTCGTGTCCATGTGGCTTTTTCTACAATAATCCCAAAAGCATTTTTTCCATTTCGGAGATATCTCGTTTGCACACATTATGTGTTTTAGCATTTGTAGAGTAAACTAACATATTATATATTGTCATTTTTGGGACAGGCAGGGCCTTAATTTGGTATTAGATTTGTACAACTATATTTTTAGGGTTTTTTGGAAAGAAATTGTAAAAAATAAAAAAATAAAGCATTTTCCTGTAATTTTTTCTAACGCAACACAATTATGTAATCTGTGCACCCCCAAAATATAACCATCAAAGTTAGCCTGTTAAAATCATATCACATAAAAGTTGGCCTGTTAAAATCATATCACATAAGTGTGATTTTTCCGTAACATAGCGGAAGAATAAAAGTGCAGAATGCGTTTTACTTTAGAAGAGTTTTCATTTCCTTTTGACACTACTTTGCGATGCATGCAGGGTAAAAAAAAAAAAGTCTGAGCAAACTGTTAACACAACATAAAGAAAAGATTGGGGGCGGGGGAGGATAGGGCTTGTGGAGGACACAAATTTGCACAACAGCCTCTTAGTCACAGGTTTGCAATCACTAAAAATCGATATCCTGTGTGAACAGGCTTTATAAAGAACTAAATTTATGAATGTATGGGAGATAGGGACCTTAGATTGTAAGCTCCTTAAAGGCAGGAGCTAATGTGAATGTGCACCATGTAAAGCGCTGTGTAAATTGACGGCACTATATAAATACCTTTAATTAAAAAAATACTACAAACAGTAGGGTCATGTAAAGGAAGATAATGTAGAATGAGCTAATAATACTCACCCCAATCCCATAGTCCCAGGAATGCCCTTTAAGTGCCATAGGTTGAACCCCTAAGCGATGGCAGACAGTTCCACAGCTCAGACTATGGCTTCCTTGCACTTTGTCTGCAATCACCCAAATCTAAAAAGAAAGGCAAAAAATAAATATATAACGATTCATTTGCAAAAACAGCTGAGCAAGCACTATAGATGCAGCACATTGCTTACCTTTAACTGGCTCTTGGAGCACTACACAATTTTTTTCACTGACTCCAACATTGGGACACCATTCCTTCTACTGACACCAATGTTGGGAAACTTTTCCTTCTACTGACATCAATGAGGGGGCACTGTTCCTCCCACTGACACTAATGATGGGGACATATGACACCAACAATGGGGCATTGATTCCCCTACTCACACCAACTATAGGGCACTATTTCTTCTACTGACACCAGTGACATGGCACTATTTCTCCCACTGACACCGATGATGGGGCACTATAGCTTCTACTTTTACTAGGTATGTGACACTATTCCTCCCACTGACACCGATGATGTGGCACTATTCCTCCCACTAACACTGATGATGTGGCACTATTCCTCCCACTGACACCGATGATGTGGCACTATTCCTCCCACTAACACCGATGATGTGGCACTATTCCTCCCACTGACACCGATGATGGGGCACTATTCCTCCCACTGACACCGATGATGTGGCACTATTCCTCCCACTAACACCGATGATGTGGCACTTTTCCTCCCACTGACACCGATGATGGGGCACTATTCCTTCCACTGACACTGATGATGGGGCACTATTCCTTCTACCGTCAGCAGTGACAGTACTCCAACAATGGAGCCTTGACAGACAATGGAGAATGATTTCTCCCACTGATACCAACAATGGAGCAATATTGCCCGCACTAACACCAACGATCTAACTATCCACCACTTTCTCAAACAATTCATCCCCACACAGCTACCAGCTCTTCAATCACTTAGCCCAACCTTTTAGATTGTAAGCCCTCATGGGCAGGGCCCTCCTTACCATCTTGTCTTGATTTCTATTGTAACTGTATTGTATTCCTTAAATAGTAAAGCACTGCGCAAACTGTTGATGCTTTATAAATCCTGTATAATAATAATGTATTTATGAAGCCCAGGAAGTAAGGACCCTATTGCTATAAAGAAGATGTTTATTTCTGTTACAGATTGAGACCTGTTCAGTTAAGACACATAGGAAGGCCAACACAACGTTCGTATATTTTCTTTTCATAAAATGGGCTGAAAATCTCGGCTTATACTCGAGTATATACGGTAAACACATTTCATGTATACACCTGTTGGGACCATGAGAACCCATAAACTGTAAGAAAATCTGTTTATAAAAGAGTTGCAAAGTGATTTAGGCTTGTAATATCAGGTCACCTCTTTTCTTGCAGACTTTATATTCTCCAATTAAAATATTGTTAAACAGAATTCGTGAATTTTTTACAAATGTTTCAAATAAAATTGGTGAGCAAAACCCAGAAACCTGAATAAAACTATCAATAGTTTGCAAAGGAAGAAGACTTCTAATCCAGTTAATATTAATATACAGGATATTGTAACGCTGAAACATTCGGGTGAAGCAAATCAGATCACAAAGTCAGTAGTAAAATGTATATTATGATGCCAGACGATGTAAGGCTGCTCAGTGTAGCTATCTCAATTCCAGATTATAGACATGTTTTAAACGCATTCAAATTGTGTCATAGTGTGGCAGCAGTACAGATTGGTTTCTGTAAGGAAGGAATTAGAATTGGCACATTTTATTGGGTAATCAATGAGTTTGGATCATATCTGGTTAATTGCTTAGTAAATAAGGAATGTTCACCAAGCAGTTTCCTCTGTGGCTTGCACAAAGTGATCTTTTCTTGATTTCCTATATCCGGGTACACACAACTTTTCCTTATATAACATATCCTTTTCTGTGGGTAGCACCAGAATGGCTTACCTACTATATTCTTAATAATGGATACAGTAATAAAGGACATAATGGATGATGTAGAGCAGGGGTGCCCACAATTTGTGTGATAAGATCTACTTTTCAAATGATGAGCTCAATAAAATCTACTAATAAAAAAAACACCTGTATTCGCAAACCAAACACATTAAAATGCTTACTGGTAAATGCTTATGGGAAATAGACACAAAGAACTGAGATTAGTATTGTGACTGCAGAGCTGTATGTTAGCGAGCCAGAGGAGAAACACAACTCAGTCAGGTAAGGGTAAGCATCATTAATCAGTATACATGTGTGTGCATGCCTTGCTTAAGAATGTAAATTGCCAGTAGTAACTACCTGCTTCCAGGTTCTTCTGGCTTCTCAGGCGCGCTGGTATGTCCGCTGCTGCAGGCAGGGAAGGGCGGCCAAATATGTCCGACGCTTGCGGCGCTGAGGGCCGGGCCAAATGTATTTTATGCTGTAGGTGGGGAGGGGCAGTCACATTGTGCCCAACACTGCAGGCTGAGAGGAGCGGGCCAAATTTGTCGGGCACTGCGGGCAAGGAGGGATGGCCCAATTTTATTGGACGCTGCAGGCTGAAAGGGGCAGATGCAACTGTCCATGTTTAAGGACATCTTACGGCAGTTGGACCATGCCTACACTTCCTTCAGTCCTCTAATGCCTTTTGTGGCCTTCCATCTACATTTCTACACTGGTGCTCTAGAGTCTTTTTAGGATGTGGTCATCCTTCTCATGCCCACCAAGGCCAGAGGTATAACAGTACATAACGGCTCACCATTCCACAGACAATTGGCACTGTGTAAAAGATCTCTCCAATTATGACATATAAGATAATATTTATACAACACTTGCCTGATCCAGGGGGCCAACAGATACTTTGCGGATGTTGGTAGACACATGCTCCCAGGTGGATCCCTGAGGGTAGCTTGGAGTGGTTCCTTGCCGAAACCACAAATTTCCTGGCAGATAAGGAAAAGATATTGTTAGTGAAAAACATTACTCTCTTTGTTGATAGCTACAATGGAAAATAGTGAAAAAAATCATAGTTATTTGGTAAATGGGCCTTCAGCTGAAATTGCGTTAAAGATACAGGTGACAGAAAGATCTGGAACATTTTTATTGCTGTTCATGGAAGCAATGAAAATAAAAACTCAGAACATGTTTAGATGAATGCAGCCAAGTAACCTATCCCGGAGCTGCAGAGAAATGCTTTCACATTAAGCAAGATGTTATTTTTAGACAACAGTTTGAATTTAATTTAAGGGTTTTGGAGTTTCCAAAACTGTACAGTGGATGTGCAGTGAATGTGACATCCCAAAACATTCACTGTTGCTGAATATTAGTTCTGTATTAATAAAACATATTCACCAGGGAGATTTACTTGCAGTAAATATTTGGTGAATGTCACATTTACTTCATGAAAAATATGCAGCTCTACACCTATTAGAAGTAAAGAAAGAAAAAACCACATGCGCCTTTGATAAAAATCACCCACACAATCATTTATAGGGTATGCCTTAACCATTTCATGACTGAGGTTTATTAAGAATTTCCCCCACACCTGCTACTTGAATAGAACCCCAGATGTATTGAACAGGTTTCTTTTGTGCTTGGCACATGCGCATTACAATTTTTCCAAAACAAAAATCACATTCACAGTTTGGATTTCATTAAGTAGCACACTTCATGTCCTAGGGTGATAACGCTCCCCTGCTGTACCTGTGGAGCAGCAGCATTGTCACCCTAGACCGTTTGCTCCTGATTTGGACTACAGACCACCTCCCCCCTCTATGCAGTCAATAGGTCATAAAGGTGAACTGGGCAGGGCTGATAACAGTGGTTGAAATTTCATTACAGTACAGGCAGAACGCACAGGAGCTCACTGGGTTTCTGGAAAGATCAACAGGTTTTTTTTTTTGCACTAATTGATCAGATACAGTATAAACAAAAAAGACTTTGAAGTGTACTGTATCTTTAACAGATTAACAGAAAGCAAATACGAGAAGTTCATTTGTGGGGTTCACATACAGGGTTTAAACACAGGTGAAAGGAGGAAAACACAGCACATACAATAGTACATATATTACAAATAGAAAATAAAGGTGAGATGGATCTGATTCAGATAAACCCTTGCTATAAGCATTGACAGATTACAGAAAAAACAAGATAACTCCGGGGTAAAGGCTATCCATATATAAGTACAAACTCCTTGTAATAGGTGACTAAGGGCCAGATTACCGCCAGCTGTTCATTTCAGTTTCTAGAAGTGATTACTACCTCTGTACAGTCTTCTAAACAGGTTGAGAAGATTCTATTTTAAACTGCTCTTTTCCACTGTCTCTATCAGCAGGTTCCCAGTTATGTAAGGAAGTATTTATAGTCAGAAGGGGAACTTCAAGAACCTTTTCTGATACAGTGCAGAACATTAACAGGTGTTTTAGGCAGGACGTACCTATGAAGGACAGGGCACGGCACTTACCGTTTTCATCCACCACAAGTACAGATGTTTGTCCCACAGAGACCTGCTGTAGCTTCTGCTTCTGGGGAGAAGGAATGTGGTACCAGCAATCCCCTAGACACAAACAAGGAACATGAGATATACAAAGCATTCAAACACAGTTTTATATTATAGTCTGTTACTTAAGCTAGCCATATGCAGTAGCCTGAGTGAAAAAAAATCAACGTAGATGGACGAGTCTCCTGCTATTGTATTCTGACAGCAGAAGGGGTGACGCTGTCAGAATGTCAAAACAGTGGCTGCAATTCTATGCCTGGCTACTTCGATTTTATGATCAAAGGATATTGGTGGGCGGGAGGCTGTCTACAGGGCCACCCATGGAGATTCGCTCAGTGTACAGCCAGCTTTACAGAGCATTACAGTTAGTCAACTTTTTTTATATAATATGGGGGGGGGGCGAAAAAAAATGTTCTGCCCAGGGCGCCCATAACTCTGGTTACGCCACTGCTTCTGTTGGCTCATACATGCTACACAGAACTGGCAGGAGGAACCACAGCAAGAGGCAACGGAAACAGGTATTTAATATGCCAGTATACAGTATCTCTTTTTACAGGCTGGGTTTATTTTAATTTGGACCCCATGGTGACAGGGTCACTTTATAGTCAATGTTTAAACTAAGCAGAGAAGAAATTGCATACTCTGGTCTCCTGCTGCCAACGCTGCTGATCTCTGCAGTAGTGAAGGGCAAGCACCCACTGAAGATCCTGAAGAATCCAACGCTTCTAGGACCGTATAATTCCTGGCCACCCGCTGTGTAATGTGATTCCTCCCACCAGCACTTACATCACTTCAGGACATAGTAGTGATGTAGGAGCCAGCGGAGCGAACCACTGAGTGCAGCGGGAAACCATGAATCTGATCCTCCCAGGAGGTATTGGATGCCACAGGATTTTCATTAACTGTTTTTACTTCACAACTGCAGAGATCAGTCATGCAGGCAGCAGGAGAGAAAAATATGCAGTTTCTTTTTTGCAGGGAGCCCTTTTTTTCTGAATAGCGATTTTAGGGATAGATTAGCTTTCATGCCTAATTTCTCTTTAACATCAATTCCAGGCAAGAAGTAAAACCCATCTTGAAACATGTATGCTATGCTCCATGTATGCATCTCAAAGTTTGATTTTCAGTTTTGAATAAAACATGGAAATCCTATTTATTGTTTAATCCTTCCTTACACAGCCCTAGATGACCGAGTTAGGATGGAAGATAGGTCCATCAATCCCACGCTGTCTCCTTTCCGGAGGATGGCAATGAGGCTGGGCAGAGGGTTAACCACTCAGTATTCTAGAGCTGTGGAAGGAAGGATCCTTCGGCCCTGATGTACGGAGATTTGAAAACCCCCGAAAACACATTAGCTGTTTTTGATAGACTTTGTGTCAAGATTAGAAAAGTTCAACTGGACTAATTATTGGATTGTGGCACTCTCACATCACCTTTTTTTCTGAATTGGTGAATACTGGGCAGTACAGGTACATTTTCCATTGTCTCCTCTCTAGAACACCATGATATAGAATAAGGAATAGGGCAATAAACTATGTGCTGCATGTAATCATAAAATTACCAAACTCTAACAAAGACTGCATTATTGATGCTTTGTAACTTGCCAAACATTGCTCCTCCTATAGAGAGAAAAATGCTATACGAACAGACGACGTTGAAAAAAAAACATTTGTCTTGACTTATTTTTATATCACGATTATCAGTTTTAGCGTGTTTGTAGAATATCCTAGTTTAACTGTTTGCCATTGTCACAGACACATATTTGTCTTTCTATTAAGACTGCTAGAAGGTCACCTCTGATATGAGTGTGCTATTTACTTACTGCCACGCAGTGTGCACTGCCCACCCCATCACATGGCTGCCAGAATCGCCCCAGGCCATCCACAGCACAAAGCATAAAACAAAGCTCCAGTGTGACATTTCAGGCTGAGTGTTATTATATCTTTAGTTTCAGTGTCTCTATTTCAGTTTACTTGCAGATGTGCCCCCTACATTACACTCATATGTTGATTTTATTCCTTTTTCATTTAACATTCTGTGGTCCACAACAACCAAGCTTGCATACATTGTGGAGTTGACAGTACCATGGGAAGATGATGTTGAAAAAGTACCAGAGGAAAGAAACCAGATACACAGAACCGGAAACTGAAGCTGCTCAGGAAAGGCTGGAAGATTAGGATTAGGATTTTCCCTGTAGAAGTGGGATGCAGGGGTTACATTGGTACATCCACAACCAGCCTTTTGAAGAAGAGGAAGGAAGTGAGGGGCCATTTCTTCCAACAAGCAATCATGTCTTTATCAAATGCAGCAGAAAAATACAGCAATTGGATTTGGATTAAAAGGAAAGACAACAAATGGGCTGCAAGATGAGACAGGAGGGGATGGAACTGAGGGGTGTGTACCTGGGATACCAGGTAACACCATTAAGCCTCCTGGAGGAGTAGTGGGTTCATCAGTGAAATGTCAAAGATGAAGGGTGTCCACCTGATGCTGCCAAATAATGTACCTACCGTCCACTTTTTCACCACACCAATCAAGAGTGCAGACTTATCACAAGGACTGAAGCACCAAGTCCTATTAGTTCTACTAATCTACTGGGTTATTTTTGTTGTTCATTGTCAGTGAGAATAATTTTGAGTTGTTATTGCATTTTTTACCAGAAAGTAATTTCGGATGCAAGTTCCTTATCCACGAGAGGGAAGAAACTCAATTTATAATCTCTCTGTTTTAATTCTTAACAACTTCTGAAATATCAACATCATACTATCTACATATAAAATGACTAATACAAGCAAGTTTTTTAAACATTCAATATTTACAATAGGGATGCGCCGATACCGATACTAGTATCGGTATTGGACCTAAATGCTCAGATGCCTAGCCCGATACTTGAGCTTCCGGTATCAGGAAGCCAGGCAGCGAGTCATTACATGCTGCTCGGCTTCCTGATTGGCCAGGAAGCCGGCTCCATGCTCCCTCATCACTTATGACGAGGGAGCATGGAGCCGGTCTCCCGGCCAATCAGGAAATCGGGCAGCGTGTAATGACTCGCTGCCTGGTTTCCTGATTGGTCGGGAAGCCGGCCAATCAGGAAGCCGGGCGCCGTGTCATTACATGACACCCGGCTTCCTAATTAGCCAGAAAGCTGGCTCCATGCTTTCTCGTCACCTGGTGATGACGAACCATGGAAACAGCTTCCCCGCTAATCGGGAAGCCGGGTGGCGAGTCCTTACACACCGCCCAGCTTTCCGTCTGATCAGAAAGCCAGGTGGCGAATCATTACACGCCGCCTGGCTTCCTTAATGGGACTTCCGGTATCGGTATTCAGTATCGGTGAATACTGGAAAAAAATATATATCGGTACTCGTACTCAATACCGAAAACCGGTACCGGTGCATCCCTAATTTACAACAAGCAGATTCTTTCACAAGCCATATATCATACCGTAGCATTCTCTTTTCATTGTGTTCATAGCGTTTACCTGCTGGCTGGCTGGAGGACACTGAGCCCCGATAGAAGGCAGATCCATCACGTGCTATGGCCCATACCTGATGTCCTCCTCCTACGGACACGGAAACAAAGGGCTGGTCTGTGCCAACATGGAGCCAAGAGGAGCCCTATAAGGACATTTGAAAAGTCAAAAAGTGTTTTCTTTTGAATGGCAAGACTGAACCCTCTCTGCTTTAACTAGCAATGTTACATTATAGGAAAGAACTTAAAGTGACATTAAACCCTCAGATTTTTTAACATAAACCAATACTGTAATGTGTGCCTTACTGTAATCCATGGTTGTTTCCCTTCTCTTTGCTGCTCTTCCTTTTAAATCCTCATGTCTACTCATGCTTTGGGAGAACTTCCCTTTTCAGCTCAGGGCCTCTTCCTGTAGTGCTGGCTCAGGTTACAAGCCCATAGAAACGTATACACAGACACCGTGTATCTATTCCTGAGACAAGGCAGTCTGCTGCAAAACAGTTTAATGGGACTTCCGGTATCGGTATTCAGTATCGGTGAATACTGGAAAAAAATATATATCGGTACTCGTACTCAATACCGAAAACCGGTACCGGTGCATCCCTAATTTACAACAAGCAGATTCTTTCACAAGCCATATATCATACCGTAGCATTCTCTTTTCATTGTGTTCATAGCGTTTACCTGCTGGCTGGCTGGAGGACACTGAGCCCCGATAGAAGGCAGATCCATCACGTGCTATGGCCCATACCTGATGTCCTCCTCCTACGGACACGGAAACAAAGGGCTGGTCTGTGCCAACATGGAGCCAAGAGGAGCCCTATAAGGACATTTGAAAAGTCAAAAAGTGTTTTCTTTTGAATGGCAAGACTGAACCCTCTCTGCTTTAACTAGCAATGTTACATTATAGGAAAGAACTTAAAGTGACATTAAACCCTCAGATTTTTTAACATAAACCAATACTGTAATGTGTGCCTTACTGTAATCCATGGTTGTTTCCCTTCTCTTTGCTGCTCTTCCTTTTAAATCCTCATGTCTACTCATGCTTTGGGAGAACTTCCCTTTTCAGCTCAGGGCCTCTTCCTGTAGTGCTGGCTCAGGTTACAAGCCCATAGAAACGTATACACAGACACCGTGTATCTATTCCTGAGACAAGGCAGTCTGCTGCAAAACAGAAGTTCTGCCCAGCATGAGAACAGATACAGATTTAAATGGAAGAGCAGCAAAGAGAAGGGAAACTACCATGGATTACAGTAAGGCACACATTACAGTATTGTTTTATGTTAAAAAAATCTGAGGGTTTAATGTCACTTTAAGAATATTCACATCAGTCTTTAGAAATGTTGCCATACTAGAATACACATTCAGATATTTGACATTTATATTACTTTACTTAGCTGGCTACTGCTCAGCATTGGCTGTTATGGTAGACTAAAAGTGATACCAAAATGACAGTCAGTACTTTTCTTCTCTTGGATTACTAGACAAGTTGTGTGTTTGAAATTATACCACCCCGCTGTGCCACCTTCAATGTCAAGAACTTCTGTTCTGATGACCTCATGACATTTTCACATTCATCTATGTGTTATTAAAAGTCTTTTGGATAACGCAGTTTGTGAAAAGCATGACATTTACAGTATGTCGGGTACCTTCAAAGAACATCTGCCATCATACTTATCAGAGCATGATTTCCAATAAATATGGCAAAGTGCCTATGGTATGACTCCAAACAAGGGTTTTCTAGCCAGTGTATGTTTTTAAATAGTACATGTGTTTTTGGCCTTTGACAAAAATGACATGTTTGATTATGTCGCAGGTGGATTTAGGCACTAATAGCTATAATTGCATTTGCTGCACACCTGATGACACCTGAGAAAAAATGTGTATCAAACCCAAAAATGTAGTCACTTACTAACCCACAATAACACTTAGGACTCGTTTACACCATTTGCATCTCTAAATGCATCTCAACTGCATACACATTGGTGACAGCTTCTTCCCAAAATTCTATCTTCCTGGCTCTCATGTTGACCTTCTTGATCAAATTTTTTACGTTCATTTAAAAAGCAGCGATATGGCCATACTAAAAAAAAAAAAAATTCTGTAAAAGGAGGGGTGCCAGCTGTCAAAGTCACACGACCAGCTCTCCTCCATTCACCTAGCTCGGTCTTTTGGGAAACCCTGCAGAGCTCTGCTGGTTACACACAATCAGATATATTCACTAAAGGGTGAAGAGTTTGGAGAAGGCAGGAGAAGGGAACAATCTAGGAGAACATAGCTGAACTGGAAAGTGAGCTGAATGGGAGAATCTTTCCAAATCAGTTATTTTGTCCTAGATTGTTCACTTCTCCTGCCTTCTCCAAACTCTTCAGCCTTTGGTGAATAGACCTGAATAACCCGATTTTTATGATTCTAATGGCCCCTACTGTGCATAGTGAAAGCCAGTGTATCGGACAGCCCCATCGAGTTAGTGACCCAGAACAATTATGCAGATAAAGACTTCTGACTTCACTCTGGCTTTCATGATCTGCATACTTCCTTCAGTAAGAGACACATAATATATTCCAGCTATAGCCTGGCCATAACAACCAGACATCTGGCATATTCAGAACACGATCTCCGATATAAGTCTCAACTATGCTAGGTTTTATTTAAGACCATTCTGTTGAAGACCCCGCCACTGTGACTCCCAGATTGTGGTTCTATAAGTAGACTGTGATCTTACAGCAGGGTTCTGTTTAGTGACACCAATTCGACACAAGACATCCCCCTTGTTGCTGATGGCCCAGACAGAAATTGGTTCGTCGTCTTTTGCTCCTCTGCCCGGACATATAGAGACATCCCACAAGGCAATAGGAGGGACCTCCCGCCATGGCCCGCTTGTCACGATTTTACATTTTCTACACACAAAAAAAGAGAGGTATTAGGCTAAGCCTTAAGTCCAACATAGTATAACACAGTAGAATTAGCTAGAGGGAAATGATGCTGTATTTCAGAAAGCACTGGCTGCTTATTAAAGAGCTCTGTCCATAGACAGCATTTAAACAAGAGAAAACGGTTAAAATGACCAAAAATTGATTGAATTTTGTCAGTTTCCTGCTGAATCAGACAAAATTCAAACCCTGGGTGGCCCTGCTAGCATCACCTGACTCAACATGTAGTATTAAACTCTCAAACTTGTTTTCAATAATGAATCTAGATCAAACAACTATACATTAATCAGCAAAGCATTGCTTTACCTTTTTGCCCAAACACTTACAATCATCATGTTTCTAAACAGCTGCCAAGTCTCTCAGCTCTGCTTTCCTGAACTTTCTGTCCACTACAAGATCACAAAGGACAGTGCAGACTCCAGCAACTGTTCATCTACTAGCTTGGAGAAGAGAGGAGGGAGGAGAGGGGGCCAAGGGGAGGGGAGTAGCTTGCTTTTCTGTGTCTGTGTGTTTGTGGAGACACACACAGCTTACTAGCACACACAACGATGGCTCCATAGCACTCTGCTTGAGAAAGGAGTCACTCTAAAAAAGGAAGTCAGGACCAGTGCTCAGGGGGGCCAGCTGATTCTGCAGGAAACTAAAACTTTAAACATAAAAGGAGCAGCATCCATTTTAAGGGATTTCATCAGCATCTGAAATAAAATCCTTAAAATCCTCTTGACCTTAATATCACTTTAAATCTATGTTTGTCAAAAAAGCAGGGTTGAAAATTGTCGGCTGAACAGTGACTGTAGTCAATCAGCTGCATTCACTGTTAGGGTATTCTGATAACCACGGGTGCCCGCTGTCAGAATATAGTAGCCAGCTAAGGAGATTCCCCCATCTCCATCAAAAGATTTTTCTTGTTCAGAAGCTGAATCTTAACATCTCTGGTCAGCTTTGCTGCTTTGTGCTACACATTGTCTATATTATATGAAGTGCAAACGTGGGTGCCCCCATGTACACTTATAACTAGTGTCTGCAGCCTGTGCCTGGGTGTGCTGGGAAGCTAAATTGAAATCATATTTCAGATACGTATACTAGAAGAATATGAAACTACACTGGATGATGCTTCATGAGCACAGATATGTGGTTTTACATATGTGTCTGACACTAAAAATAGGATTTTGTTCTTACCGTAAAATCTTTTTCTCAGAGTCCATTGAGGGGACACAGCTCTGAAGAACTCAGAGATGGAGAGGCAGCAGCACATCCCTACTTCTCAGAATTCTTCAGAGCTGTGTCCCTCAATTCGTCACCCACCCTGCACGTCAATGGATGGATCCTGTCTGTGTCCGAGACAGGACACAGGCACCTGTACGGACCTGCACTTGAGGTGAGTGTAGAGGGGCGTATAGCCGCATAGTCCCATAGAGAAGGACAGGGGCTGCGTACTAATCACACGCAGCACCTCTCCTTCCCGGGAGCTGCCCGATACGGCCCTGTACGCAGCACGGAGCTGTACGTGCCGTCCTTTTCTAGTGTGAATGAGGGTGAACGATAGAGAACACTCAACAGTACTGAACAGCAACTCCTCAAAGGGTTCTTCAAAGGGGCTCCACAGGGACACAAGAAGCTGAAGATTAAAGCTGGCCATACACTGGTAGACTTTCATACAAACGTTCATACGACGCATCTCATCAGAACATTCAATAATACCATCCGAGACTTGATGAATGTCGTTCGAAATTCCATTTGATTTTAACTGCTCCTTTGATTTATTATTTTGTCACTATTGTCAAAAACGATCATCAGTTTGACCCCATTAACTACTAGAAAATCAAACAAACGTTTCCAAAACATATTTTTCAAACTGAATTCTACTGGTGTATGATGCATGAGTACTTGACAGACTACATAAACTTCCTGCACCTCTCATCACTATAGCTACCTTAAAGCAGAACTCCATCCTCCTATCCTTTACAGCCAAGGAAGGTGCCGCCTTAGCCTCTATTTGCATTGCAGTTGCCATAGTGCTGCACACTGCATACGCTATTACATCAGCCATTCAATTGAGAGCTGAAATAAGCAAAGCACACTGGCGACCTTGCCAGTTACTAACTAGTTTTGCTTTAAAGAAAATCTATCATAAAAGAATAATAGATAATGGGGGCTGCCATTGCTGACCTATGCTTTTGCAAATGCTAGTTCCCTGGCTGCCATGATTTGACTCGAATGCTGACTAAGTTACTGACCCAGCACAAGTATGGAGATTCTGACACACATTTGAAGCTTGCTTGTGGGTTTATATCCTGGATGTCTTTATCTTCTGTTGAGCAATCCTGCCATCATGACCAGAGATGCAGCAGCCTTGGACTTTAACCAGGTCCATACACTACACACATTTATAAAATTAAGACAGTATCACAGTATGATAACAGTATGGGGTTCATCCATAAAAGTTCCACCCGCATGGCGTTCGCATGGCACCAGGCCCCTAGATAGCACTGACGAGTCTAGGAATTTCCTATAGTCATCAGTGCCATCTAGAGGCACTAGTGCCGTGCAAATGGCATACCCCGGGAGGAACTTTTATAGATGAATCCCATATTGTTAACACAGGTAGCCTCCCTTAAAGAGTATATTCTCCATTTTGTTAAGATTTATATCATAACTGATTCCTACTCCTAATGGTCCAGTGCTACCACATATCTGTTCCAGGTTGGTGACTCAAATGTATTGTGGCCAGACACAGTCAGACATCTAGCATGTGAGGCCCCCCAATGTCTCTCATGTAACTTTAAAAACATTTCAGGCCAGGTAAAGTTCAATATAAGTAGCAACCGCACCTGCGTAAAGAATCTGCAAAAGCCAGCATCTACCATATGAAGGATTGTTATGTTCTATATTGTAGTGCGCAACTGTCCTTACATTTAAAATCAAACCAGGTACAGGAATGACTGCATACATGCCACTAGTTCCTGTAGCAGCAGCACAGAAGCTCAGACAGAACTCTGTGTTCTCAACAAATAAACCAAAGTGTTCTGTAAAGATTCCTGGAACTGTACCGCAAGATTTATTTACCTTGCCCAGCGTCGTCTTCTCACAAAATCCTTTATGGTCTTATAGCCGTGATAAGACCTGCAAAGATATACAAAACATATATTCACAATCTGGCCTTTCTTTTATATCTCACGTACCAGGGAATAGTGAAAGTGTTTACTGGGATTTTTGTGTTTTAACAATTCTTTGTGCCGAGTTCAACAAATGTTTTGCTCTGCTTTGTTAAAGCCCAACAGGGGGAAAAAAATCTAAGTTTGGCTGTGAATAGTGAATAATTTACCTTTCTTTATGATGACTTTTATACTATATACTTTTATACCAGGTTCTGTTTATTTCCAGCCCTGGGGACCTGCAAAATTGCTCTGATGCTTATTTGAGGGGACTGGTCTCAGGTCACCCCGGTGTAGTTCTTCAGCTGTAGCAGCTTATGTAAGCACATCAGTAAGACCTTCCCAAGAAACACACAATATCATGCCCACAATGCACCTGATTCCTGTGTACTCGTGGGAAATGTTGTTTTCAAGCTGTGGAGAATAGCAGATTGGAAGTGATGTGCGCTGGTTGTTATAATCCTCCTACCAGCACCAGAGGATTATATTATATGATGCCATATTAATGACGTCACAGCAATACCATACAGTATATCTCCTAAAAGTGTTGGGATCTGAAAATCAATCCAGCGGGTTTTAAAGGGATATACACTATATTGCCAAAAGTATTGGGCCACCCCTCCATATCATTGGATTCAGGTGTTCCATGAAATTTCCTTGCTACTAAATATTCCACGGTCAACTGTTAGTGGTATTATAACAAAGTGGAAGCAACTGGGAACAACAGCAACTCGGCCACGAAGTGGTAGGCCATGTAAAATGACAGAGCGGGGTAAGTGCATGCTGAAGTGCACAGTGCGCAGAAGTCACCAACTGTCTGCAGAGTCAATAGCTACAGACCTCCAAAATTTGTGTGGCCTTCAGATTGGCACAACAACAGTGCAAAGAGAGCTTCATGTGCGTGTAAAGGCAGGCGTCACAATACTTTTGGTAATATAGTGTATTTGGGGTGTTGTGAGAAGTGTGATCAATCCTGGAGTTGGACTTTAAGCAAGAGACAAATAATATGCAAAGGTAAAGTGCTTTGTTTATGTCCTCTAAGGGCCTGTTCACACCATAGTGTTGAGTTAAACACATGATATCTGTGTGTTTAGTGCACACCATCGTACAGTGCACCTAGTGTGTGGTACTGTGTACTGGAGTGTTGTGTTGCCATTCATTCGAATGGCACCCTAAGTCCCAGCGGCCATTTTAAAAAATAGTGCATGCATTACTTTTTTTGCACCGTAATGCACCATATTGCAGCTCCATGCGGTGCACTTTGTTGCAATGCACTGATGCCAGGAGGTGCGCTGGGGTTCCATTTAATTGAGACATGGGACCACACACCAGTTGTGATGTGCAGTAGCGTGCAACAGCATGCGCTAAACTTGATGGTGTAAACAAGCACTATAACAGACAAAAACAATAAAATCATTTTGGTTATATTTAGTAGTCAGTCTGCAGTCAGTGCTGAAGAACATTCATGATTTTGGTTGCTTCAGGTCACAGGTAGTTATAGGGGTAGATTTGTAGTAGTCAGCACTAGCTGTTGGTTAGTTAGCAGAATGATTGCTGTTCTGTCATTCATTTTATAAGCGACTGTAAGGCCTCTTTCACACTGGAAATTGAACACACATGATTAGATGCATTTATATGGCTTTTATAGCTGCAGCTACTACAGTGCATTAGAACATCTTCCGAGTAAACAGCCGCTGTGATGAGCGACTCCCCCTATGCTGGTAAAACACAGAGAGTCACTGACTCAGCACAGTGCCCATTCAGAGGGCGCATAGTATATTTATCAAGGGATGCTCGCCGATTGGACATCCAGATCAGAGAATGCCTAGTATTCATTGTAGTAGCTGTGACTACTACAGTGTTTTACAGGGTCCCTGTGGCCCTGCCAGGGATCATTTATAGATACTTTCATTGTGCCAAGCCGGATCAATAAGATATATATATACATTTTTGAAGCTAAATGGGTTCATTCACACGTGCCTTCTGCCACAGTCAGTTTCAGAACAAGAGAAGTCTGGTGCATCTAAGATTCGAATAGGACTTCGGAATGCCGCTGTAAATGCATCTAAATGTGCCTGAATGCAGCTAAACCCACTGTACGGTCTGTTTACACCAGCAAGATGAACACATGGCCAATGGTGTGCGCTGGCAGAAACAGTGCTCATGTGCAGTTCCCACTGCATCACAATGTTTACTTTTCTTTGTGTTAGAATCAGTTCTAACAGCACACATCGCAGTGTGATGTGGTTGTACTGCGTTGCACCACACTGCACTGAAAAAAGTACAGCATGGAGTACTTTTTCAACGCACACTACCACAGCACCGTGAAATTAGCTAAGCTGATTGCATACAGGGCAATTTGCCTTTGGTTTCACTGCAGCCCCCACACATTTGGTGTGAATAGGCCTAAAGCAAACACAGGAAAAGGTGATCTGGAAAGAATAAAAGTTGTTTATATTTCCCCGATAACTTTTCCTACATTTAGGAAAGCTAAAAGTAGGAGCGCCAGTGTGAATGAAGCCAAGAGTGTGGCACAGGATGTTAGAAGGGTAGTCGGTTTAGCACAAGGTGGCCGTGGAGCCTCTCTGGACTTTTTACCTGTTTCTCCAAATTAATGGACAGCCACCAAATAGTATATATATTGGCAATAGGTTCTTCCTCCTATTTCTGTAGATGTATGAAGAAAAAGATGAGGCTGACCATGCTTTAATATCGCTGACAATTCAAAACATGTATTAATATTTCAATGGATGTCATTGTAAATGTTTCTGCACTGGAAACAGGGCAAAGATTGTCTAAGGCCTCATTCACGATGGCAGCAAGTTTACATACACACAGTGGATCGCTTTTCAGAGGCAGACAAGATCCAGTTTGCCATGAGGCAGTACTGCAGCCTCCTGAATGTCTGTTTTTTTTTTTTGTGTGCTCAATCCCAAGGGGGATTTAACATTGGAATACGTTTGACATGCAGTTGCAATGCGGTCCCATTGACTTTAATTGACACATTTGACAAGCGACAGCACTTGCCAAACATGACATGCTGTAAAAAACTTGCCGCAAAGTGTTGTGGTCGCAACCAGGTATGACATCCCGAGCGGCCACCATGTAAAATTGTAGGTGGGTGGACAGGGGGGAATACCGCCCATGTGAATGAGGCCTTATAGTCCTGAATCAATGCAGTTAGCTCTTGGACTTTAGGACAATATGGGGTGTATTTATAAAAAAAGCCACTCATCCTGTAAAACTGCCTGTGCATTTGTGCTGTGTGAATGGGGGTAAATATTAATGTTATTAGTATATTTTCTTTCCAGATGGAATGTGATATGCAAATGCCACATTATGGCCAATAGATGGCGTTGAGAAGCATAGGAAATAGATACTTCTTTCCTATGCTCCTCAGCTCCAACTATAGTGGCCATAGTGTGGTATTTTCCTGATATTACATTCAACCTAGAAAGAAAATATAATATTAACATTCATTTTTGCACCATTCATGCAAAACTAATGTACAAGCAGATTGGTGGCTCTGTGAGCTTTTTATAAATTTGCCCCTATGTGTATTGTGACTCTATGGATCATGGAAATACAGTATGAATTACACAGATTGTAGCACACAGTAGTTACACGCATCCAAGGCTGGGTCGAGAGTTAGGCAGAAGAGGTGGCCACATTGAATGCTTGAGCAGAATTGGAACGCAAAAAGGGCAGGAACTGCAACTTATGCTGCTGAGGTAGTATACAACTCATGTGGGGGCACTTAAGGCTTTTTTGCCTTGGTTGCTAAAGGGCCTAAGGGTCCCAGCACTGCACACATCACCCCAGGACCAGCAATACTGATTTAATAACTGTGTGAAAGAAAGTGCCAGCCAAACACCTAACTGTTTCAGCTGCTAAATGGTTATTAAGGTAGAAGTCATTCTGTCCTGGCTCCTCTTCCCCCATCATCCTACTGGATCATGGTACCAATAGAATTAAATTTAGCTGCAGGGAATAAAATAATAAAAACTGTGTCCTACGTAATGTGGGACTTGTATAATATAAGTATCAGGAGGTTAAAAGGGTTTTGGATGAACCTCTGTAACAGGAAATGGGAATGAACAAATACAGGAAGAAGATGGCATTTGTCTTACTCACGCTGGAAAGTCTGCTGCATACTGCCATCCTTCCCGATCTGTTCCTCCAGAAACATTGAAGTCGATGTACCAGTCTGCAACCTGCAGAGACAAAAATGCGACATACCAGAACAAGCTATATGGAAGCATAGACTCATGTGGAAACACCTAGACCCAAGTGTGTGTGTGTGTGTATATATGTGTATATATAGTATATATTAGTGGTATTTGTAGTGGAGAATACTTTTTAACTGCATGATATTTTTCTGCTATTCGCAAGTCTTGAACATGTTTGCTCGATCTTTGTAGATTATGAATTTAAAAGCATATTCCTCCTTTTTGCAAAAAATAAACAATTACACCCATATTGCAAAAAGAATAAAAGGTGCATTTAGTGATTTTTGCATTGTAGCCTCCAAAGCATTGTAACGGCGATGAGTGAATGGCAGGTGCAATGCTCAGGCTGCAGCAGACTGTTCCTCCAGCCCCAGGTCTGTTCCAAGGTACAGATCTTCAGATATGGAGCTAATGGAAGTTATCAAAGAACTACAAGTGAGGTGACATCGCCAATCTTGTAGTCCATTGAGGACTATGAACCCTCTGCTGAAATGGCAGAAGGGACTGTTTTTTTTTTATTTGCAGATCCAGTGAATGGGTCTGTGAATAAATGGCATGGTTGTGTGGGTGAAGCCATGCACACCCATGCCAAATTAAAAATATAAAGAAGCCTGTGGGGAGAAACACCCTGCAATTCAGGTAAGTGAGGGGCAGGTGGAGGGTGCGGGGCTGCGGAATGGCTCCTTGCTACTCCCTAAATATGGTCGGTAAAAGGTAGAATTAGTCTTTAGGTGTATGTCAGGGCAAAATAAATAAATAACATATGTAGTACATCTCTTCAATACATGCACATTAACCATGGACAGAAATATACCTGTCAATCTGCCAAAAACTCTTGCAGCAGGCTGACAATACACACCATTTTTGTGGTGTCAGCTCTTCCCTTTTGTTAAACTACTCAAACCTTTCCACTTTCCTAGCTCAAAAACAGATACACTAATCTTTCTGAAGTCCCAAGATAAGAACTCGGGGGGGTGGGGGGGGGGATTGGGTTCTTAATTAAACAAGTGCATTGTTAGGGTTTAAATACCATTTATTAATAAGATATAGAGATGTTGACTGCCTTCCTAAAATAAAAAATAGGAGGTTTATTCCCCATTTAAACTAAACAGGTTGATTGCCTTCATGGTATGACTATTACGCTCATTACTGATCTGCAATAAATATGGAGGTCAGAAAGTAAGAGAAAGGTTGCAATTGCTGATCAGTATAATTGTTCTGGGTTAGTGGCCTAGAGTACTGTAGCAACAAAAAAGCAACAATGGCAGCCGCTCAGATCACTTTGAAACTAGCCAAAAACAGAAAGGTGCACATCAGCAGGGCATTATACAAAACAGTTCAAAGGGGGTCCTTGGTTTTGTCTATTACCCTGCCCGTGAGCATCTTTCTCCTTTTTTGCTAGTTTTAAACTGATCCGAGCAGCTGACATATTTTTGATTAGGTGCAGAAGTCTTCAGCTGCCTTGTAAAGGCAATGTCTAGGGTTCTGGTGTGTAGCTGTTCCCGAGAGCACAGCGCTCCCTGCTTTATTCATCAGAGAGCAAATTGGAGAATGAATGTTCCTCTCATGTTCTGCTCCATTCTCTATCCTGACACAGTTTGACATGGTCCCAGGCCCCCCAGAAGAGCGGGGGACCCTGAAAACCAGTAGCAGCCATGATCATGGTATAACCACTTCAGGATGAGGACATATATACAGTATATACAAAAGGGCTGCCTCCAGCTGAGCATGCTCTCTGTTTGTACATTGCTATATATGTCTATGGTGGTGCTTTATATAGATTTGGTCTATTCGTTTTTCTAAATTGTTTCTGTTGTAGAAACCTATTAATACAAAAGGTTACTTACAGTGACACTAAACTCAGGAGTTAAATCTTAAAAATACATTCAAGTTCCTTAACTTTTAACAAAAATGTATCTTATTTGTGTATCACTCAGCTGTAGATCCTCAAATCATCTCTGAATTGGTGCTGACACTGTCCTTCCTTCTGCACGGTGGCTACTCTTGTTCCCCATGGTCCCTGTGTGTGTTGTAAAGTAGCCACAGCTCCAAGCTCACTTCTGTGATGAATCTCACGTTTAGTTTACTAATTTGTATTGAGGTTGTAGTCCATCACGAATGCAAGCTTGGAGCAGTGACTACTTTACAACACGCACATGGACTATGGGGAATAAAAGTAGCCACCTCCAGAAGGAAGGACAGTGTCAGCAAAAATTCAGAGATGATTTGAGGATCTACAGCCAAGTGATACACAAATAAGATACATTTTTTATTAAGGTTAAAGGTACTTGAATGCATTTTTTAAGATTTAACTCCTGAGTTTAGTGTCACTTATATACAAGTCACTTAATAAAATATATCTACACCAATGCATTCATAAGGGGTTATATTGCTGTAAGAAAGCTCTGCTGGAGCCATTAGATTAGCGCCATCTAGTGATCAGAAAGCTAATTTTAGCAGACCCCCGAAATGCAACACACACGACCTTTACACACAGATTTCATTCTAGAGATACCTCTCATCTATATTAGACTGATGCAAAAATCCACCAGTGGCATTTGAAATAGACTCCAGCGCAGAAACAGGACATTAGTGTGTTTGCTTTATCTAGTGTTCCTAAGTACTGAGCTTCCTTGTTTCATAATTAACAGTGTGTGAAATGCTGCCAATATGGGCTTCCTATTTACACACTGTTATGTGCACAGATAGATGGGTTCAGAAGAGTAAACATTAGCCGGTATTATAGCAGAAATAACACTGCACAAGTTCTATCCTTCAAAACAAACCGTGATTAACCATTGCACTGCCAGCACGGCAAGTTCAGGCTCTTGCACACGGGCGTAATGAAAAAATGATCATCTAGGCAGGAGGGTGCTGGCAGATGTTTCCTGCATAAAAACACAGGAATTGGTCAGTAAAGTGATCTCTATGAGTAAGCCGGAATGGTGAAACGCGTTGGTGGTTGCGCACATATAGGGAGAGATAAACCGTGTGTATTTGTTTCATAAATAATTTTTTTTTAAATCTTCGGTGAAGATTTTTGAGATTGTGGTTGGTAAAGTGCTTGCCTTTACAAGCATATAGACACCTAAATGTCTGTGTAGGGTCTTGACGCGTAAAATTCTACTTCCATTCCATTCTTTTAAATTTGCGCTTGTACACCTGTATGCATGTACATGTGTTTGCATGCATATGCACATAAATTACTGACCTTGGATGCAGATTTTTCTGGATCTGAACGCAGCGCAAGTTTACATATCATTATGCACCCATAGAAAATTAGAGCATTCAATAGTGAATTAGAGCATCAACTGTCTTACCCAAGACCACTGTGGAGAGGGGGGCTTTGTGTTGGTTTTTGTGCATTCCTGCAGTCCACTTGCATCGCTCCACATGTATCTGTCTGTTAACAGCCCACTACAATGACAACATAAAAATGACAAGTCTGAGATGTGTGTGTGATAATGCTGGACCCATAACCCATGGTTCTAATAGATATACAGAGGAGTGCGCTTTCCTCCAAGGAAGCAGTTTCGTGGTAACAGTATAGTGTATGTGGACCTTGTTCTGGTCCCTGGCTGCTACCTCTGTGATCATGACAAATAAATAACTTAAAGGAGAACTATGAGGCGAGTGAAAATCACTCAGCCTCATAGTTCTAGCTGACCTGTGAGGTCGGCTCAATAGATCGGGAAGTGAGCGAACACATAGCTCACGTCTCGATCTATCGCTGCAGAGAGCGGTGACTGTCACTGACGGCTCCCTGCAGGGACTCCCCCCCTCCCCTGTCCGATCCTCCAGCGCTGACTGGCGGAACGAATGGGGGAGGGGGCGGGTACAGCTGGCTCTGCCTCTAGATAGGCAGAGCCAGATGTCAGTCACACAGCCCGGCACAATTGTCGGGATCCGCTTCAGCGTCTCAGTATACAGCGAGCAGCAGCTCGCGGTATTCTGCTGCATCTCAGTATACCGCGAGCTGTACCGAGCCTAGGGTGACAGGAGGACGCTAGTTTGTGTCCTCCTGTTACCCTAAGGAGAACTATGGGGAAAAGCCTTAACCCCATAGTTCTCCTTTAATTTTATGATGGCGCTTTGATTTGGTATTGCATTTTGAGTCAGTTGATTCTGATAACGTAACCATACACTATTCGCAAATACCTATTATATGCTATTTTATATGAATATTGACTTACCTTGAATGTCAGACTAATTGGAATAACCACCATTATATTCATTTGGATTTTGACATGCATCACTATATTTTTATTGGATATTTATACGAGATTGTTATGTTATTTTTTTACCTTTTTATTGTTCATTTTGCATGTTAGCCCTAAAGGGGAGGCCTTTACCCCAAAACGCATTGGCTATATTGGATACTCTTAACCAATATACATTTACACTTTTTTTATTTGATACAAACATAGTACTAGGCACTCCTCAGTATACACCCAAGAACATAACATTAAAGAATAACTCCAGAAAACATGTCAAATCAATCAATGAATTACCAGTGTAATCAAGAAAACATTGAAACTATGCTAAAGTCATATACTCCATGCCATTATCTTCAAGTGGAACTCTAGCCCTGTTTTGGATATAGTGAGGAAAGGGTTCATCTTCCTCACTTCTACTAGTGACCAGAGCACCGCTGTCAACTGAACTTCCTGCTTCCTGTCATGAATACATTCTCTATATATTCCTTCAGAGAATTCATTAGGGCAGGTGACAGTGTCAATCATCTCACAGCCCTGGTGGACACCAGGCGAAGCGATTGGAAAACTTCCTCCTATGATTCCCTGCAGCCATACTAAACAAGCCTTTGAGAGTGTTTCTGACTACAGCCTCTTGCCACCAATCTTGTGCAATCTAACTGAATAGGACCTACATCTCTCTGTATATAATTCTTCCTGTAGACTAAAGTGGGTATGGAGCAGAGCTGTAAATAATTTATTTCTGACCAGTTAGAGGTGTACGTAGTGTGGCAGTTGGTGGCAATACCACTATGTAGAGTGGCAAAAGGGTCACCCAGGACTCTCAGCCAGAGGGGTTGAGCAGTTCCAGGACGAAAATACTTTTACCAGGAAAGAGCTGGCTTTGCAGTTCTTCCCAGGTTTTCCCGGATTTGGCTTGGGTTCCTGGACCTGGGAGATTTCAAGAGCATTGGGAGGGATGTAATCTCCATTCCTGGGTCCAGGCTTTAGTGGTGACCAGCACCAAATGATAGTGCACCTCCCTTTATGAAGAGACTGCTGGTTCAGGTTCAGGGCTCCACCTGGGGGACAGAGGAGGTCTCTGCAGGAGTCAGGAGGACTCCACCCTGGGACCTGTCTGTTGCTGGCCGACTGAGGAGTGGGTCACCTGTGTGGTGAAAAGCAGCTGGTAATCAGACAACCTAAAGTCGGTGGACTTTGAAAGTGCTAGTTTGGATGCAGAAAGAAAACTGCACTTTGTGTTTGAAAACCCCGGTGAGGGTAACTCCATTGTTTTGTGAACCTTCATTCAATAAAAGTGGGCAGGGAAGCCCTTAAAAGAAGTCCTAAGCGAGTGGATGCATCCTTAATGCGCTTCTGTTTGGAGCAAATTCTCACAGTAGGTAAACTGCAGAAAGACTATGATAGGTGGAGGTGAGGATGTCTTACTTACAGAATAATATGATAAGGTTTGGGTCATCTCAGAACATCAATCAATGCAAGATGAAAGGCAGAATCCCCCAAGATACAATGTTGGTTTTCATGCCAAACATATACATTTAAAACCTAGCAGAGGTCTAGAACACAGAACCATTAAAGGGAAACACTAACCACATAAAGGCTATAATGTTTAATGTACAAAAAAAACCCACGTATTTGAGCCTGAAATCATTTTTCTGTGTACTATCAGAAGGATAATAATATTTTGTGACCTGAGATAGGCTTGGATACTGTCTAACCCATGACAAGTGCAGTGCCTGAAATAGGAGACTGATAGAAGCACTTTTTTTGCTATACTGGTTAGATCCAGAGCCTGTTTTTCGGTTTGAACATCCATGTAACAGTTTTACATGTTCCTTAAGGTTTAAATTCTACACCAAATGTATTAAGTTTTACATTTACAGATTCCAGTTGTTATGTGTACAGGTTGTGTTTAAAGGATAAGTGAGCTTTTAGATAAAGTACATTTATCTTGTCAATCCCCCCCCCACCCCCCCGCCCCCCACAAAGTATTCCACTCTCCCCCATTCTAGATGCAGAATTACCTGAATTTAACATCTGCCACCTTTCTTTTAAATAGCCTGCAGCTCAAATTTTCCTGCTGCTGACCATCTCTTCAAGCTATGAGGACCCACTGAGCAAAGCCAATAGCAAGAAAGATTTCAACCTTTGAACGCTGTGGAAGGCTACAACAGTCAGATACAGGTACATATGCATCTGGGATAGGGGATGATTGAATACTTATGATCGGGGGGCTAGTAAGACAGGATAAGTGTACTTGTCTGATTGTAGCCTTATCTTTTCACTAGTAGACATACATTTTAGACCAAAATATAATTGGATGTAGCTTCAGATTGGTAAACATAGGCTTAGTTTAGGCTAAAAAAAAAATACTACTTTACTCTGTTATTATGCTATTACTTAAAAAAACTAGGAAATGGAAAACAAGAATGTTCCTATATGCCTCTGCCGCCATCTAGTGCTCACAATTATTAGTGCATTTGAGCCCCCAGTCACACAAGTGTAGCAAATGAATATGCACAAAGGCCTATGATTTTGTGTAAACTCATGAAACGTGCAAAAAACGAAAGTCACTCTTGCAGTGTAATTCACTGTTAATGGCACGAGGCAAGCACACAGAGCTAGAAGCTTCCCTACTTGTAACAAACCACATTTGTTACAAGTAGGGAAGCCAGTTGTAGTGAACAGAAAAACATGCAAAAATGCAACCTGACTCACTCTATTTTCTTTATGAATTAATAACATTCAAATAGTAGCCATGTTGAATGTTATTCATTAATGCATTTCCCGGACTCACTTTTTTCTTTATGAATTGATCAAATTCAGCTAGTGCCCATGATGCTGTATTTCCCCGACTCACTCTATACTTTATGAATAAATTACATTATCTAGTGCCCATAATGCGTTATTTTCCTAAATCACTCTATTCTTTATGAATGAATAACATTAATCTAGTAACCACAAGGCAGTATTTTCTCGATTCTCTCTATTCATTATGAATGAATAACATTAATTGAGTGGCCATAATGCGGTATATTCCCCACGCACTCTATTCTTTATGAATGAATAACATTCATTGAGTGGTTATAACATTCAACCTGGCAGAGGAAATACCCTAATAACATTTAATGTTGACACATTCGCACAGAATCAATGTACATGCAGTTTTACAGGACGAATAGCGCTGACATTTTTTTTTTATATATGCACCCAAAATTACTGCAATATGAGTGTCTGAATGACATCCACGCAACTAGCATCTTTAGAAGCACATGCAAGCAATAGCAGCCGCCATGTTTTTCTCATAACAACGGAAATATTTCTCAAATGTAAATCAACTGACAAATTAAACAAAGATAAACATAATCAATATAAGTTAAATATCAGTAGGGGAACATGAAGCACAATCACCCACAGAAACTCATCATATTTAATTTTACTGGTCAGGTGACTGAAAGGTGAATGCTGATAGGTTACTGTTTGTTTATGCACTTTGTCTTACTAAATAAAAGCCATTGAGTGACTACACATAACATACAGTATGTAAACACATAGTAAATCAGCTACGTATTGCTTAATATAACAATATACGCACATGCTGCTGTATCCAGTGACAGGATTCCACCTCTGGTTTTCGTATATGTACACACATTTGGAATCACTTTGAGGAAATATATTATTTTTGCTGCTGTCTAACCCTAGAGGGAAATCAAACACAAAAAAACAGGAAAAATATCAGTTTTTTTATAAGGTTGGTGACAGCTCAAATCAAGTAATCTCTAAGAAGATGGTCCTCTGGGCATATACGAGAGGAGGCCAATAAGTTCTTACCCTCACCATGATCTAGATGTGCCAGGGATCGGAAATTTTGCAGGTTTGTAGGTGGATATCTTAGTATTATGCATGCCAAATTTTGTAGGTTGTGGTGAATTATAGTTAGAGTCAAGAAAAATGGAGTAGGTGTCATGCCGGAGAAGGTTGAATACCTAGCCGTGATTAGGTTCCTCCATCTTCAAGGGAAATCTGCCCAAATAATCCATGAAGAGATGTCAGCGATTGTGGCTATAAATCTCTGCCCCATCCATCTTACTCACCTGACCTGGCACCTTCGGACTTCTTCCTGTTTCCAAATCTGAAGAAATATTTTCGGGGAAGACGTTTCCACAATGATGAGGCAGTCATTACTGAAGTTGATAGCTTGTTTTCCTCCAAATCTGCATACTTCTACGTAGATGGTATTAACCCTTTCGCTGCCAAGGACGTACGGCATACGGAGCTACAAAAGTGCTTCCAGCTGGCCAGCTCAGTATGCCGTACGTCCTTGGAATTTACAGTTCTACTATAAGCTGATGGTCGCTTTAGCGGACTGTCCCCTTTAAATGTCTCCCTATTCATAAACCAATGATAGTAAAATATTTTTACTATCATTGGTTTCTGAATGAATGAAAAGCCTCTGTACAGAGGCTTCCCATTCATTGAGTGCTGGAGTTGCAGAAAAAGAAATTGAGGATACAAACACCGGAGTGATCGAGTGATCACTCCAGTGTTTGTAAATAACTGGGGACACATAGGGGGTTATTCACAGGGGGAATAGTGTGAATAACATTCACAGTGTGAATAACATTCACATATTCATGCGCCCTTCAGCTCAGCTATTCTATTCTGCTCGGTACCTCTATATTACCGAGAAGAATAGAAAAATGGAGAAAAAATTGTAACCATAGGAGGTGGATATGTAGAGAAGGAAGAGTCAGTCTGGATCTTGGTGAGGGTAAGAACCTATTGGCCTCCCTTCGTAGACCTTCCATGAATGGGATTGGTATGTATTACCTTGCATGAAGCCTCCTCCATAACCTCCTGTGTAAGCCCATGGTGTGTGGTCATAGCCAATTCCCCACACTACACCACAACTGCTGCTCTCCACCAACCTCAGATGTCCTCCCATCTGACGCCAGAACCTGCAATGATGGCATAGGTTGTCACTATTTTTTTCATTAACAGTATTAAAGAGGAAATGAATTGAAAACACATTAGTCAGTGTTGGATAGAGTCTGGCAGGTTGGATCAACCATTGGCTGATCAAAAATTAGGTTTCCAAACCCTGCTCCTCCATAATGACCATAAAATCCCTAAACCAGCTTTGTGCAGATGAGGGAAGCAGATGAGGGACTATAATATAGCTCACATCACTAGCTGGTATAAAGTTGAGCATAGAAACGTCAGCTGTGGCAAAGGAGCTTATACAGTCTCCGACGGGGTGGGTGGTGGTAATAATTTGGGTTCTCTGGACTTACTGAATCAGAAAATTCTAAATCACTCCCCAGATTAGTTGTGGGTGGACATAATTCTAACCAAGCATAAATAAAGCAGATACCACAAAACCACATCTGCCCTGAATAAAGCAGATACAATTCATACACAATTTTAAAGTGGGCTGTCAGTGCAGGAAATTACATCCCCTCAGTTCTAATTTACAATAGAATCTTGTAGTGTATCAGCAATGCACATTTCTTTCCAAAACATGTCCGCTCAACATTTTTTGAGGAAACAAATAAAGGTGTATAGACATATAGTGTAAAATACACCTGTATTTGGTGTGCCCAGGAGCTGTTTTGGCTGCTGTGTTTTTGTGTCCATAGGGTTGTATGGATAGAATATGCTGCACACAGGTATACAAGTGTAAATGCAAGTGCCAGCGTTTACATGGACATGGTCGTACATTCCTGAATGCGGAAGCTTTGGGTTTAGGAACTTACGTCCATGTGTGTGCATCTTGAAATATTAACAGCCCCTCACACATGCATGAAGATCGGAGATTCTCACACCTATAGTCCAGGAATATTCAATAATACTCTGTTCAAAGGCCAGTAAACATAAATATAAATGGCGCTCATTCTAATATGTCAGTAAATATAAATGGCGCTCATTCTAATATGTCTGCATTAAATCGTGGCACCAGACAAGGATATCCAATATTACCGCTCTTATTTGCTTTAACTATTGAAGCACTAGCAACAATTTTTAGGCAATCACCAAGGATAGCGAGTTTTAAAAGAGGTTTAGATGAGGAGAAAATAGCATTATAAGCTGAAGATTTGCTATTGTTTTTAACAGGTACTGTCTCCTCTCTGTTAGCGATAATGACAGTTATAAAGGAATATGGCAAATATTCCGGATTATGACAACTGTAAAGGCAGCTTTACAAATCAGGTCTGGTTCACGCCTAGGCGATTGTGGTTGTTGAACAGTTTTCGCGCATTTGTCGAACGATTTTGCTTTTGAAAACCACACGGTTCTCAATGCATAAAGATGTTTATGAGACCAAAACTGCGCAACTTCCACCTGAAAATAGCTCCTGCATCTTTTTGGGTGACAGGCGTTATCGCATGCGCGACTCTTCAGTGTGAACTGTCGCCTTTGACTTGTATGGGTTTTTGTGTTTTGCATATTATTGCGCGACTGGATCTGTGCGACAAAATGCCTAGGTGTGAACAAGGTCTCAGTGCTTCCTCTACTGGCTGCTGGGACCCGATAGCTGCACTTCAAACACCAAGGGCTGCATGTGGCCCTTGAGCTGCAGGTTGGGCACCAAGGACTTACATTATGTATTAGTTGAAAGCGATGTGACCAGTTTAAGTATCCCTTGCAACAAGTGTGTTGGCTCTACCAATCCTAAGCCGTACTTTTAATCAGGCAAGAAAATCTCTTGTGACCAATACCTAATAAATTATTTTTCCCTAGGAGGGGTAAGGATCTCTTCCCTGTGCACATTTACAGTCATAACAAGAACCTGTTACTGTGGGTAGTAGCCTTGAGGAACTACTAACACATTCTACAATAGGATCAGGTGTTAATCTTACTAGAAAAGCCACTTTAAATTCCACACATATGGTTGATGCACCGACATAAGTTTATATTCAAAACATCAAAACAGTATCACAATTTTCAGCCTTGCGGTCTTCTCTAATACTTACATTTGGTCACAAGACCTTGAGTTAGTGAGAAACTCCAAATCTGGGGATGGTTCACTGACAAATATATCCCCTTTACAGGTGGTAGACCATATTGCCTGCTGGGATGGAGGTCCGTGCATTTTCCTGCTCTCGCAGCAGGACATATTAAGCAGGCAGAGCTAAACAAGACAAACACATACTTATGTAATTAGAAAGAAGGAGAGAGAGTGAATACATGTCTAAGATGATGCTTATCATGAGATGTAACGTGAGAAGGAGCTGGTGCTTCGATATGATTTGCTGTACGTGGCCAAGCACCATCAGATCATCACTGAGAAACCTATGAGCAGTAAGCATATAGGCACCATTTTTTTCATGAAGATTAAGCCATATAGTGTAATATAGTTTGCAAGTATCCAAATGTGTAAGGTCGACCTTAAAGGAAAACTAATCACAAAACCTAAAATGTTATATATTGCAGCGTACCTGTCCTTGGCGGACAGGTACGTGGTGGCTGCATTCGTTTTCATTTTTCAGGCTATGAACATTTTCAGCACACACAAAAATATATCTGTTTTTTGCTGGAAACACAGTGTCCTTGCACTTCCGGGGAGCTTAGCGGAAAGCACAAACACCCTTATATTTCCACTGTAAACCACTTATCCCTTTAGCCCCTATGTAATGGAGATGAACAAAGGCAGACATGTTTGAAGTCCAGCTTGGGTGACAACCATGCTCCATCCACTGATACAGGAACAGGAAGTGTGTGATTCGCCGGATAACCGGGTAATAATCAAGGGAACAAAGTCAGAAAAAAGAAAAACTAAAACAGGTACCTTAGGTACGGATGGTAAGCTGAAATATAACATTTTTGTTTTTGAGTTTAGATACGCTTTAAAATGTACCTGCGGCAACTTCCAAAAACGTAAACTGGCCCCTACTCTGGTGCAGAAGCCAGATCGCTCTATTGGACAAAGCATCACAATTAGTGGCCAAAGGGGATGTGCAGAAGGACGTGGGCCACAGCTCAATTTTCTGAGATCTGGTTTGAATTTTTAAGACAGAGCACCACAGATTTTGAAGTTGAAGCTGAAAATAGGACCCTGGGGGTGGCTACAATACAGGCAATGGAACAATTTATGATATTTGAAGTAGCAACAGGTTTGATTTATAGCTGGACTCCGGGATATGTTATTAATATTTATAGAAGAGACTTGTGTATTCTTACTCCTTACAGGGTTATTCACTAAAAGGTAAAGAGTTTAGAGCAGGCAGGAGAAGTGAACAATCTAGGCCAACATAGCTGATTTGGAAAAATTCCCCAATTCAGCTCACTTTCCAGTTCAGCAATGTTGTCCTAGATTGTTCACTTCTCCTGCCTTCTCCAAACTCTTCACCCTTTTGTGAACAGCCTTGTAAGTTTCACACTGAATTACTGCACAGATCTGAGAGCAATGCACACCGAGATTCAAGTAAGAATACACGTCTCTTGTAATAATAATAATAATAACAGCATATCCTGGAGTCCAGCTTTAAATCAAACCTATTGCTACTTCAAATTACATAAATTGTTGCACTGACTGTATTGTAGCCACCCCCAGGGTCCCTATATTCAGATTCTGTGCAGGAGCTTCCAGTAATAAAGTCCAGACACTGCTGCTGTCTCCTTAGTATACTCCTAGTATACTGCAAGCAGCCCGTAGATGGTGGACCAGCTGGCCCCTTCCCACAGGCCATGCACAGAGATAATGTTACTGATACTTTTACTTCTAAAGCAAGAAGAGCTTTTCATTGGTCAACACAGTCAATGAGCACTTTCCACATTTGCGAGCCTAACTTGAAATACTGAGTGCAGGGCTGTACTGCTGGAGGGGAATGGCCATTCTGAAGGGGCAGATTGCTGGAGTAAATCTATTTTCTCAAATTTGGCTGGGAAATTAGATTTACCCTTTAGGGTATTAACTGGGTTTTCAAGGCATTAGGTGCACACAGGGTGAATGTATAGCCTTTGAAATATATCTGTATGAAGGTTTTTGTGCACGCAGTTCAGCTTTAAGATATTGCCAAAAGGTAAGGGCATATATAAACGCAGACTTATCCTCACTAGCAAGCAAATCAAGCATTGATTGCAATAACCAGGCAGTGTATGCCTAAGCACTTTTGTGGGCGCTGAAAAATCTTTGTGCCTGAACAGTGTTTACTCCTTTATTCAGTAAAAAGATGAGCAGCCCCATCACTGTATTTGTGCAGATACAGAATGTCTGTCTCCCCGGTCAGGGAGAAAAAACTGAAGCACCTTTCTCAGATGCGTCATTTGAACTGGTGATTGGTTCATCTCCCACCTTCTGTCATTGACAGTGGAAGACCGCAGATGTGTGTAGGCAGCCACAAATCTAGCAGGGTGTTGTAGACTATCATCACACTTTCCTTTTAACAAATTAGAATACAAATACAAGTCTGAAGTTTATTGACTTTCCCTCCTCGTTTTCTTACCCAGTCATGCATCTCCTCATCTGTGGCAGCAGCCAGTCGAACCGGCCACCTCTGCTTTGTTCTCTCTGCAGTGTAGATGGCAAAGGTGTGTTTAGCATCATTTAGAACTGGCACCAAAATGGTCACTTCATTAAGAAATAAATGTAGGTACTGGAAAGAAAGGACACAGGGGTTTTTATAGAAATTATGATGAGGGACATGAGAAAAAAATAAAGCTATCAAAGAGTACCCGTCATTCATGCTATGTCAAGGAAGGCTATTTGAGAGCTGAACCAGTTTTAGGTCTATCACACATAAGATACAAAACGTATTACTTGCTTTTAATTCACAAGAAAGCGTTTGGCCATTCACCTTATTCACAAGAAAGCGTTTGGCCATTCATTTTGCTTTTACTAGGCAATAGATAGGATAGGGGGTGTGTCATG
>NW_017306271.1:4478723-4481507 GCF_000935625.1 Nanorana parkeri | reverse complement strand
CCAAGTATGGAACCACCAACAGAATCTTTGTGGCACAACAGTATGATTACGGTATGAATTGGAATTCCATTTATTACAACTGAAAAAAGTTGTGTCCCTTGATATACACTACGAACTCCTATCAACCTATCAATATTAAAAGAGTAATTCAAAATGTTCTTTCTGGAAAAAGGTGAGAAGAGAGTTCATAAGAATTTACAGACTTCCCTATCCCTTTAGATCCTGCCTTTTCCTTCTACACCGCAACACCAAGGCAAACCTAAGATCTGTCCTCCCACACCTGATCAACGCAGCCAGGAATATCTAACCTATAGAAACAGAAACATCATTCCATAATTTTTTTGGTCACTTTAAGGGTCAATAAGGTAAACTAAATCCAGTGATTGGAAGAACTGATGTAATTTATTAAGGGCAATCATGATAAATTCCAGTGGACCTGGTTCTACTGGACTGAATTCTCCTCTACCTCTGAGGCCCCACTCACACTAGAACTAACTATCCTTGGTCTTTTTTTCATGCTTTTTTTGTAAGCGTTTGTACAGGCATTTTTATGCATATTTCTGGCTTGAGCGTCTTTAAAATTATTTTTAGCCAATAAAAAGCTAGATACTAGTCAAGGAAACACATGAAAATGCACACTGAAGTCTATAGTGGCCAAAATGCTCAAGACCAAAAATAAGCTCCAAGCCCCAAAATAAGCTCATGTACTTTTCTGAGCTACAGGCATTTTGCTACAAGCGTCAGAACACTCAGATGTGAACAGGGGCCACTGAAAACAATGGATTCCTCCAGTTGAGTGTTGTAGCACCTATAAGACTAGGTTAAATAATAGACCTTGTGACACGCATCAGTGGAGGAGGTTCCACTCGGGGAATCTTTGTTTGTTGGACCAGAACAATAATGTTGCCAGTGTAACCATCTTTTTTTTTCTCCTAGACATGTGTGGCACAGGATGAGCCCTGCTGATGCAGGGCTTGGGAGCAGAGCACTCTATATTTTTTTCAATACTCAGTCTAGATAACCTGCCACTCAGGCACGTAAAGCTGTATTGTGGGAGGGCAGATAGAATTACACAAATTCCCCAAACCCCATGGTATTGGGTATATCTCAGGTGGGACAGTGGGGCAGTGAAGGGAGGGTACGTAGCTGCTTATAGTCTTCACTGTAAATTGAACTATTTACTTTAGCCAGTCTAGAAAATTCATAGTTTTACTTTAACCTTCAGTATATTATGTACTCTCTGCAGCTCATAATAACATTAAATACCAAGAACTGTTGGCGCTATATAAATCTGTATAATAATAATAATTCCAATTATACATTTCATAAGATATAGATAAAACACAATGCTGAAACAAATAACTATTTGTATGGTACAAGTAATTCGACAATAGAGTCCACATCTGTATATAAAAGGTCCTGCAGAGAGGAATCATACAGAAAGTCTTGTCTCCTACAAATCATGTACCTTCTTTTCCTCATTGTAGGTATAGTATATGAAGAGGATGCTGTCCCTGGAGCCATCAGTCGCTGTCATCTGTTCAAGAGCAACTCGCACATCAATCCATTTATTGGGCTTCCACTCTCTCCACCACTGCAGGGATCCTGTTTTAACCCACACAGGCTGCACACAATTGCACAAAACAAATATTTTCCATTAAAGCTAAAAAGATACCAGTTGTTAACATATATACAAGTGGTAAAAGACAAATACTTTTTTTGGTTTTAAGTTTGTGTCACCCAAAAGTAATATTTTAGATATGGGTGGACATTATTGGATCGAAATTCCTTCAATTTTCATATCTCCAGTGGGCTCCCATTGGATTAAGAAGCTGCCACACAATGCCAGGTGGTCTTGCTTTATTTTTTTCTAATCTCTCATGTTAAATAAAAGTAAATACTTTTCTTGATATAGGAGGTATAAGACTGAGATGTTCTTGTGAGTCTTTTGCAAGCCCACCTGCTTCCCCCGATACTATAGACTCTGCCAAGCACTGTTTGTAGCCTTGTTTTTTTATTGATGTCTTGCGAGACCCCCTGACCCCAACAGGTCCCTATATTTTACTTTAGAACCCATGTGTTAATGACCTGAGGTGGCTGGCACTGTCTAATTTCTGGTGTATTGCCTTGACATCTGCAATGTGGAGTCTTATTGTTGCCTACCTCTATATCTTAACATTTTCAACCCATTTTTTGTGGAACAGAAAATAAAAGTGAATCCAACATGAAGAATGAGACCCCTTGTAATGGCTGAGGTGAGCAAAGCTGGGAATCTACGTACAAGGATTTTCCTGCCAGTGTGCCTGAGATATATGAAAGAGAAACCTTACAAAATCTACCTAAAACTAACGTTTTTAGGTGGTAGAATTCAGCCCATTCAGCAGAAAAAGCCTTCACTGGGAACTATAGGCCGGTCAGTCTAACATCGGTAGTTTGTAAAATGCTAGAGGGCATAATAAAGGATTATCTGGTAGAATTTGTTCAGGAAAACGGGATAGTTAATGACAATCAGCATGGGTTCAGGAAAGACCGTTCCTGCCTAACTAACTTGCTAACTTTTTATGAGGGGGTAAGTAGAGATATGGACGGAGGTAAGCCGGTGGATGTGGTATATCTGGATTTCTCAAAGGCTTTTGATACGGTACCACACAAACGCTTGCTACACAAGCTGAGGGCTATGGGCATAGATGAGGTGGTGTGTACGTGGATAGAGAACTGGCTACGGGAACGTGTCCAGAGGGTATCTGTAAATGGCACCTTTTCAGACTGGGCTAGTGTAATGAG
>NW_017306271.1:4456131-4478598 GCF_000935625.1 Nanorana parkeri | reverse complement strand
ATGTTTAATGGTGGTAGCAACATTAGCGATAAACTGTTTAAAATTAACTCCGTTACAAAAACTAGAGGCCATCACCTAAAATTGGTGGAAAAAAAATTCCAGCACAAGGGGCGAAGGGGGTTCTTCACAGTAAGATCAGTTAGGGTCTGGAACTCACTGCCACAGGCGGTGATTTCAGCAAATAATGTGGAATTGTTCAAGAAACTTTTGGACGATTTCTTAAGGGACCGTAATATACAGGGGTACGGGTACTCCTAGAATGAGATCCTAATGGGTTGGACTTGATGGACTAATGTCTTTATTCAACCTCAAATACTATGTAACTATGTAACTGTAGCCACAAATATGACTAGTGGGGTGAAGACACCAAGCTGCTGGTAGGCCACCACTTTTACATTTTTAAGCTAACAGGTGGCTGAAGCATACAAAGCAAAGAAGGGAACTGTAATCCATCTTACAGCATGTATAAGGCTGGCCATACACTGTTAGAATGTTGGCCATTTCTCAGGAACTGGCTGAAATTCTAACAGTGGGTGGCCCTCCAGGACTGACAAAAGTAGACTGAGTAATCAACTTTTATCGAAGGCGACGAAAATTCTCGGCTGAAAAGTGAATTCGGCTAATCAGCTCATGTATTCTGCAGCAGGCTCTGGCTGTCAAAACACAAACCGCAGTGAAAGATTCACCCATCCAAGCTGTTTAGCATGAATAGAGGCTGAGCAAAACAAACCTATTAGTGTATGGTCAGCTTAAGGCTTTCCCTTCCCTTTTTTTGCATCTCCCTCTTCCCTCCCCATTTCCCTTTCATCCCCTTCCCTTCTTTGTGCAAAAATAATTCCACTGGAGCTTATTAAGGTCACTATAAAGTCCATAGGTTTATACACGTATGCTGAATATAAAATGTAACCATATCGTACCTGCTCTACAGCCTGTTCATAATGTCGAAAACTATCCAACTCTCTTCTGGTACGTTCACTGAGCTGCTCGAAAATTTGCTTCCTCCATACAGCAGTATTGGCTGGGGTAATGGAGAGTGACTGCATGCTGACTGACAAACCTAGTGCAAAAATAGAGGTAGGTAAGAGAAAACTGGCCATGACATGTAAAATTCACTTAATAAAAATGAGCGCTTATACGTCCAGTTTTATTTGTATATAAAAAATCAGCTGAATCTACTTAATCTGGCGGTGTACACTTACCTTAATAAATTCTACAAGCGGTTTATAGTAATCTGCTTCACATAATGCAGCATGTATAGCATTAAAAAAAATCAATTTCCAAAGATTATCTTAAAAACGGACAGTATCTTTTGCAGGGTGACTGTCTATTGATGTTCTATGCACACAATCACTTTAGGTGTCTGGGTATAGGCAACTGCCTATACTTGTCTTTTTAACAGTGTTGGCTTGTGTATGGTGGCTTATGGAAGATAAGCAGTCTATGTTTAGATGAAAGTGGTTATAATGGTCCCCAAGAAGCTGCATGATACCACAGACCGCCATAGTTATGCCTAAATTAAAAAAAAGACACCATGACACCCAAGATTGTTATCATTAAATAATGATATCTAAGAATCTACCTATACATCCAAAAACCTACACATAATATACAGTATCTTGACAACCAAAAACATACGCATAATATAAGATGCCAGGACGCCCATGAAACTAAACATTTAAGCAGAACTAAAAGAGAACAAATAAACACACAGGAGAAAATACATATCTGTGTATTGCTTTAACAGTGAATTTGTAACTCTTTCAGACTCTTCTGAGATTCAATCACCCCTGGAAGACACCATAGCCATGTCCCTGATCTTACTTTTCTCCAGTAAAACACGCTGAAAAACATGCTCTTGTCTGTAATTAGAAAGTAAAGAAACAACAGCACACTTATAAGGTCATCCCTATGCTCTCTCCTCCCATCAGTAAGCTCTCTGCATTAGATCACCAGCACTATACTGCCTTTTCCTTTTTTTTGTGGGTCATACTGTGCGGGTGGAGTAAAGTAAGGGGCATTAGGTATTGTTTATAAATAAACTAGAGACTACCCATCAAGTAAGCCATTCAAAAACTTCCCATGAAGTAAGAAGTATTGACCCTCAAGAAACGTCCCAATTAAAAGCTGCAAAAAATAAAGCATTTAAACAAAAATAAAAAATGCTAATCTCTGTCCCAGTCTTTTATCCACCTCCTGGAGGCTCTGTGACGCCCCTGTTTCTCTCCGCTACCTCCTGGGAAAGCTCACAGAAAGCAGACAGGAGCCAGAGTCCGAGGTATTTATTTCTAAATATGGTTTATACTTTGCAGATTTTTTTAAAAGTGTTTTTATTTGTGGGGATGGGGGCTGTAAGAAAAGTGGACCTTGCGTGTTCATGCAAAGTCCACTTCATGGAAAAAGAAACTCCACAAATTAGCCTTATAACAAGAGGAGGTGACAACTAGGGATTTACTGATACGAGTACCGAAATGTATATTTCAGTACTCGCCGATATCGAGTACCTATACCGGTACTTCCCTAACATGGAGCCGGCTTCCCGGGCAATCAGGAAGCCGGGCAGCGTGTCATTACCCGCTGCCCAGCTTCTTGATTGCCTGAGAAGCCAGCTCCATGCTTTTTAGCCGTCTTGGTGCTGATTGGCTGAGAAGCAGGCTTTCCAGCCAATCAGCATAAAGCCGGCTTTCCAGCCAATCAGGAAGCCGGGCCGCGAGTCATTACCGCTGGCCCGATAATACGAAATCACCTGCACTCCATACAGCTTACAGACCTAATTGGAAGGTTGGTGCTTGAAGTGACAACACGGATGGAGATGTGTCATATACAGTCCGTAATAGAAGTCACCAGCACTCGGTGATATGTGCAAGAAGTAAAACACTTTTTATTAAATCGTCACATGCGTCAAACAGCCAACGTTTCGGGGCCACGAGTCCCTTCTTCTGGGCGACATAGTGACCTGATTACCCGTGGCCCGGTTTTCCTGACTGGCCGGGTAGCCGGCTCCATGTTCCCGTGCAGCACTGCCGGTCAGAGGAAATCTCCCTCTAACCAGAAGTTCTGGTATCGGAATAAGTATTGGGCAAACAAGGGACCCAAACACTCAAAAAAAACACCTAACTTGGTACCAAGAAAAAAAAATACTACCTTGTTGTTGATACAGTTAAAAGAGATTTTTATATTATCAGCAAAATCCTATTATCTAATATATGGATAAAATTGATCTAGAAAACAATAAAAGGAATTAAAACTGAAATATCCACCTGTTGGACGAGAGAACCATTTCAGAGGGGTAACAGAATCAACCAAACAACCTCCTCCAGACACCCATGTCCATAAGGGATATAAATCATTTGCGAAAGGTTCTACGGCGCCTGTGGAAAAAGTCTCCAATAATGACTGGCTGGGTTTGTCATCAGGAGGTTGAAGTGCATTAATTTTAGCCTCCACCAGATCAATACTGCTCCACTGGGGAGCCCTGGTCATCCTGGAATTTGTGGGAGGTTCTGTAGGCAATTCAGTATTGGGGCTGTTTTCTTCTTGAGGGACAGTAGAGGGAACTGTGCTTGGATTCTCATTCTGCTCATCAGGAGTTGGACCTATGACCTCCATGACTTTGGATGTGTTGTGCTTCAGCTCCTGTGCAAGAGTGTGTTCCGCATCTGAGTCTACATCTGACGGTATAGTAGAATCAGACTGATCCTTGACTTCATCTCCAAAGAAACAGCCAGCACTAAAAAAATTAAACAAATCAATCAAATCACTTCCTGTAGCCAAGTTCCCAATACAAATACCATTCTAAATCAATGCAGTGTGATCTTCTATTATGGGCAAAGTGTCCAAAAGGCCAACTTGCAAGTAAGTCTGTGCTAGTCTGTATGTTTTTTATAATGCTTGCCATACACATAACAATTAAATATTTTAATAAAACAATGGTTCGATGAAAGGACAGCATCTTTCAAAAACTGATTGCACTAAATATGCTCAATAGGTGCAATCAGTGCTGCTTAGACTTTTGTAAAGTGAAGCAGCTCATGTCATCTTGTGTATGACACAAGCAGAGGAGTTTCCCAAATGCTAATCTCTTTCCAAAACTGGGACACAACTCAATACATTTGGGAACCCTTAACTTGCAGTATAAACTGCTCTAAAGCCCATATGTACAATGTCTAACACTTGTACACTAATCACTGAAAGAGGAAAGAATGCCAAGAGTACCAGTGAGGGTGAAAAGCATGACAGATGGAAGAATTTGGTCATCCCATATGTAGCTGGGGTGTCTGAAAAACTCAGATGGGTTTTTAAAAAACATCACATGCCTGTCTGCTTTAAACCCAACAATACACTAGGCAACAACTGGTTCACCCAAAAGACCCAACGCCAAAACACAAGATGAACAACATTGTGTATGCAGTCCAGTGCAGTGAGGAGTGCTCAGAATTGTATGTCAGTGAAACAAAACAGCAGCTACACCAGCGTATGGCACAGCATAGAAGAGCCAAACCCTCTGGTCAGGATTTGGCAGTGTACCTACATCTAAAGGAAAAAGTTAATTCTTTTGAAGACAGTCAAGTACGCATCCTAGACCAGGAGGAGGACTGGTTTAAAAGAGGTGTGAAAGAGGCCATTTATGTACAAATGGAGAAGCCAAGCTTGAACAGAGGTGGGGGGTGAGACATCTATTGTCTGCCACATACAATGCTGTTTTAACACCTCTCTCTGGGCAGGTTAATAACACCTCCTACCTCCAATTATGCAAAAGCAATCAACACCTGGTTGCGACTAACAGTTTATGTGCATTGGAGCAACATTCACCATATTTATTCCCAGATAATTTTTGTACAAGTCATTCTGAATTGAGAAAGCTGGTTGGATGACCAGTGAAGCATCTTCAAGAAAAATACAGCAAGTCCAGTTGCCTTGACTTATTTTTTACAGATACACTGAATGCTTTTATTTCTGCTGAAGAAGAGGAAAGGCATTTAGTCAGTGGATCCCCTTAAACAATTAAACTATATAAACACATAGCTAGGGCTAAATATGTGTCTTTACTTTGAAAATGTATTTGGGTGGCTAGAGGCTTCACATGGATGGTTAAGTGTCACTTCAAGCATTATAAGTGCTTGAGTGTGTGAATTTTTCACTTGAATTAGCAAAAATGACATGTTTTATGGGTTAACAATGTTAGTAAAAATGCAGGGCTGCAACAGGCAGTTAATATGTTAGGTTATAAACACATGTATGGGTATCTGTTGTTGGTGTAAAGCTTATTCTCAACTGCCCAACCTATCCATAGCCAGTGTTTTCAACCACAGGCTCTTCCAGTTCTGATACAAGGTGGACAGCAGGCTTTAGAGGAAAATGGGGGTCAGAGGAAGTTTTGGGCTGGCTCATAGTAATAATTGGGCAGCTTGAAAACCTCCTTTATTTTCCTCTGGAAACATTGTCTTGTCTATTGCATTAGTATCAGTGGAGCTAGACAATGAACCCACTGGTTTACCCCATATATTGTAGAACTCCTTATTAGAAAGGCTGTAAGTGTTTAGGCTCCCTGTTTTTCTAATAATATCCAGCATCAGGAAGGTGCTTCAAGACCAAAAAACGACAGCCCCCCAATCTCTAAACAGGCCTGTAGCACACAAGAACTTCCAAGGTAAACTATAAGGCCATATACAGCCCCTAGACCACCAGATGAACATCACTGCACTAAAATCTTCAGAATTACTTAGGCAGATATTAAATAATTTCTCAAATACAGACACTATGTTCCACTGGATATATCCCAGAGAAAATCTGTGATTACCTCAGCAAGCTGGAGACACTTCCCGAGTTTGATCTTTCATTTTCTCGAGTGACCACAATAGCTTTCCACATTTTACCACTGAGCTCACTTGGGGTGACTCCTTGGCGGAAATACACTGCTCTGTCTTCATATCCGATTCCCCAGACCTGAATGAGATTCATGACAGTTACAGCACGTTTATGAGGATGTCCTGACAATGTGTGTTTTGTTAGCCTGTGTACTACAGACTAGGGTAATTCACAAATAAAGGGGTGCAAAACAGAACTTGTCTAAATGTACCTGATCATTCAGTCCCACACTCAGCATAGCCATTTCTCCTACCATCTCAATCCAGCTAGTTCCACATGGGTTGTGTGAGTTAACGCCCCTTCTGAACCACACCTGGATGGGAAGAAATTAACAGATGTGATGTCAACAAAGTGCTTTCATAGCAGAATATCTATAATATTACCATTGTGCATGGCGGTGATGGCCATTTGAAAGTTTAATATACATCAGTCACTAATATAAAAATGCTACAGGAGTAATATAAAGGCATATATTTCTTCCTAAATGCTCCAGGAGCCCAGAAATCCTGGGTGCTCTAAATTTTAAATTGCTGAGACTATGCCGATTTAGTCCTGACAATTTCACTTAATAATCTGCTCGATCCTGCACGTTCCTGCTGATCAGTAAGGCCACCCATCCTACCAATGGGCTAGTAAGAATTTCCAGGAGCTAGGATAGTCAAGTCAGCCCTAATCACTGCTAGAAGTGTTGATCTTTCATTATTGGAGCATTTGGGGCTTTCTAGATGCTCCAGAAGATACCTAAATATATGAGAAAGCCATGCTAGGGACCTGCATTGTAGTACTAATACCAGTTCAGAAGCTATATATTACAACATTGTACTTACAGATGTACTCATTCAATCATCTATCCGAAATTATGGGGATTTTGTTTCAGTTCAGGAAAGTGAGTGGAGCAATGCAAATTATTTATTTTTGCCCCAATAGCCAACTGTACATCCAGAACTGCTGGTGTATAAGACAGATCCAGCCAAATATTATAGAGTCATTATTCCGAAACTGCATACAGCTGTTTCAGGCTTGTTAACTATAAGCAGTGCAGTTTACAGAAACAATGGCTTCTATGGAGAACGGCTTTGGGAGCAATATGAAAGTGTAACCATGAAGGTTATAATGAGGAACGATTAAAATGAACCAAAAATCTCTCCACAGAACTCTTCTACAATGCAGTAGAGCTGTTAAAAAGGTAAACAAATGTTTCTACTGTGCTATGCACTGGTTCAGTAGATGGCTTTTTGGATCCTCTTCACCATAACCTTTTGGGTTATACTTTCTCGATGTAATGTACAGATGTACTGTAATGCTTATATCCACACGAAAGTAATACATTCGTGTGGCACATTAACAATTTAATCCTAACAGAGAACTATGGGGTAAGTGTTTTTCCCCATAGTTCTCTTTAGCTCGCTATATACTGAGCTTTAGGTCACAGGAGGAGGTTAGTATATGTCCTCCCATGACCCAAAGCTCAGTATATCGCAAGCTATTGCCCGCGATATATTGAGAGCGCTGAAGCTGGGACGGATCCCAATAACACTGTCAAGATCCACCCAGCTGCGTGAGTGGCAGCTGGCTCTGCCTATCTAGAGGCAGAGCCAGCTGTGCACGCCCCCTCCCCCATTCGTTCCTCCAGTCAGCGCTGGGGGATCGGAGAGGGAGGAATCCCTGCAGGGAGCGGTGACTGACAGTCATCGCTCTCTGCAGAGAGACGATTGGGAAATGAGCAGATCGGCTGCATGTTTCTGCTCACTTCATGATCAATAGAGCCGACCTGTGATAGCTTCTTTGTCACAGGTCGGCTCTAACTATAAGGATGAGTGGAAATCACTCACCTCATAGTTCTCCTTTAAGTAACATTCTGACATAATATTTATGTCTTCTTAAAGGTGCTGCATAGCTCTTTGTTGCCTTTGAAATCTAGCACAGTTCATTGCAAACCAATATTTAGCAGAATGCTGCACATCAGTTTGGGCAATACCATAATTAATAGGAGCCTATAGATTACCCACTACTAATGTTAATTCTGAGCAGTATTACCACAATTTAATGACATTCATAATATCTAAGGAGCCCTAAGGAGACATTTCCAACCACTCTTTACTATCTATTGGCCAATAACATGTTGCAACTCTGCACAGGATGCACAAAATGGTAAGGTAGGTCCACTTTTAAATCTGTTCATATCTCAAAAATAATTTTAAATGTATGGCAATACAGCTTGTAGCCTTACTTTTCGTTCCTTTGTCACAGCCCATACCACGTTCACACCAACAGACACGTGCATGATCCCATCGCCAGGTGTTGGAGCTTCCACAATAGTCCAGGAATTGCCTACCATTACAAAAAGATTGTCAGAGAAATTGCACACCTTATCTTGCACAGTGGGAGAATTGTTATACTGTTTATTTCCCTCAATGTGCAGGAAGAGACTAAATGATCACTTTTAGGACTTTCTCAGGACACTTCTAGCAATGTTAGATCTAAAATAAGATATCCTTCTTGGTTCATGGTAGGCTTTTTTTTCCCTAAATGTGATCATATATTTTGAATAAAGTATTAAACCTGGTGTTATATAAAACCATAATAATACATTAAAAGCCCATTTCTGGGCAAAACTGAAAATCTCTTCAGGCACTCTGATGCAGAGCATTATATTACTTTGAAGGGATGTGCAACACCAGTATCAGAGGTCTACATATGTGGCTGCTTCAAAATCACGTAACATTACCTTTAGGGTTGTTCCTGCTGATACCTTCCCTCACAATGGCTTGGCCTTCCCAGAGAGCACCCCACAAGAGGTCATAGGGGCCACAATTGATCTGAATGACTTCGCTGGGAATCTCTATTTCCGACCAAGATGAGCCCTCAGGATTGTCATGGCAAACATTTTCTCTGTACCAAATCTAAGCACAAATACATTTTACTAGTACAAGTGACACAAGACATAGATTTCATTTTCACACTACAAGCTTCAACATAACCAATGACCACGCGGCCCAGAATTTCATTTGAAAATAAATTACAAAAGGCTCGGTTGATCGACTGAGAATAATTTCTTTAAATAAAAGGAGCATAATTTTAGGCCAAGACATATTTGGTATGCTAGACAATCATTCATGTCACACAGAGCACAAAAAGTCGTCCTACTAGAAGTCAATAAACTAACAGGTTCAGTCATTGTAGAGCCACATTTTCCACCAGTGTGTTAAATATTCTTTAGCTTCTTAAAGGGATTCAGTCGCTAAAATGAAAACCTGAAAATATGGCCAGTCTGCAAAGAAAATACTTACCTGTCCCACTGCCCAGACCACTGATCTTTGCTCTGTTATACATCTACTGCTACAGAAGAATCTTTGGCATTTTACAGACTATCAGTTGTGTTGGATGCTTAGTCCCTCGCTGAGCACTGCAGTTTGACCTGCCATCATTACTGTTTTCTGTGGTGATGTAGGGGCCAGCAGTTTGAACCACAAAGCACAAATGAAGATCAGGCATCTAGCAATACTAGTTGTGTCATATGTTGAAGATTCTTTAACTATTCAACAGAGAGAAGGACAGAAGTATGAGCAAGTAAGCATTAAGGGGTCTATTCACTAAGCTGCCGAAGGATCTAGCCGTAGCTTCGGCTGATCCTTCGGCTAGCTTCGGCCCCAGCACCCCTTCGGTTCAGTAGAACCGAAGGGCTGCTGTATGGGCTATTCACTATAGCCCGTACAGCTCCCGAAGTCCGCCGAGCGGCTCAGTTGAGCCGAAGGCATATGCTTCGGCTCGACTGAGCCGGAGGTGAAAGTCGAAGCTGGCCGAATGGCTGGCCATTGGCCGGCCGATAGCCTGCTACTGACTGCTGGGCGGAGCCAGCCGTCATCTCACAGCTGGCTCTGGCCACTTGCTCAGACAGATCAGCGTCCCTGGTTACCAGGTAACCAGGGACACTGATCTCCAGACAGCCCAACTCTCCCAGGCGCCCCGGGAGTCTCCCGCTATTAGATAGCGGCTCCCAGCCGCCCGGGAGAGAAACACTTTCTCCCAGAAAGGTTTACACTGCTCGGTCGAGCAGAGTAAACCTTTCCCTGCTCTGTTTTTTTTTTTCTTCTGACATCGGAGCCGTTGGCTGCCGTCAGAAAAAAAAAAAAAAATCACCATAGGAATGCATAGCTAGATTCCTATTGGCTATTTTAATTTGCAATAGCCAATAGCAAACTAGCTATTGCACCCGCCCACTGCTGCTGTCAATCAGCAGAGGGGACCTGAAGTTCTCCATCAGGTCCCCTATAGTGATTGACAGCAGCAGAGGGCAGGTGCAATAGCTAGTTTGTTATTAGCTATTGCAAAGTGAAATAGCCAATAGGAATCTAGCTATGCATTCCTATGGTGATTTTTTTTTCTTTTATTCTGACGGCAGCTGAACCGCCCGGCCAATAGAAAACAGTTGGGCAGAGCTACCTGTCACTGCTAGCTCCGCCCAATCATTTTCTATTTTATTTTTTACTACTTTTTTTAACTGTTTTTCTATTCTGCTTGGTACCACAGAGGTACCGAGCAGAACAGCCGACGGCGTCGGCATTCGGCTATTCACTCACTGCTGTTCGGCATCTATTAGAATAGGCTGAACAGCAGCGAGTAGCCTGCCGGAGGTTCGGCTTATCCGATCCAAATGTTGGATCGCCTGAGTCGAACGCCTTCTGCACGTCGGGTCCGGCCGATTTTAGCCGATATACGGCTGGAACCAGCCGTACCAGCCTGAAGTGAATAGCCGAACAGCATTCGGCTCACTTCGGTTCGGTTAGTCACTCGGCTGCCTACGGCAGCTTAGTGAATAGACCCCTAAGTCTTTTCTTTACCGGCTAACTATATTTTCTAGTTTTTGTTCTAGTGACAGAATCCCTTTAAAAGGAAATTTGTCCAGCAAGAAACACGCAGGTTGCCATTGCTGAAACCTCTCTTGCTGAAAATGCTAACCCTCTTGTTGCAAGACTTTAAGTCATTGACCTGCAACAAGTTTGTTTTCTTTGACTTTCCCAATCTGCATACTTGTGCTGGGTTACTGAAGGATTCCACGTTGTAATATATGGATTGTGCAAGAGTTCAGCACTTACCTTTCCTTGCAAAGAAACTGTCCAGACAGACAAGCGTCCAATAGGTTCATCTATGATCTCCCATCCTCCCACTGATATGTCATTAAAAGGGTCTGGTAGCTGCTTGTTATCCATGTGCGACGGAATCTGAAACACGTTTTAACAGCAGAGTGAGGTGCTATCCCATAGAAACACATATAGTCAGTACTTTGCTTTAGACTGTAGGGTCCTGGGTTTAATGTTTACCAGAGACATTATTTACATGGAGTTTGTCTGTTCCTCTATGTTTCCTTTGGGTAATCTGGTTGCATAACACGAAGGATAATTGGCCTTAGTGCATGTATAGGTGTCTGTATGACACCCATGCATTAGACATTTGACTGGGAGCAGGAACTGATGTAAAGACCTCTATATAATATATAAATATTTGTGTAATATGCTGGCACTACATAAATGCAGTAAATAAGCTTTCATTTTTCCAGTCTGCACATAATTTGATGCGATGCAGAGAACATTTCTGCTCTCTTATATGACTTGATAAAGATGTTGGTACCTTGGTACCTCAAAGCGCGTTGCCTTTACAAACCCCCCTGCTCAATGACCACCAGTAGCAGCCTATCACCCTGCACCTTCAAGGCACCAGGTCATTCTCATCTCACTCACAAATGAGCTTCCACAGGATCCCCTAGGAGGGACTGCATCACAGACACCCTCTGATCTTCCTACCGGGACTCCCCGCCTGCCATAGAGACAGCCGAGTGAATGAAGGATCGGACCAGCTCCCCAGCTTCCGTTCTGACAGTTCCAGGATGCAAACTACATGCTGATGGAGCAGAGTGCAGCACTTGACCGGCCACACAGATATGATATGACAAACCCTGTCACTGAGGTACCGCTATGAGTGCATTCTTTTTTAATAAAGTTTATCTGTGGATTCATACACGATCAGCTGACTGGTCTCTATCTCCTTGTTATCCCCATCTGTCACCAGTATAAGTCTTTCCTGCTGCACCTGATCCTCACACTCAAGAAGAAGCTACATGTTGCAGTTTAAAGAAGGTAGAGTGATACACTGTATCCAAAATTCCTTTTGATGTGCTGCGTACCATCTATTTTTTCCTCTGTAAGTGCAATTATGTCACCTACATTTTAACCCTTTAACCAGCCAGTTAATGCACCAGGTTGTGGCGCTCTCTCTCTGGTTTTTGGTTTTAGACAGAGTACACATTTCACTGTGCGGTTTCACACCTTTTCATTGTAGTAAGAGTAACCGCCCAGATATTGGCTGGCTCATATAAAACATTTACCTTCGCCCAGCAATTTCTAGACTTGTATCTTCTATATCGGATCCACCTCCTACGACGTACACAAGAATTCCATTTCTTGTCCTTTGTGTATGTTGCTGGGAAATCTATAGCATACGTCCATCCCTATATCACAGCAAACACGATAACATAATTAGGGACTACAAAAAAAGGTTCCTCTACAAGAAGCAATCCCAGAAGTGAAAACATAGGACAAAAAGACAACACATGCGTGTGATTCACTACAGCTAGAAAAAAGACAATAATATCAATAGCGATCAGTAAAGTTTCCTCTTTACTTTTTGGTGAAATTGAGGAACTCTGATTGCCTGCTATAAGAACAACTCCACTGTTGCTGTCATGATTATAAAACACAACCTGTTAACTAGCTCTGGCCTCACTCCTAGTTCCCTTTGTGTTCTCCAGCTTGATCTAAAGTGCAGTGCGGGATTTGTGCGCAGACAAAACTATCAATTAACTGTCTTTGTCTGAGGAGGCAATAAGTAGCACATATCCTGCCTGGTGCAATGGCTCATTCCAAGCAGTAGGAACCAGAGGGAACACGGGTTAGAGGCCATAGCTTGGTAAAAGGTAAGTATACCAACAGGGCTTTAAGAATTTTTAGATCAGAGAGGGTGACTGGAGAACAGTGGCGTTGTGGTTAGCACTTCTGCAATGCAGTACTCAGGGTACCCGGTTCCAACCCTGGCCAGGTCAATATTTGCAAGGAGTTTGCATGTTCTCCCTGTGGTTGCGTGGGTTTCCTCCGTGTACTCCGGTTTCCAACCACACTCCAATGACATGCTGGAAGGTTAATTAGTTCCTCTCAAAATTGCCCCTGTATGTATTCATGTGAGATAGGTACCTTAGATTGTAAGCTCCTTGAGGTCAGGGACTGATTGAATGCGCTCTATGTAAAGTGATGTGTAAATTGTCAGCGCTATATAAATACCTGTAATGAATAAATAGACAAAACTGTTTTCCCTCATTTTGGATAGAGTAGGGAATGGTTAAAAACCCCCATCAGTTTATGTTTTTCCCCAAATGAAGAGGTTTTCCTGTCCTGTAGACACAACAGGAAAAAGAGAGTAAATCTCTCCAAATTGAGGTAAATCCCCTATTAGAGATTTGTCACAGGAACAAGGGTCCCAGTTGCATAAGATGACAATTAAGTTTTGGTTATTTCATTTTCAATTCAGGTCACATTGGTCACCAGGGCCAATAGAGAGGGTGCATCTAACAGAGACACCTACAACAATAATAAACATGACAGGTGTTCTAACTCCTCTATTTAAAACTAAAAAAGGTTTTGGCTTTAAGTGCACTTTAAAGTGGACACTGCAGTACAATTAGGGCCCACTATCTGGGCACCTTCCCTCTTAAAAAAAAAAAATTACCTGTAACTAAGTATTTAATATATCTATAAAAAAATTATTTATACTGGGGTAAGTTAAGTTATAACTATAACTTTCTCATTGCTGGGCATGGCGTCCCATCCTTCTGGGAAGGTTCCTGATTTCTAAAGGGAGAAAGTACTTGAACCTTACATTTTACTTCAAGGTCAGCTTTAATGGTTTGGGTTCCCTTGAAACTACTACAAATTACTATTCCTTTTCAGGCTGTCATGACTTCTAAAACTGGCAAAAACATTTTTTTGTAATGTCAATTGCTTGCAACCATGGCAACAGTAAAAAGTCCATATGTGCCGGTCGCAGCTAGAGCAACCCTGATGTGAAAGAGGATTTGTACAAAATACAGACTCAGAAGCAATAAGGTAAAATGAACAAAGGGACTTTATCGTGGTGTATCTTTACAGTGAGGTATCCAGTGATAAGTTATAATTCTATATGCTAGGTGGTCTTTTTCCTCCTCTTACCAAACATAAATTCATAGAATTTAATGGAGTTCGTTAGGACTGTAAAGGCTGCAAATTTGAGACTATCCTTCCGTTGGTTTTACTTACATAGAGATCTGAAACTACAGTTATTTTCTCTTTCGACTAGAAGTCATTGGTGGATTACCGATGTGACATTCTCAGGTGACCACAAGCAAAGAGTCACACATACAGAAAGCTGAATGTCTGTTTCTGAAAATGGAACTTCCAACAACATGAGGTCTAAATCAGCAAAATGTTTATTTTCAGAAGCTATCATCTAATTTGCTTTGTTACAGTCAAACTGTTCAAAGCCTCAAAAGGATATTTTCTTCATGAAATGGAGCTCACTAATAGACCTACAGGAACCTAATTAAAAATGGAATGGGGTGACAGGGAATCATTTCCTATTCTCCTGTATAGTAAGATTTTAGGATTGGATAGAAAACTTTACTTTAATTCTGATTGCTATCTCTTTGGGCAATCAAATACGTGTTGTCCCTAACTCAAAACTATCTGGGCTCCCAAATTGAAACATATATAATAATAAATAAACTGAGGGCAGGCACAAGCCAGCTAAAGAATCGTAATGTGAATCTGCACCAAATCCACATATGTATTTGCAAAAGTATGCAACAAAACCTCAGTTTTAACATAAAATGTCATATTCCATAGAAGTCTATTATACTAATTTACTAAACAATTTAAAACTGTTCACTCAAAATATGTTGTGAATATTTTATTTTATTTATCCAATAATTTTCACGTGAAAGAAGTAAACACAGATCTTCACATGGTTGGATACTTATTTTGTATAAACATTCTCAAATCCTTTAGTAAATTAGCCTCATTGTTTCCATGCACTGCTCTAATGATGGCCAACATGTCTACATGCAGTTGACACTTACCCCTTTCTCTGTTTGTTCTCCTCCTATATTCTCATCCACATGCCAGTCGGACTCCCATTCCCAGTGTGGTGAGGGGAGCTGGAAGCTGTCCAGCTGTTGATGTTTCAGACCAGTGACATCACTCCATTGCCATCGATCGCTGGGAAGAAGCTTTTCACAGAATCCATCCACTGGATTCCAGCGCTGCAAGCATAGAAGAACAAAGGTAAATATATCACTGTTACCTGTTAATATACCAATTTAGAAGCTACAATTACTGCCTTGGTTTTTAAAGGTGCAGGCTCCAGCTCTGTCATCCTGATCCTTACTTCACTGCTTAGAGGGTCATTGACCTGGAACAAGCACGTAATGGAAGAATTAATGGCGCCATATGTCTTCCAGGCCATTGACTCACTTGGTAGTGAAGGATCAGATTAGTAGCCCTGGAGCCTGCTCCTTTAAAACCAGTAATTGAATCTCCAGTAATTCCATTTTCACGGGTTCCTTCAATCTGGCTTAACACGGTTTACCATAGAATCCAATCTGAGAATGGAAAACGGGACGCCTTTTGAAGTCAACGTTTTAAGTGGAAAGGGAAGCCTTTGTCACATTCCTAAGTATACAATAGGTATGCTTACGTCATAGGTATGACATTATCTATGACAGAAAAAACAGACACATCATCCATACTTCGTGTGTGAAGACATGTTTTGCTGCACTTATACTTTTACAATGGTCAATATTAATGACAAAGACATAGGTTACTGAAAAACATCAGCCAAAACTTTTTGCAATCTGGCTGAACATTTTCCTTTAGAGCTACCAACAAGTATGCAACTGTACAAGCCTCTGCTTGAATGGACACAGATTGATTGGATAGTTTAGGTAGGGCCTCAAATTATATAGCTTTGGTAAATCCAACAAATATTGTACAGAGATTGTACAGTCAGCAAGTAACATGTATGATGGCCTTTACACGGGCAGAAATAAAGACCTTAGAGGGGTTTTAAACCCTCATCACTCTATCGCAACCTTTCTCAACATGGTTGCCGTGGCACACTGGGGTGCCTTCATGCTTCCTCAAGGGTGCTTCAAAAATGTTCACACAGCATCATGCTTCTGATGGGAAGAGGACTCCTGGTGTGAATGAGGAAGACTCTGATGTCAATTAGGGCTTTTTTGTGATTTTGTGTGGGGTCCTCCCTTCAAATCCACACCAGACCCTTATACAAGATTGGTGTCTGGTATGCATTTCTGGAGGGGCCACTCATCGTTTTTTATATTTTAGACTTGGGTTCCTCAACATTTTGCATATATTTAAGGGGTGCTGTCACTGAAAAAAGATTAAGAAATGCGGCTCTATCCAAATAAAAGAAGGTTTTGACTTTAGATACAGTTTAGCCTTCTACTGACCGCTCCTCATGTTCTGCTTATAAGACAAAAGGTTCCGTGGGAAAAAGTAACAGCTGACACACTGTGCACACAGTGCAACCCAGCGAAGGACTTGACTAGAACTTTCTTAAAGTGACATTAAAGTCTCCTCCCCCCCTTCTGCCCCCCAATGCTGCTCATCTCCTTCCTTTCAGTAGTTTTCAGTAGTCCCTCCAGCGCTGGTATCAGTCTCTGATGCAGCGCAGACTGCTGTGTCTGTCTGACGTGCACGCTCACGGCTGCGTGCATTTACCTACAATGTAGCTCTCCTCCTGCCGGTGATCTCCACTGCGCATGCAACCGCACACATCCTCCTGCACGACCGCTCAAGAAGCTGGATTCTACAGCCAGGAGCGAGTGGCAGCCACAGAGGTAAGTTTTTACCTCTTTGGTAACTTTTTCATTTTTTTAAATGTTTTTGCATATATCTACTGCTGAGTGATTTCTCTCAGTCAGTGCCTTAACATGCATGGCCAGCTTTAGACACTGGTTGAATTTCCACCTAGTCCTGCTGACTCGGCCAAAAATGTAAGCAGTGCGAGACCCAGTTGACACAACTCCACTTGATTTTTCAATCACCTCTGCCAGCAAACACTAGCTCAGCAGGGAAGAGGGCGAATGCCCTATCCACACTGTTATCATGGTAACATGGATGGGGGAACTGTGGATGAGGAACCCGCAGGACTGAACAAGAAAAAACTACCAGTGATTGTCCAGCGGGTGGCATGTTAAATCTATGCTCTCTGCAGAGCTGTTGGCGCGCGCTCCTATCTGACACCACAAGGTGTGTTGCACAGTGTGTGTCCCCCTGTGCTCTGTAGCTCCTTCCATTGGCCCTTATATCACTATAAGGCACCGGCTGCTGGACCTGCAAGAGAAGAAGGAACCTTGAAGGAAGCCCCATCTATGCTGATATAGTTTGGTTTTTATTTAAGGGTTGTTTATATTATATGTACTCATGTGAACTGGTTGTGGTGTGGCTCTGGCCGCACAGTGAGCCTTTGCTAGATACTGTTATCTGTGTATGACATATGTGCGAACCTATTGCTTTTATTCTTTCATACATTTGTTACTCTTTTGTAAACAATTTTTTGAAAATGAATAATAAAAAAAGTTTGGGAAAAAAAAAAGATATAGAATAATCTGTAAAAGTTTAAAAAAAAAGTTTACAAACTAACTGCTATTAACTGGTATTTCTATTTGAAGAAAATAACAAAACAAATTAGCTTTCATCATACCTGATTCTCATAAGTCTCTTCTTTATATCGGATGGGAAGGTCACTGGTGTGCACATATACATAGACCTGATGGTTAGAGGCAATGCCCCAGCAGCATGCTTGTACAGCAGAGAGACGTTTGAACTCCTGCTGGTCATCCTTACATAGTTCCCACTGCTGTCCATCTGTAGATAGCGTGTATACTTTGCCCCAAACATCTGCTGACCATAGCACAGTATTCGCCATTCTGGCACCTGAAAGGAAAAAAGACAAAGTAGGTGGGACATGGGCAGAACAGTTGTGTGGCTTAAATTTGGAAAATTACACCATGGAAATACAGTGCTACATATACCATTATGTGAAGAATTTTACTTTTCTTAAAACAAAAAAAAAGGCCGGTCCAATTACCGGTCCTCTGGAGCACTTCCTACATATAGAAATAACACGGTGCTTGGCAGACTTGTGAGAGATCTTTTATACAGAAGATTGTTCCATAAAAAGAAATGATCTTCTGATAGAGCTGTGCAGTGCCAGATATTGTTGAAAGGAGAGAGGAAATGTGGACGACGACATGACCCCTACAAGGGCAGAAAAATCTCTTGTGGGCCTCTTGCTATACTAAGCCCTGAAGGCTTTTACCATGGCCTGGAATAAAAACCAAACCTCCCAAACTACAATGCTGGAAGAACCTAGTTTACTTTAACCTTCCCCTTTATCAGGAAACATATGAAAACAGAAGGTGCCCAGCCAGGTTCCTGAAAGTTTGGATGCCCCCCGCATTCACTGCAGCTAAGCTGCAATACCTCCCTCCTCTAACTTCCATCCAAAGGACTGAAAAATCTATCTACATAGGAGATCTATATAAATGACTAGCTATGGCTTAACCCAATTGTTGGCAAGAATTACACCAGTGACCTGGGCCACTCACTGATGTCAACTGCCCCTGTCTTATCCGTCTTCCTTTTACACTTTCTGTCTTGCCCCCATCCCTTCTTATCCCTCCTTAAAGCAAGAAAACATCCTACTATAGAATAGGAAGACCCCTGGGACAAAGAAAGCTGGAGTACAGGAATAGGAGGAGTGAATTTGTAGCACTGTTTACTATTCTGAACTATTTCTTTGTCCCAGGGGTCTTCCCTATGAAGATTGAACCCCAGTGGTTTGTTCAAGTCATCAAAGTTATATCTTTGCAGCTTTGCCAAAATTCAAACGAACAGATCTGAGATTAAAAAAACAAAAACAAGCCCTCACTGTCTTCTGTAGCTGCATGCACTGTGGAGTTATTGATCCTCAAAGAACACAACAGAGATGCTGAAGCCTGGTTTCAGTCAGCTTCTGACACTTTACGGAAACTGGTGTTTGTCCACATTAGAAGGAGCTAAGCTTCTGATGCAAGATAAAATAAGGGGAGATAAGCTGAGATTTTGGGAAGCCTGCTGTCCACATAGAAGATTAATTTATCCACAATGCCTGCAGCTACAGAAGCCTGTAAAAGTTTATTTTAAAGTTCTTGTTAAGAATATGTCAATATATTAATGTCCATGAATAGGGCACGGGTGCATGTTACCTCTACAGCATGTAACAAACACTGACACTTCTCAAAATTGTGAAGAGTTTGGAGAAGGCAGGAGAAGTGAACAATCTAGGACAACATAGCTGATCTGGAAAAATTCTCCAATTCAGCTCACTTTCCAGTTCAGCAATGTTGTCCTAGATTGTTCACTTCTCCCTCATTCTCTAAACTCTTCAGTCTGTAGTGCATAACCCCGCGAGATATCGTTTTCAGTGGACTGACCCTCTAAGATGGGAAAACAGACATTTTAAAATATCATTATTTTACCAGTAAATGGCTAAAAAAAATTGCAGCGATTAGGCTGATTTTTCTGTCAATGTTTTCCTGTAACAGATCTGTAACCGAAAGATCTTTCTTAGATGAGCAAGGGATTGATTTTAAATCACTGATTTCCTGAAATCTTATGTCTATGGGTAGCTTAAATGTACACTACAGCAAAATAATGAGAATAAAGCTTTGAGTTCTTCATCCAGTCATTGCTGTAGTGCACTAGTCTACCTCAGTTATTGATCTGTGAACCTATGCTTTGCTGGCATGAGAGAAATTCTTAAGCACACCCACTGTAGACTAAATGTTGTCTCCACACATACAAAAGGCCTGATTTAAGGAAAACAAAATCAATGGATATTTGGAAGATATGAAGCAAAACACCAAAAGATTTCTAAGCAAATGTATTTCTACATATGAAATGGAAGAGACAAGCCAATGGTCTTTCAGGGCTCACCTCCATCAAGGCTCAGTGTGTTTGTTTCATGTTAGCCCTCACTCACACTGGAATCGGCCGGCACGTACAGCTCTGTGCTGTGTGCACGGTTGTATCGAGCAGCTCCCGGGAAGGACAGGTGCTGCATGTGATTAGTACGCAGCCCCCATCCTTCTCTATGGGATTACGCGGCCGTACCCCCTCCCCCCCTTACACTCACCCACCCTGCACGTCCGTGCGGGTGAGCGTACTCGTACGCTGACAGGATGGATCCTGTCTGCGTCCGAGCCAGGAAACACGCACCCCTACGGACCTGCACTTGAGGTGAGCGTAGGGGGGGCGTACGGCCGTGCAGTCCCATAGAGAAGGACGGGACTGTGTACTAATCACAAGCAGCACCTCTCCTTCCCGGGAGCTGCTCGATACGGCCCTGCACGCAGCTGTACGTGCGGGCCAATTCCAGTGTGAATGAGGCCTAAACACGCACCCCTACGGCACGATTCTCTACGAGAATCGCGGGAAATCCCGCGATCGTACGAGAATCGTGCAGTGTATGGAAGGCGTGCGACCGTTAGTTTCTCGGGACCTTGCACGATTCTCTACGATCGTACGAGAATCGTGCAGTGTATGGAAGGCGTGCGACCGTTTATACTGTACGGTCGCACGTCTTCCGTTGAACCATGATGCTAGAAAACCCGCCAAGAATCGTGCGATTCTCGGCGAGTTAGTGGCCTGCTGGTTCGACAACTGCCGAACGGGCCGATGTGCGCACGCACACACTGCCCTTTGCAGTCATCGTAAGACCGCCCCCTCATTACAGTCATCAGAAGCCCGCCCCTCAGGGGGGCGGCTTGCGATGATCGCAAGTACGATCTGCCTGTCCAAGATGGGCAGATCGTACGTTTTTTAAAGTACTTTACAACCCTTGCAAGACAAAAGTCTTGTGAGGGTTGTAAAGTGTATGGGCACCTAAGGGGTGCTAACCTTCTAAAGTAGGAACATTTTGTTTTGTAAAGGACAATTTGGTTCGGGCAGCCAAATGGAAAAGCTAAAACAAGCCAACTTGTCTCTTCTGTTTCATAGGAAGAAATAAATACATATTGGAGTATTCCTTTGGGGTGACACACCTTACCATAAAATGTCCCTTGGTCTACATAGCGAACCATAATTCTAAATTTTGGACCCAGCACCCTTATCCATTCCTCCTGAAGTCTCTCATAGCGAGTAAGGACTTTCCATTGAGTCTGAAATAAATGGGATCTCAACCTATAAAACATTGAGCCCCAAAACACACCTTTGCATTTTTGCCTTTGAAGGAAAATGCATCAGCCAAAAGGTGTGTTTTTGGAGTTCAATTCCAAATCCAGCAAAACCTTTTTGTTTATTATTATTACATAGTATTTATTTAGCACCAACAGTTTGCGCAGCGCTTTACAATATAAGGAAGACATTACAATTAAAAGAGTTCCAGAGGATGGGAGAGACTCTAGAGAAGTCCTGGAGGCAAGTATGGGAGGAGTGGACAAGGGAGCTGGAATGCAGGAGGTCAATGGATGAACGGAGGGGACGGTTAGGGTAATACTTTGAGACAAGGTCTGAGATATATCCGGGGGCGGAGTTGTGGATGGCTTTATACGTGATGGGCAGATCGTACGTTTTTTAAAGTACTTTACAACCCTTGCAAGACAAAAGTCTTGTGAGGGTTGTAAAGTGTATGGGCACCTAAGGGGTGCTAACCTTCTAAAGTAGGAACATTTTGTTTTGTAAAGGACAATTTGGTTCGGGCAGCCAAATGGAAAAGCTAAAACAAGCCAACTTGTCTCTTCTGTTTCATAGGAAGAAATAAATACATATTGGAGTATTCCTTTGGGGTGACACACCTTACCATAAAATGTCCCTTGGTCTACATAGCGAACCATAATTCTAAATTTTGGACCCAGCACCCTTATCCATTCCTCCTGAAGTCTCTCATAGCGAGTAAGGACTTTCCATTGAGTCTGAAATAAATGGGATCTCAACCTATAAAACATTGAGCCCCAAAACACACCTTTGCATTTTTGCCTTTGAAGGAAAATGCATCAGCCAAAAGGTGTGTTTTTGGAGTTCAATTCCAAATCCAGCAAAACCTTTTTGTTTATTATTATTACATAGTATTTATTTAGCACCAACAGTTTGCGCAGCGCTTTACAATATAAGGAAGACATTACAATTAAAAGAGTTCCAGAGGATGGGAGAGACTCTAGAGAAGTCCTGGAGGCAAGTATGGGAGGAGTGGACAAGGGAGCTGGAATGCAGGAGGTCAATGGATGAACGGAGGGGACGGTTAGGGTAATACTTTGAGACAAGGTCTGAGATATATCCGGGGGCGGAGTTGTGGATGGCTTTATACGTGACTGTTAATATTTTGAATTTTATCCTCTGGGCGAGTGGTTTAGTTTTGGATAGACTTGGAAGTAAAAAAAAGAGTCCAATTTTGAATGCTACTTCCTGTCCCTCTGAAAGCCTGTCACAGCAAAGCAAGAAATGGGGAGGGGGGGGG
>NW_017306271.1:4416639-4456115 GCF_000935625.1 Nanorana parkeri | reverse complement strand
AATAAGCAGAGACAGTAAAACCCCTGACACACTGCATGCAAAGCCATGCGGAGCAAAGCAAAACTGTGAGGCATGGACGTTCGCATGCAGTGTGTGAGCTGAGCGCAGCCAGATGAAGGAATGCATCTTCAGCCAATCAGCTCGCTCGTAACAACCGAATGGACTTGGCATTGTGACGCGCAGGTTTATACGCACGAGCCGATTGGCTGAAGATTACATTTGTCATCTCGGCACACTCAGCTATGCGAGCTCTTGCAAGCTGATGCGCCGGAGTGAAAAAGACATGAAGCCCGTGACACACTGCACGCAAAGCCGTGCAGAGCGAAGCAAAGCTGTCAGTCACGGAGCTTTGCGTGCAGTGTGTTAGCTGAATGCAGGCAGATTGACTGCACCTTCAGCCAATCGGCTTGTGCGTTAGAACCGGCCAGACGTCGCATCCTGACGGGCGTGTTTATATGTGCGAGCCGATTGGCTAAAGATTACATTTTTCATCTCGGCACGCTCAGCTATGCGAGCTCTCGCAAGCTGACGTGCCAGGGAGAAAATTACATGACATGCTGCTTGCAAAGCAGGCTCCGCGCTGCTTCGCATGCAGTGTGTCACAGCCTTTATAATAACCTGAGAGAGATTCTAACCCTTATTCAGTATACCATTGTTTTGTTGCATTCTATGTCCCACCACTCTGTTTATGGAGGAGAGCCGGTCATGTGACTTTTCAGGGTCATGTCACCAGCCTCTTCTCCCTGCTTTTTTCCCCCAGTTCCCTAAGATGTTAAAAGAAAAGAAAGAAGCTGATTGGTTGCTATAGGCAACTGCTCCAGAGTCTGTCTGCTCCAGTATAGATAAATTCGCCTCAATGCACTTAGCGCTGTGAAAACCTGCATTGTGATAAAACCTGCACTTTATTGTGCATCACCACAAAGCAAAAGACTGAAGCCAGCCTAAAAATAAAAGTCTTGGCTATGAGCAAACACCACATGATTTATTGATTACAGGTATTTATAGAGCGCTGACAATTTACTCAGCACTTTACATACTGCTTATATTACTTTTAATACCCAGTAAATTCTTATCTGTGCCCAACTCTGATGTACTTTCCCTTTAATACTGAAGGCCGGACTCTCTCTGATGTCATGGCAAAGCCCCGCCAAGTGTCATTTCTCTGTCCAATCACAATGCCTCAGTGGCCAGTCATGGTATTCTTACTGGGCAGAGACAGGGCAGTGGGTGGGGCTTGGTCATTAAGTCATAGAAAGTTAGAGCCAAGTGAAAAAGTGAGACTAAGGCGCCATTCACACCTGAGCGGCTGTCCGTGTGTATTCTGCTGTACGGAAACACGCGGAGCCACTCTAAACAGAAAATACAATGCACTGCAATGTGCATTGTTGAGACCATTGCGGGGACCGCGCGTCACGAAACTGTGCGCCCCCGAAATAGTAGAAGTGTGAAAATCCGTCGGATTCCTCCTTTCCTTTAATGGCCGCAAATAAGCGGCATCCGTGCGGATTTTAAAATATTAGTGTTTTTGTCCCGCACAGTCTTCCCCACGGAGAACCATGTGGGAACCGCAAACACTATATATTAATGCAGCCTTAGGCAGGGGTAGGCAACCTCGGCCCTCCAGCTGTGGTGAGACTACAAATCCCAGCATGCCTCTGGTAGTCATGTCTGTGGCTGTCAGGCTTGTAATGCCTCTTGGGATTTGTAGTTTCACCACAGCTGGAGTGCTACTGAGGACTCATTCACACATATGGTGGTGATCTGTGTTTTACTAGACTGGTCTCTGCGAGGACATATAGAAAACCATTGTCTTTCATGTGTATGCTCAGCCTAAGGGTCACCACACACCTAACAATCTGATCATACAATCTTTGCACAATCAACTTTAGATTTACCACAACTATATAGTACAAGACCCTACCTGAGCTATGCAATCTTTATCCAATCAGGGAGGCCCTTGCATTACATAGTTGTTGGCAGATCTAAAGGAAAGTGTATAACCAGATTGTAAGGTGTGTAGTGATCTTTAAGGATACATAAAGCGAGGGCTTATTGGCAGACAGCATTATAGTCCATAGGCTTGGCATTGAAAGGGCTCCTATCAGGAGCGGGCACACGGCCCAGCACGCTGCTGTCAGCGAATACACGCCGCTTACCTCACTGTCACTGACCGCTCTCAGTGACACGCAGGACCGGTGTCCCCCTCGCCGGTCACACTGACACTCATCAGAGATGTTGACACAGTGTAGCCATTGCTGTGAAACCACGCCTCCAGTCACGAGGGAGTCGCCAAGTCTAGAGCCTGACGTCTCCTATTGGTGGTCGCGGCATGAGAAGGGCGGATGACGAGCTGCTATTGGTCCGCAGACATTCCACGTCATTCTAGATGACAACACAGCATTACAGTGTGGCCGTGCATTGGTATGGGGAGATAATGTCTGGGAAACAGGAAGGATTGTGCTTGATCACTGCGCTGTACCCTTCCACACTCACCTGCTACTTCCTTCCCATATATACAAGTCCTGGATCATTATTATTACTGCATTTGAAGAAATCATTCCTGCCAGATGCTAATTGGACTCACCTGGGGGCCCCTGTTGTCCTTTATAATAAAAACTAGTTTTTTTTTCCTAATTGGTAGCATTAATAAAGTTGTCATTCTGCACCCATGACATTGGCTTTCAAGCTCGATCATTATGATGATTTTATAGGAAATTTCTGTTCATAATGTCTAAGGTGAGTGTTCCTGACCTTGAAAAAAGTTTCCGGCAATGGATGCCACAAATTCACAATTAATGCAGCTTTTAGAGACAAGGAAGCTGGCATTACATAAGATATTTTTTAATCTTGGTGTGATTTGGTCCCAGCTTAGTGTCCCCCGCCTCAGTCACTGTCTCAGCTCAGTTACCCCCCCCCAGCCCCAAACATTGGTTGCTAGGATGCTGGCAGCTGAGCATTAGAAGATGGACTACAGCAGTAGAAGATGGCCTATAGCAGCAGAAGATTGGCTATAACATTAGAAGATGGACTATAGCGGTAGACGATTGGCTATAGCATTAGAAGTTGGACTATAGTAGTAGAAGATGGCCTATAGCATTAGAAGATTGGCTATAGCATTAGAAGATGGACTATAACATTAGAAGATGGACTATAGCATTAGAAGATGGACTATAACATTAGAAGATGGACTATAGCAGTAGAAGATGGGCTATAGCATTAGAAGATGGACTATAGCATTAGAAGATGGACTATAGCATTAGAAGATGGACTATAGCAGTAGAAGATGAGCTATAGCATTAGAAGATGGACTATAGCATTAGAAGATGGACTATAGCATTAGACAATGGACCATAGCTATAGAAGATGGAATATAACAATAGAAGATGGACTATAGCTGTAGAAGAGATTAACTATAGATGTAGAAGTTGGGCTACAGCAGTAAAAGATGGACTATAGCATTAGAAGATGGACTATAGCAGCAGAAGATTGGATATAGCATTAGAAGATGGACTATAGCAGAAGAAGATGGACTTTAGCATTAGAAGATGGACTATAGCAGTAGAAGATGGACTATAGCAGCAGAAGATTGGCTATAGCATTAGAAGATGGACTATAGCAGTAGAAGATGGCCTATAGCATTAGAAGATTGGCTATAGCATTAGAAGATGGACTATAGCATTAGAAGATGGACTATTGCTGTAGAAGATGGCCTATAGCATTAGGAGATGGCCTATAGCATTAGAAGATGGACTATAGCATTAGAAGATGGACTATAGCATTAGAAGATTGACTGATGTACCCTTCCACACTCACCTGCTACTTCCTTCCCATATATACAAGTCCTGGATCATTATTATTACTGCATTTGAAGAAATCATTCCTGCCAGATGCTAATTGGACTCACCTGGGGGCCCCTGTTGTCCTTTATAATAAAAACTAGTTTTTTTTTCCTAATTGGTAGCATTAATAAAGTTGTCATTCTGCACCCATGACATTGGCTTTCAAGCTCGATCATTATGATGATTTTATAGGAAATTTCTGTTCATAATGTCTAAGGTGAGTGTTCCTGACCTTGAAAAAAGTTTCCGGCAATGGATGCCACAAATTCACAATTAATGCAGCTTTTAGAGACAAGGAAGCTGGCATTACATAAGATATTTTTTAATCTTGGTGTGATTTGGTCCCAGCTTAGTGTCCCCCGCCTCAGTCACTGTCTCAGCTCAGTTACCCCCCCCCAGCCCCAAACATTGGTTGCTAGGATGCTGGCAGCTGAGCATTAGAAGATGGACTACAGCAGTAGAAGATGGCCTATAGCAGCAGAAGATTGGCTATAACATTAGAAGATGGACTATAGCGGTAGACGATTGGCTATAGCATTAGAAGTTGGACTATAGTAGTAGAAGATGGCCTATAGCATTAGAAGATTGGCTATAGCATTAGAAGATGGACTATAACATTAGAAGATGGACTATAGCATTAGAAGATGGACTATAACATTAGAAGATGGACTATAGCAGTAGAAGATGGGCTATAGCATTAGAAGATGGACTATAGCATTAGAAGATGGACTATAGCATTAGAAGATGGACTATAGCAGTAGAAGATGAGCTATAGCATTAGAAGATGGACTATAGCATTAGAAGATGGACTATAGCATTAGACAATGGACCATAGCTATAGAAGATGGAATATAACAATAGAAGATGGACTATAGCTGTAGAAGAGATTAACTATAGATGTAGAAGTTGGGCTACAGCAGTAAAAGATGGACTATAGCATTAGAAGATGGACTATAGCAGCAGAAGATTGGATATAGCATTAGAAGATGGACTATAGCAGAAGAAGATGGACTTTAGCATTAGAAGATGGACTATAGCAGTAGAAGATGGACTATAGCAGCAGAAGATTGGCTATAGCATTAGAAGATGGACTATAGCATTAGAAGATGGACTATTGCTGTAGAAGATGGCCTATAGCATTAGGAGATGGCCTATAGCATTAGAAGATGGACTATAGCATTAGAAGATGGACTATAGCATTAGAAGATGGACTGACGCAGGGCTTAGTGACGTGCTGGATGCAGGGCTTAGTGACATGCTGGACGCAAGGCTTAGTGACATGCTGGACGCAGGGCTAAGTGACACGCTGGACGCAGGGCTCAGTGACGCGCTGGACACAGGACCCACCTGAGAGTGACCCTGCAGAGCCCACCATAGATGCTGCACAGCCCATCTGAGACTGTCTATGGTGGGCTCTGAAGGGGTCTCAGGTGGGCTGGTCAGGGCTGCATCCCTCCCCTTAGGACCGGTGTCCCCCTCGCCGGTCACACTGACACTCATCAGAGATGTTGACACAGTGTAGCCATTGCTGTGAAACCACGCCTCCAGTCACGAGGGAGTCGCCAAGTCTAGAGCCTGACGTCTCCTATTGGTGGTCGCGGCATGAGAAGGGCGGATGACGAGCTGCTATTGGTCCGCAGACATTCCACGTCATTCTAGATGACAACACAGCATTACAGTGTGGCCGTGCATTGGTATGGGGAGATAATGTCTGGGAAACAGGAAGGATTGTGCTTGATCACTGCGCTGTACCCTTCCACACTCACCTGCTACTTCCTTCCCATATATACAAGTCCTGGATCATTATTATTACTGCATTTGAAGAAATCATTCCTGCCAGATGCTAATTGGACTCACCTGGGGGCCCCTGTTGTCCTTTATAATAAAAACTAGTTTTTTTTTCCTAATTGGTAGCATTAATAAAGTTGTCATTCTGCACCCATGACATTGGCTTTCAAGCTCGATCATTATGATGATTTTATAGGAAATTTCTGTTCATAATGTCTAAGGTGAGTGTTCCTGACCTTGAAAAAAGTTTCCGGCAATGGATGCCACAAATTCACAATTAATGCAGCTTTTAGAGACAAGGAAGCTGGCATTACATAAGATATTTTTTAATCTTGGTGTGATTTGGTCCCAGCTTAGTGTCCCCCGCCTCAGTCACTGTCTCAGCTCAGTTACCCCCCCCCAGCCCCAAACATTGGTTGCTAGGATGCTGGCAGCTGAGCATTAGAAGATGGACTACAGCAGTAGAAGATGGCCTATAGCAGCAGAAGATTGGCTATAACATTAGAAGATGGACTATAGCGGTAGACGATTGGCTATAGCATTAGAAGTTGGACTATAGTAGTAGAAGATGGCCTATAGCATTAGAAGATTGGCTATAGCATTAGAAGATGGACTATAACATTAGAAGATGGACTATAGCATTAGAAGATGGACTATAACATTAGAAGATGGACTATAGCAGTAGAAGATGGGCTATAGCATTAGAAGATGGACTATAGCATTAGAAGATGGACTATAGCATTAGAAGATGGACTATAGCAGTAGAAGATGAGCTATAGCATTAGAAGATGGACTATAGCATTAGAAGATGGACTATAGCATTAGACAATGGACCATAGCTATAGAAGATGGAATATAACAATAGAAGATGGACTATAGCTGTAGAAGAGATTAACTATAGATGTAGAAGTTGGGCTACAGCAGTAAAAGATGGACTATAGCATTAGAAGATGGACTATAGCAGCAGAAGATTGGATATAGCATTAGAAGATGGACTATAGCAGAAGAAGATGGACTTTAGCATTAGAAGATGGACTATAGCAGTAGAAGATGGACTATAGCAGCAGAAGATTGGCTATAGCATTAGAAGATGGACTATAGCAGTAGAAGATGGCCTATAGCATTAGAAGATTGGCTATAGCATTAGAAGATGGACTATAGCATTAGAAGATGGACTATTGCTGTAGAAGATGGCCTATAGCATTAGGAGATGGCCTATAGCATTAGAAGATGGACTATAGCATTAGAAGATGGACTGACGCAGGGCTTAGTGACGTGCTGGATGCAGGGCTTAGTGACATGCTGGACGCAAGGCTTAGTGACATGCTGGACGCAGGGCTAAGTGACACGCTGGACGCAGGGCTCAGTGACGCGCTGGACACAGGACCCACCTGAGAGTGACCCTGCAGAGCCCACCATAGATGCTGCACAGCCCATCTGAGACTGTCTATGGTGGGCTCTGAAGGGGTCTCAGGTGGGCTGGTCAGGGCTGCATCCCTCCCCTCCCTCCTTTCCTTCCTCGCTCCTCTTACCTGCACACGTGGCCTCGTTTGCCGCCAGACCGGCCAGAAGTGATGTCACTTCCGGCCAGTCCGACATCAAACGAGCAGCGTCGCTTCCCCCCCCCCCGTCTTGGGAGGAGGGCCCAAGATAAAATCTTGCACCAGGGCCCTTTGGTTATTAGGTCCGCCACTGGTTAACCGCTTCCTAGTACAGGTCATCACTGGTCTTTAGTAGCAATGGGCCAGTAGGAAATGTGCAGGAATTCAGTGTTGGAACCAGTTTAGAATTTCTGGTATTTTCACATGTGCAAACAAACAGTCACCAATAAACAACTGTAATTATCTACATTTTAGTTCTTAACATTTTTAATATGGGGAAGGCTTATTTCTTAGGGATTACTAATTTTTTGTTATCTACTTGTTGTGTGAAGTCCTGGGCTGTCAGCAAAGCAAATATACAGAACAAATCCCAATCAAAGCATGGGGTGAACTCCCCTATACTTGACAGAGTTGCTTCCCCTTTGTGTTGTCAGCAGTCCCTTGCCTTACCCCCTTCACTAGACTTCCCTTTGTTCCCAGAAAGTGATGGGAACCCCCACATTTTACAATTGTCGTTGGAACAGGAGGTGGGGGGAAATTCTTTCAACTGTCTAAAAGCAGATTTCCCCTCACATCCTATAATGTTTCTGTAGGGAATCAATAAGTTGGAGCCTCCCTGTACAAATGCAATGCTCACAGCTAAACTTTAACCAACCTGAACTTTGTTTATGCTATCTGAGTTTGTTAGCCCAAGGACATTGTCTGCTTCTGCCTACTTCTGGGGAATGTTCTCCAGCAAAAGAAGTGAGAAGTTACAAGGTATTGGGTTATTAATAGTTATCAACTTCAGGGGTGTCCCGAGGCCGGGTGTCACCTGAAGCAGATACCGGGTGACACCCCGCCGTGATGTCATCGTGCATGCGTGGTCCTCTCTTTGATACTTGTCGGCGGCCATCTTCGTGATGGATGCCGGCAGAGAGAGGAGGGGATGTTCACCTGGCGGGATGAGGTATGACGTCGGGTTCCCTCCTCTCTCTCCTGCAGCTGTCGGGCTCTCAGTCATTTTGGTGTCACCCCTCCAATGATGTCACCCGGGTGCAGGCCGCACCCCCCGCACTCCATTGTGACGCTCCTGTTTAACATTTATTCTGCCATTTATTAATATTTCTTCTGCAATGGCCAATTACTAAGCCAGTGATGTAGGCTGGGAAAGAAGATAAATATTTGGAGAGAGCCACTTAAAGGGGTTATTCCCTCCCAGGCTTTGCCTAGAGAGGATGGGTGTGTGTGAAGGGTCCAGTCTTTGCATCTCTAGCCTTCTGTCTGAATGGGAAATACTGTGTGTCCACACAGTATTTCCCAAGAGCTTAGGGAAAGCTGCTGCATGGAGACCTCCTCCTTTCTTCAAACATGAAGGACATAGGCCTTGTTTTCACCATGCTCTAAAGATGTAAGTCAGATCTTCATATTATTATTTTAATAGTTTGATTGAAATACCTTAAAATGTGTCGCTAAATGCACTATAAAGTCTTGAATTTTAATTTATTTAGCATGCCATTATCACCCCCCTTGTTTCTATTAACATGGAAATATACCCTCCTATCATTTATAGCCAAGGAAGGTGCCATCTTGGCCTCTATTTGGATGGCAGTTGCCATGGTGCTGTACATGTGATCAGCTATGACACCAGCCATAGGGCATAAAAGTTTGGTTGGGTGTTGAAATAAGCACACTGGCAACCTTGACAGCTGGTATGCCTTAAAAGTGACTGTTTTTGGAGAGCATTAAATTGGTGAGTCTAGTTCCGCTTTAATACCTTGAATTTTATTTAGCATATTGTTATTATTCCCATGTTTCACCACAGTTCACTCACTACGTGCACCACTAATGTTTTCGGGGGAATTTATTAAGACTGGAGCAGACAGAATCTGGAGCAGCTGTGCATGGCAACCAATCAGCTTCTCTCTTTCATTTGAAAAGCTTAATTGAACAAGCTAAAGATGGAAGCTGATTTGTTACTATGCATAGTTGCTCTAGGTTTTGTCTGCTCCAGTTCTAGTAAATTCCCCCCCAAGATAATTGTTTTTCACATAAGAGCCAGAGGGGAACAGTTGAGGAGGTAAGAGGGATAGAAAGATTTGTTCAAAAAGGAACATTTGGGGACTATGGGTTAACGCCTATTAAGATCCAGCATTCACCAGTTTATTTTGCTGTCTCTCTGCAAGTTCAAGATTGTAGTGCACTATTGCTTGCCAGACTGATCAGTAAAGTTTGAGTGGAAAAGCTAAGAAAACCCATGTCAGGTTCTTATGTGTGTAGCCCCCATCACCTTTTGTGATTTTTTGTGATTGCCAGGGCTGTAGTCAGTCTGGATGGATTATAGTTGCCATTTATCTGGTTAATTCCAGGTGTCTGGCATTGACTGTACCTACCTGGGTGGAGTGTCACTCTACTGTAGTGTGGGACAGCCAATGAGGGGCATTGTGAGTGTATGTGCAGTTCAGCAGCCAATTACAGGGTCTTTCTCAAACAGTGTTGCATGCTGGGATAGGGTACATATACTGGAGGGAATTGCCATGTGCTCGGTCTAGTTTTGCACCATCCATGGATTAGTCCAGGTTTGGGTGCTGTCCAGTCTGCCCCCCAGGCAAGGCCTGAGGCCTGGGGGTGGGCAGAAGCTGGAATGCGGGAATCACTGGGCCTCAATTATTGGGGAGGCCTGTGCTGTTGTCAGAACCAGAGAAGCTGATGGCTACTGGAGGTGTTGGGAACATAGTGGATCTCGGGAGCCAGTCTGGTGTCTCTCCTGCTGAGGATCTGTGCTCATTTCCTACTCATCCGCTACTTAAATTCCTATGCACTGTGTTACAAATTGATCTACACTGAGATGCAAAAAGAGTCTGGTGAGTCTGGTGTCTGTGTCTGTTCTACCCTGGATGTCTAGGACCCCTATACCCTCTCTCCCCAGTGTAAAGATGTTAATAAAAGTTATTCTGCATTATACTACTGGAGTGGATCTCAGCTTTGTGGGCACTAGAAGAGGGTGGTTAAATGCTAATGGGGTAGCTGAAGACAAAAACCCCTAGACAGACTAGTGATGACCCGGGTTATTTTGGCGGCTCCTTCAGGGTAGGGCACTACATGTGTAATCAGTTTTTATTTATTTTTGCATAGCAAGCATGAACAGGTAAAAGACCATTGTTACAAAAGCCATTGAAGACATTCAACACACAGCTCTACATGGTTTGAGAAGGTCCATACATGACATGCGTAGAGAGACATGTATATTACACCTTGATTCAGTACCAGTGGTAAAGAGAAACATAAAATAACAGTTTATTTCAACCCATAATATGTTGTTTTCTTTTGTGGCTTACATTTCTAAAATATATTGAATGGCACAACATTTCCCATAAATGTCCCAATTGATATTTTACTGAATGAATCATGTGAAGACGTGCGGGGGTCATTGAACATTGAGTTGGCGGAGGGGTCACACAAGAGGGAGTAGTGTGAGAAGTAGCATAGAGAAGGGAGAAAAGGGGGAAGAAAAAAGGGGGGTAATTTATGGAGTGGGGAAGAAGGGGAGGTTCTCCAGTCACTTTACAGGTATGTATTGCGTCAGGACTTAAAATGATCCCATGTCATTAGGTATAACTTAAATTTGTCTTCTTAATTTGTGCTATTGCATTCATTTCACAAACCTACTGAGCCAGTGATGGAGGTTCTTGGGATCTACAATATCTGGAGATGGTGGAATGTGCTATGAAATTATGTAGTAGGCCACGTATATTATGTTTATAGGGTTCAGGTATGGTGGATAGTAGCGTATTATGGGGTATGTATATTTTCCGTGTGATTTGCTTGTAGATAACTAGTATGTTCCTCCTAGAATGGCCAGATTTGTCCTCATTCTCTCTTACATCTCCAGCAAGTATCAGATTCTTGGATGAGACGATTATATAGGTTGCCGGTCACGTGGGTAGGTTTGGGTTCTTGAAGAATGACAGATTCAAAACTTGTTGCTTGTCTAGTGATATAGTCACGTGGCATTTCATTTAGTTGTAGGTGTCCTAGCCACAAAGACTGTTTGTTGTGAACAAGAGGAAGGAAATCTGAGAAAGGAGGAAGTTGGCAGCCTTGGAAGGTTTGTATTATTCTAGTGCCTAAATCTTTGTTTATGCCAAATTAGGAAGTTACGTATATGTGAAAGTCTAATTTGTTTAATTAAAGGTGTCATAGGGGAAGGTCTAGAAGAAAAGTAACCAAGATAATATGGAGGATACTAGTATAGATAAGGTTTTTGTTTTAGGTTGGAAAGCTTTTATTATCTAGGGAAAGGAGATTACAAGATTAGTTCAACGTTTGTCCTGTCAGGTGTGGAACTAGATGACAATGCTGGGGACACCAGCTGCATGAAAGTATAAGGTCAAGTGCTCCCCTATGCGTTGGTCACACCAGAGTTTTCCAATAATACACCCAGGGCCGGATTCCCAGCAAGGCCAACTGAGGCCCAGCCTCGGGGCAGCAGGGAGTATTGGGGCAGAAGGGGTGTAGAATTCCTATCTCCCTATGCCCCGGGAGATGCAGTTCCGGGCGCCGGGCAAATAATGTAAAGCAGAGAAGCCACCGCTTGTTTTGTACAAGTGATCTCAGCGATGTCGGAGATATCTCTTTTATGCAGCCTGCATACAGGGGGGCGCATTGAGGACCTGGCATTGGGGCAGCAGAGACAGCCTGGCCCTGGATACACCGTGGGGCATCATCAGGGGGCGGCTGCAAGAACCTGGAAGAGACATGATGACGTCAGAATGAAGATGGCGGTGTGGGACCCCACGTGCTGCCTTATACGAGAGAATGTTGTATTTGTGTATTTGCTGGCCGCGTGAGTATGTTTTTTGAGGACAACCCAGCCGACCAGATGAGAGGAAAATAACAAATTGTAAAGGGGGAGTGAAGTTCCCCCAGAACTGATATTTCATGTTTCCGTCGCTATCCAACTCCTAAAACTCCGACACTTCCCGGAGAGATGCTTGCCACATTTCTGTCAGAGTTGTGACAGATTCTGATTCACTTTACTGACATGTACAGATTTCTAAAGAGTATCTGTGACACTCTTTCTGAGTTCCAGGGATTGTCTCTTACTTCCTGTTGTGTCTCCCAGACAAGAAGTTAAAGGAAACCTGCCCAATGGGCTACAGACATTAAAGAAAAGGGAATTTTACTATAACGTACTCTTACCAAACATTAAAAAAAAAGTCGGTCTTTAGATATTCTTTAAACTAATTGCATGCTCTTTGGTATCAGTTCTTGGTTTTATGTTTCACTTTTATTTGAAATTTCTAACACTTTATTTTCCTCCTAAACGGTGCCGTTTCCTCGTTGTAGAATAATTATATAATTATATACCCCATTATAGCTCTGTGTGTACATACAGCACACTACCCTGACACTTTGATCCCGGGTGAGCGACCATTAACCCTCTCCTCTCCCCTCCAACACGGTGGAAGCCGAGGAAGAAGGCAGCTGTTGTGCGCTGCGCCTTTAACAGGAGCTTCCTGACGGGGAGAGTCATGCAGTGGGGATTGGTCACATGACCCGAGTCTTGTGACTGGACGCACACAGCACATTACAGGGAGGAAGAAGAGGAAGGACACCTGGCTGTGTGTAGTGGCCGGCAGTGGAGGGATCACCTGTCGGTGTATAGTCCGGACTGAGCGACCTACACATTGCTGTATACAGCTCACTGGAAGAAGGCATGGATGCCAAGCCCTACGTGGAAGAAGCCGTGGCGCCAAAGCCGCTTCTACAGGACCGTCCCCCAGCCTACAGCCCGCCTGTACAAGGGGGGTACGACTATGGGCAGCAAGCCAACTATGGAACTATTCCTGGAGCCCCCCAGACTGCAGCTCAGACCGTCTACCAACCCCCTCCATACCCCTACCCCACGGGCACAGGTGGGTATCTGCATGGCACTGACACTACGACCTGAACATCACAAGTATACACGGTGCTAGACAACCAGGAAGTGTGTGTGTGTGTGTATGTGTGTGTCTGTATAATAATATATGTGGGTGTTTTTATAGAGATAGTTGTGTGTGTTTATATATATACATAATAATTTTATAGTGTATAATATGTGTGTGTGTGTGTGTGTTTATGGAGAGAGGGAGAGATATCAATTAAATTAGACCTGTAGTGTAGCATGTGAACGCACGCAAAATGCAGCGATTTGTGTGCACTTTCAAGATGAGCGGCAAGCACACGGTTAAAAAAATGCTTGAAGCTGCAGAAAGTTCCGAATTGTCTTTGTGGTGTGTAGGGCGGCCCATTGAAATGGCTGTTGTGGGTTTTTTGCATTCTCCAGTGGAACACGTTAATTACTTGGAGATGGTTGTAAGGCGTGAAATTGCGCATTTGTCAGACGCTCTCACTGATGTCTATTGGGGCCATAAACGGCGATCATTCCTCATAGGTGTTCCTGTACTTTTTCTGAGCACGGAGTGACAGCACGTCAATCAGATGTGAACAGACACAGTAGAATAACATGGAGTGTTGACCGTTGATGCACTTTAAAATCGCTCAGGTGTGAATGTGGGCTACGTGTAATGAATTTGATTGGATTGATTCTAGCGTGGAAAAGGTTGGGGCACTTTTTAAAATGGAGTTCAGACTGTCTGCCAACCTCCTCCATACCCCTACCCTACGGGCATGGGTGGTATCTGGATGGCAGCTGACATTAATTCCTGAACATCACAAGTAGACAATTAGTAAAGTGCTAGAGAACCAGGAAGAGAGGTGTGTGTGTGTGTGTGTGTGTGTGTGTGTTACTGTATGTACAGGGGAAAAAAAATCATATTAGCCACATAAGGTATAGTGTGTCCCTTTCTGCTGCCGTGAAGGAACACATGACTCCTTGGCTAGTTCTGTCTTCCAGCTGGCTTCAGGTCTGGACACATTGGGGGGAACGTATCAAAGCTGGAGCAGACCGAATCTGGAGCAGTTGCTCATAGTAACCAATCAGCTTCTCTCAAGTTTATTCAGTTAAGCTTTGAAAATGAAAGATAGGAGCTGATTGGTTGCTACAGTTTTGTTAAATTCCCTTCATTGTCTAATGCACTGGTGGGCAACTCTACAAATCCCAGACTGTCAGTCTTGCAATGCCTCATGAGACTTGTAGTTCCACAACAGCTGGAGGACCGGAGTTGCCCACCCCTGGTCTACTGCGTCTGTCTATGTATTTCATCCATACAATCAGTAACTGTAAAACTTTTAGTTCAGTCTGGAAACTAACAGGAACTTGTAGGTACCGACAGATCAGACTTGAAAAGTTTGTACGTGGGGCTATTAAGATATAGATGTCTCGATCACATTTTAGAGAAGAGCATTCTGCATACATATAGACATCAGTTTGATGGGTGGGGGGCACTGCCAAGTGATGCTTGCATAGAAAACGATGGGTAACTTTAAAGAATAATTCATCGTTTGGAAAACAAAATCATTTCATTTACACGCATCGATGAAAGAAAAAATGTGCTTTGGTAAATTTTTTTGCATTGGAGCCAGTACAGCATTGCTGATTCAATCAGTGGATTGTGGGTGCAATGCTCAGAATCCTGCAGACTATTCCTCCAGCACCAGGTCCATACCAAGGATACAGATCTTCGGTTATGGGACTGCAGGAAGCAATCAGTGGACTACGAGTGTGATGACTTCACTGCATTCGTATTCCATTGAGATCTCATCAGATCTGGGACTGGTAGTCTGTTCATTCAGAGTTCCTTTGAATGGATGATGCGGCTGGAGCCAGGTGCTGCCATGCCATATCCAAGCAGAAGCCTGTGGGCAGAAGAACCCCCATGTTTTTGGAAAGTGGGAGGGTGGGATGTGACAATGTCTTATCCTAAATGAACATGAAACATGGGTCCGAAGGGTCAACAGCACTCCACAAACACTCCCCACTCCATTTCCGTGTGTGAGCCATGAAGGTCTTTCTGGTGGCGGCAAAGAAAAGGTGCGCTTTTACCTGTACTAACATTGGTACAAACAGAAGCTGCACTCCATAGATCTCCTAACTTCAATCCACACATTATTGTGCATATAACAGATACACCATACAAACACTCCCCAGGAGGGTGGACTATTTTTTTTTTTTTCTCCAGTAGGGAAACATTCTGCTCTCTATTCATACCTAAAAATCAGATGTAGGTGGAGTTGGGCTTGCAGGCCTGGAGAGGTGCCTTTTATGAGGTTTTAGAGTCTTTTTAGAGAAGCTCCGGAGCCTTGAAACCAAGGGACATTATTATGCAAATTCCAATGTTGAGCAGTGGTGCTGCTTCTTCTCACCCAGTGAGGGCATCCTGATGTTGCGTTTTTTTAAGTCTAAACGCCGGTATGTGTTCGCTCACCTGCCGATCTACTGAGCCGACCTGTGACAGTGTCATTGTCACAGGTCGGCTAGAACTGTGAGTTGAGTGAAAAGCACTCACCACATAGTTCTCCTTTAAGCTGGGGCCCAATCTACGTGCCCCTCATGACTCCCTACGTGTCGTGATACAAAAAATACTCTTAACCACAACTGTATTTAACAGTGCTTGAAGAAGACCATAGCAAGCCTAAGGGCTTGTTCACACCAAATCCGGACCTGATCTGCATGAGTTTCTGCACGTGCAGTGTGTTTTGCCGTGTTCCAGACCATTTTTTTGTTGTTGCCTAAAATGGGCTTTCAGTGCGTTCCAGGGTGTTTGCATGTGTTTTTTATGCGTTTGCATGCATTTTGGTGCGTTCCAGAGCAGAAAAATAGGGCATGCTGCAGTTTTTCCACATGCACTGGAACTGAATGCGCTGGTGTGAACTACAGCCCAAAATACCATTGGAATACATTAAATGTATTTTTGATGCGTCTAACTGCTCTGCTCTCCATCTGCTCCGCACTTGGTGTGAACAAGCCCTTAGGGCTTATTCACACCTATGCAGACCAGATCTGCATGAGTTTCTGCACACGCAGTGCAGTGTGTTTTGCTGTGTTCAGGGCCGGTTTTGAAAAAAAAAAACACTTTTAGTTTTTAAAATGGGCTTTCAGCGCGTTCCAGTGCATTTGCATGTGGAACGCGCATTTTGATGCGTTCCAGAGCAGGTAAAATATGGCTTGCTGCAGTTTTTTTTACATGCTCTGGAACTGAATGCTGCGGTGTGAACCTGAGCCCAAAAAACCATTGGAATACATTGGATGCAGTTTTGATCCGGTCTGGAACTGCTCTGCTCCTGGAATGCACTTGGTGTGAACAAGGCCTAAGGGCTAGTTCACACCAAGCGCGTTCCAAGAGCAGAGCAGCAAGCTCTATTTTACCTGTTCACACCCTACATATGCGGTGGTGAGCAAACCTTCAATGTGTATTACAGCCCATGGGAACTGTTACCCAGATTGGGGCTGAGAATTCTTGCTTGACATGGCAGTAATGTAGTAGGGTAAGGCACACTGATTGGGGTAGGATGGCTAGAGATTAAAAAAGACTTCAATTTACTGCTGGTTTTATAACCCGCATTTAGGAATATGCACACAGTATGTGAACTAAAGTTTTATAAAAGTTAGGGACGCACCAACTTGTCAGTCATCTATAGCAGTGGTTCCCAACCTGTTTAACCCCAGGATCCGCATTTGTCCTCGGTCATAAAGTCGCGACCTAAGTCGCACTGCAATGGAACACACGGTAGGCTGAGGAGCCTCTCGCCTAGAACATTGGAAGGTATACGATGACCCACTGAACGGGGGGTCGCGACCCACTTTTGGGTCACGTCCCCCCAGTTGAGAAAAAAGGCTCTATAGGCAATGGGAGAGGTGCCAATCTGGTGAGTTCTTTGTCATGTTGATTGAGTATTTTGCTGAGCAAATGTCATCCCAGGGTCATGTGACCACATCCTGTTACAAGCATGAACCTCTGCAATGATCACTCCTAGGCTGCAACTCGGGAATAGGGAGGAGGACAGCCAGATCATGTGATCTGGTCATTAGCTGACTATTTTATGGTATTTTGTCTTTTGAACTAGCTCTATATTCTGTTGTCTTGACTCCAGTTTGTACTTGGGGCTCTCACAAGATCACAAGCAAAGAAGGCCTTAGGCCCCATTCACACGTGCTATGCACGTGGACACGCGTCACACTCGTGGTGCCATTCATTGGTAATGCACCCCAAATGAGGAAAGCAAAATGTGCCCTTTTGTATGTATAAAAATGCGTTTTGCCATGTGTTCTGGCTTGTTCAGGTCTATTAAAACGCAGCAAAATATACTGCAGTGCATGGAAAACACGTCTGTGCTTTTTTTTTTTTTTTTATGAAAAAACGTGTGTAGGGCTTAGAATATGAAAGGTTTTTATGCTGGTAAAATGTCAGCAATGGTTAGTCCCTTTTTCTCAATAGGGAGTTTTCCAATTGTTTTGTTGCTGCTCGTCCATAAATAAAATGTATTGATTGCTCCAGGAAGGAAAATCACTTCCACAAGGGTGTTTTTTAATGAGGTGTTTTTTAATGGTTAGATCCTGTTTTTTTTTTTTCCATAGGTGTGCTGTTGGCTACATTCTTGTGTGCAAGGGCAGTGTTCATTTCTTTGGTCCGTAAAATGGTGTGAACCTGCCCGCAGTTCCAGTGCATTCCAGACACAATGAAATATGCAGTATTATTCTGGTCTGGTCTGGAATGGACTGCGCTGGTGTGAACAGAGGCCAGAAATAGCATAAGGATACATTGGGATGCTTTTTGGGTCCGGAAACAATCTGGTCTGGTCTGGTGATGATGTGGTGTGAATGGGCCCTAAGAAATATTTCTTAAAGGTGTTTGTATTTATTAGTCAGTTGATATACTACACTAGAGATAAGCAAATCTCAATAAGACGATCAAGACTGCCCTCCTCTGCTTCAGGGAAAAGGGGAAGAGGACCTAACCTGATCAGCTGGACTTCGACTGGAGATCAGCAAGTCGCCAGTATAACGAAAAGCCTGCTCATGTATTATAAAAAAATATGGCCGCCCCATTATAGATAAAGGGTTTGTTCATACCACGTTCGTTGAGCTGCGCTTTTCTGCACACGTATAGTGTTAACAGGTCACATAGAATACAGTTGTGTGAACAAGTATGTTGATGTCCAGAAAAATACAGTATAACGGACATGATGTGAACAAGCCCATAGCAAGAAACTATACATGGAAACAATGGGGGCAATTTATCAAAATCTGGAGCAGTTGCCCAAAGCAACCAATCAGCTTCTCTTCAGTTTGTTCAGCTAAGGTTTGAAAATGAAAGAGAGAAGCTGATTGGTTGTCATGCACAGCTACTCCAGATTTTGTCTGCTCCCGTTTTGATAAATTCCCCTCAATGTTTCCTAAAAGATGAATGCCCACTGAAAATACTTTTTCTTATAGTTCATTAGGGTGCCTGTTTCTACCTTGTCCATGCTTCTCCAGTGTGATACCTTTTTTTTAGGGCTAAATAAATCCCAGGCGCTTGAAACAGACAGTTGGCACCTTGCTTTTGATGTTTTATCTAGTTATTGTCAATGGAGCTAGCTTCTAAAAGAAAATCCTGCTGGCTTTTGGATTGGACAGACCGGCTCTTGAATTCCATATTAATGTGTCCACGTCTGTGCTCTCTTATACCCCTTTAAAAAACAAAAGCAATTGGAATTTAGGGGAGTCATTGACGCCACTCTTGCCTCCCCACAAATCAGTGTTTAAATCCTGAGCAGCCAGTTGTCGTCCCCATATCCCCATTGAAATCTGGAAAAAAGAATTGTGGGGGGGGGGAGTAGTTTATGGGGCTAGCTAGCTAGCTAATCAAGAAGTCTGATTTTGGAGGTCCTATGTTTTTTTTAAATAAATGGGAAATATCTTAAAGATGACCCTTTCATACAGTCCCAATTACTTCTCAGTATCCTTCCTGTTAGACTGATGAGTTGCAGTAACATTTGCATATAAAGAAGGCTCCGCCGGCTCGTTGAATGTGGGATTAAAGGAGAACTATGAGATGAGTGCTTTTCAATGGACTGTCACAGGTTGGCTCAGTAGATCGGGAAGTGAGCGAACACATACCGGTGTTCGCTCATCTCTCGATCCTGTCACGGCTTTCTGCGGTATACTGAGCCTAGGGTGACGGGAGGACGCTAGTTTGTGTCCTCCCGTTACCCTAAGGAGAACTATGGGGAAAAGACAACCCCATAGTTCTCCTTTTAAATCGGTAAACGTTTACTAGAGAACATTTGTTAACTTTTTTTTTTTTTTTTTTTCTTTTTTCTTTTTTTAAACCGTGGTTTCCAGATGTTTATCTCTTGTGGCATGTGAGCTTTGTCACCTGTCATATGATCATGACGACAGCTCAAGGTATGCTGACGTGTTTTTCATTTTTTCTTGACATGATCTTAGACCTGCCATAAACCTGGCGTGTGTACCTGTGAAGAATCTGCGATTAGCTTTGTCCCTCCCATTTTATGGGATTGTAAAAATCAAGAATCAAAGATTAATAGCTATGGACATGCTGAAAATGGGCGAGCAGAAAAAAAATTGCCGTCTGGAGACGGCAACCCGCAGATGTGGCAGTGCCGTCCGTCCGTTTTTTTACTACGGGCGGACGGCAAGAGGTTAAACAAGCTAGCTCCACATCCCATGCACTCAGGTTTTTGTGATTTGACACATTTTGGTCACGTTGTTCATGACTTTTGCATAATAGGCCATCCAAAGGTGAGATTGCACATTCTGGTGCCATCCCCAGGTAAGCAACACCCAGCCATCCACATGATGTAAAAGAAAAACTGATACCTCAGAATAGGCCAACTTCTTTCATTGCTCCGTGGTCCAGTTCTGGTGCTCACGTGTCCATAGTACGTAGTTTTGGAGGTTGACACGGGTCAGCTTGGGCACCCTGACCGGTCTGCGGCTACGTAGCTCCATACCCAACAAACTGCACTGCATTGTGTTCAGACACCTTTCTATAGGAAACCAGTGTTTTCAGTAACTTGAGCAACAGTATTTTATTTAATGCGACTACCCGGCCAGCCTTCACTCCACACATGCACCAATGAGCCTTGGCCATCCATGACCCTGCCACCGGTTTTCCTTCCTTGGACTACTTTTCTGGTCCTCACCACTGCAGACCGGGAACATCCTGCAGAAGCTGCAGTTTAGGAGTTGCTTTGACCCAGTCATCTAGCCATCACAATTTGGCCCTTGTCGAAGTCACTCAAAATCCTTATGCTTGCCCAATTTTTTTTTTTCTGCTTCCAACACATCAACTTCAGGGACAAAATGTTCACTTGGTGCCTAATATATCCCAGCCACTTCCAGGTGCCATTGTAACGAGATAATCAATGTTATGTACGTCGCCTCTCAGTGGTCATAATGTTATGGCAAGTGTATATATTGTATTAACTAGTCTTCTCTCCAGGTAGCAGGTGGAGCTCTAGTCTTTTAACAAATGTTGGCATTGCATTCACGCAGAAAGAGCCCAATGTTTAAAGGAGAACTATGAGTGGAGTGAAAATAACTCATAGTTGGAGCCGTCGTGTGATAATGAAACTGTCACACGTCGGCTCAATAGATCGGGAAGTGGGCGAACACATACCGTCGCTCGCTCACTTCTCGATCATGTCCCTGCAGAGAGCCGCGACTGTCACTCACGGCTCCCTGCAGGGATTCCCCCCTCCCCTGTCCGATCCTCCAGCGCTGACTGGCTGAACGGACGGGGGAGGGGGTGGGTACAGCTGGCTCTGCCTCTAGATAGACAGAGCCAGCTGTCAATCACGCAGCTGCGTGGATCTCGACAGTAATGTCGTGATCCGTCCTGGCTGTGGTGGTCTCGGTATACCGCGAGCTGTAGCTCGCGGTATACTGAGCTTTGGGTCACGGGAGGATGCTAGTTTGTCCTCCCGTGACCCTTAGGAGAACTATGGGGAAATACACTGACCCCATAGTTCTCCTTCTTTTTTTTTTTTTTTTAATGAGACGTCAGAGCAGTGAGTCATCCCTGATTATGTATTTGAATCTAAGGTTCTACCCAGACAGTTGGAGCAAGCTGCTCTGCAGTCTCATTAGCTGACCTGTAGTGCTTGGGGGAATCCTTTTTTTTGTTCATGTGTTTAAATGTTTATTTGTCAAACAAAGATTCTAGGAATAATCTAAAACCATTACTTTACTACTAAAAAAAATACTTTAAAAAAAAAAATATAGTTTGACCCCCAAACCATTCCTCCTTTAAAAGAATATTCAGTCAATAATAACAAATAATTGGGGGGCTCTTGTCTGACTTTACACCAAGGCTTGCGTTTCTCTTGCAGTCTAGTACAAACTGCTACTGTTTTAACAGTATTGTGTTTACATTGTTTGCTAGGTTAATATTTAACTGTTTGCTCATTGCTTAATAGGGTCAACTGTTTACAGCAGTTGATTGCTTTTAAATATTAGCATCCGTCTCCAAAGAAAACTTGTATACAAAGTTGTCCTTCTATAGCCGCTCTGCCATTCTCTGTCAGTTACAGTCCTGGGTATGTTCATTTTATGGAAGAATACGAAGCAATGCTTTATTTGCTATTTTCCCCATTGCCATTAATTGGGCTTTAGAGCTAGGCTTACTGTTTTTAGCAGGGGGTTTAGGGGGAGCCCTAAGGGGTGTTTTAATACCCCAATATTTGTGTTTACCAGATACACTTTCTCTTTATGTAGACCTCTTTTAAACACGGGGGTTAAATCTTGAATATTAAAATGTATCTTATTTGTGTATCACTCGGCTGTAAAGCCTCAAATCATCTCTGAATCGGTGCTGACACTGTCAGCTCACTCCCGTGATGGATTACAATCTCCATACAAATTAGTAAACTAAACATGAGATTGTAGTCCATCACAGGAGGGAGCTTGGAGCGGTGGCTACTTTACAACACACACAGGGACCATTGGGAACAAAAGTAGCCCCACCCAGAAGGAAGGACAGTGTCAGCACCAATTCAGAGATTTGAAGATTTACAGCTGAGTGATCCACAAATAAGATACATTTGTGCTAATATTTAGGGTACTTGACTGTATTTTTAAGATTTAACTTCTGAGTTTAGTGTCACTGTAATGTCCTAGCCATTGAGCCCTGTGTTTGAAGTATAGAACACCCAGGTGTGTTTTGTGCAGTCGGAGGGTGAGGTTTCTGGAGGAAGTATTGAGTCAGTGGACAAAAGACCATATTTTCTAGTGTTTGCCCATTTTGCAGCCAAGTACTTCATGGAAGTTTCAGTATAAGACTGACGTCTTACCTCCTACATTGTTGCAGAATCTATGGGTTTCTGGAACCAAAGATCTGTGAAAGAATGGAAAAAAAATGTTCACTATAAGACCTGACACGTTGTGTTTCTGAATCTAAGGCCGTTCACCAAAAATCGAGTTTCTCTTCCCTCTACACCGGATACGGAAAAATACACAAAATAATGTCCTTCCGCTACTCTCTAATGACGGCCTTGGGACTTCCTCATACCTAGAAACCTGCTCTATAACTAATAGGTTTCTGAAAAGACACATAAACAAACAAAATGAATTTTTTCCACCTAAGGCCTCATGCACATGGGCAAATGCAGCTCTATTTCAGATTTTGGCATTCAAATCCATATTTTAGAGCGGTATTCAGGAGAATAAAAATAAAATGCCCCAAACTTATATTCAGAGACGAGCTTACTTGCATAATTTGCAGGCATACTTGTGTATGTGCATTTTGTGTATATTTACTTTTTTTCCATCCCATACCATTCTCAGCCCCCTTAGCTTTCAGTCAACCATGGACATGTCTTTTGATGATCCTAGAATCGGACATGTGCATTCTCTCTATGGATGATACCGCCAATGCTGTTCTATGGTAGAACAGTTGCAAACTTATTGTAAGAACTTTGTGTTATTTTATGTGTTGCTAAACTCCCATGATCCTGGTATCAACCACACATGTTTACCGGCTTCATCTTTTATTTTTGCCATTTCTGTTTGAAGAAATGCTCCATCATCCTGTTTTGTTCTGCCCTAACCCCCATTCACTGCTGAATAAGGACTATGTGCATGCAGACACTGTTATTTTATGTTTGACTAGGAGTTGTTCTTTACATTTTAGTAGTTGGTGTAGGGTAAGGTATAATAATTATTGCTGTGGGTAGCAGTAGTGTATGGTGTCCTTGTAATGACTACAGTGGCAATGGCTACTCCTGCTCCCTGATGGGACAGCAATCTTAGTTAGTCCAAGGGTAGGAGCAGGAGGTTTACCTATACCTTTTTAGTAGGGTTGCACAGATACCAAGTACAGTACTCGGTACAAGTACTTTTGAGCTCCAAGACTACACTAGAGAAAAATTCAAAAATTAGGAGGCAGCTGTCATTTGTAAGGTGCACACAGAGCTCCTGGGATTTGTACATCTCTGTTTTAATGTACGATTTTGTTTTTATAAATAAAGGGATGCACAGATACTAGTTTTGCGAGTACTGGTACTTGCCGAGTACTTACAAGTACGAGTACTGATACATTTTTGTTTATTGTCATGTGACAGTTTTTCTAAAACAATACTGACTAATGATTTCAGGACAGTGGTGGAGTGCCAGAGCCAGGTCCCAGCTGCAACCTCTGCAACCCTGGTAGTTCTCATGAAAATGCCAAGTATCTGCACTGGTACTCGAAAAGTATCTGTGCAACCCTACTTTTTAGAGTAGATGGACCATTCACTGACCCCACCTATCGTGGGACCAGCTGGCCTCCATTGTCGGTTTCAGTGCTAACGGACTGCTAAGTAGACAGAACTTTTTTTCTACAAGGGCTTTGGGTCAAACTAAAATTGTTTCAATTTATCTCGAGGATTGCAGGACTAAAAAAAAATGCCATTGTTTTGGATTGGGTTTTTCTTTTTGTTCTTACAATTGTATTTTGTTCCTTCTCAGGATACATTGCACCAGCACAAACTACGTACCCCAGCACTTACACTATCATCCAACAGCCAGCGGCAACAACCTCTGTGGTGGTGGTTGGAGGGTGTCCGGCATGCAGGTGATTCTATTGGAAAAAAATGTTTAACGGTATATAATGTGATGGGTGCTAAATGGTACTGAACCACATGCAGCAATGAGCAGTGATGTGTTGACTCATGTCAGCCAATCACAGGTTGAATATGTTTTTTTTTTTGGCTAACAAGGAATAGAACAAAGTACAATAGCCATAGAATTTGCAATTCTATTTTTAGTCAATTAAGCACTAATTTTTCTCTTCTTGGTGCACATAATCGTCCTCTCTGCTTTTATAGAATGAATCCTGTCAGTATCTGAACGTGGGTACAATACATAAATGTGCTGAATGCTAATAGACCTGAACACAATCTGAAATATTAGTGGCTGTGCCTTGTGTTAGTGTGTGGACTGCTCCAATACTGGAAAAGTGGGCCCATACCCATACGAGTCATTACACGCAACCTGGCTTCCTAAATGGGACTTCCGTTACTCGGTAATTGGTATCGGCGAGTACCGACATTTTTTTTATCTGTACTCGGTACCAAAATACCGGTATCGGTGCATCCCTATTAGTGATCGATGTGTACGTCCATCAAAATCAGGGGTGTCCATTTAGGTAGATCATGATCTACCAGTAGCTCTCAAAGCTGATGCTGGTAGGTCACGAAGGGTGTGATGGCGGCCCCTTTATTCATTTTGGTATATTTATTTAGCTGTGCACACATGATTACCTTTTAGCCTGAGCCTGCTGAGCCAAGCTCCCTGACACCTTTCTGGTGTATAGTGGTGGTTGAAGTGCTATGTATTACATCAAAGAATATTCGTTTACACAGCCTGTTGCCCTGCACTGTTTGCAAGGTCAGCCAGGAGAGAGAGCGGGGAGAGACGGCCAGGAGGAGGATGAGCAAGCCAGGAAAGACAGAGCGCGAGGGAGGTTTTTTTTTCGTTGGTAGATCTCATGTAGCTCGTCATTTGAAAAGTAGATCTTAACACAAAAAATTGTGTGCATTCCTGCTCTAAATCTAGTACATCTTACACTACCTTCTTCAGAGTGACGGTGCTGCTGTCCAAGGATCCTCCATAGATACAGTGGAGGAGCGAGTGTAGATTCCCTAAGATAGGAAGTCTGTTACTGGCCGGAACACCAGGTGGAAATGAAGTGTAAAAAAAAAAAAAATGCAGCCAACATATCTAAGTAAGCTGAACTATATAACATTTGGAGTTTACATTTGCTTAAAAACATAATTCCTCTTAAAAAAAACCAAAAAACATTTTTACATTTAATTTGTTTCTCACATCAAGCATTTTCTGAGCTTCTTGTCATGTGAAGAATGTATCTGTGCAGCAGTCACGTCTTCTAACAGATGATGCTGTAAAATGTATCTGTGGTCACATGACATGATGTAATATAGGAGAGGAGGAAGAGGTCATGTTCCTTTTTTTTTTTCCCCCCCATCATGTGACTAGTCTATCATGTCAGGCTGCTGAGGCTAAACAGTAACCAACTATTGTCTCTCAGAAAGCAAAACTAGGGTCATGTGATCACTTGGAAATTACTTCCTTAATGTTAATTTTTACAGTGTTCCCGGCACTGACCATGTTTAGGCCCTCTTAATTATGTTTTTCTAGTATTTATAGGACTTTCCACAAGTGCAATTTTTTTTTTATACATTTTACCCTTTCCTGCCAGAGCCATTTGTTGCAATATTTATTTATTTTTTGCACACATGTTGAAATGCACATTTTAGGCCTAAACATTAATTAACCCTCAAGAATTATATATTTTCTGATAGCGGAGACCCTGCAGAAGAAAATAGTGGCAATTGCAATGTCCACGATATTTGTGCAACTGTTTTATCAAACCCACATTTTTAGTAAAAAATGCATTGAAATTAATTTTAGTGCCCACATTTTAAAAACCATATCATACCCAATGTTTTTGGTAAAATGTAAAAGATGTAAGTAAATACAAAACCTGTACTACCTCCAGAAAAAAAACACGTGACTACCCGGAAACAGTTGTATAAATACCTTTAACGAGAACTATGGGGTCAGGGCTTTTCCCCATAGTTCTCCTAAGGGTAACGGGAGGACACAAACTAGCGTTCTCCCGTCACCCCAAGCTCAGTATAGCTCGCGGTATACTGAGACGCCGCAGCTGGGACAGATCCGGACATTGCTGTCAAGATCCACCCAGCTGCGGGATTGACAGCTGGCTCTGCCTATCCAGAGGCAGAGCCAGCTGTGCCCGCCACCTCCCCCGTCCGTTCTGCCAGTCAGCGCTGGAGAATCGGACAGGGGAGGGGGAATCCCTGCAGGGAGCAGTGAGTGACTGTCACGCTCTCTGGAGGGATAGATCGAGAAGTGAGCGAGCGACGGTATGTGTTCGGTTACTTCCCGATCTACTGAGCCGACCTGTGACCGTTTCATTGTCGCATGTCGGCTCAGATTATGAGGCTGAGTGAAAATCACTCGCCTCATAATTCTCCTTTTTAAAGTATATAAAGACAATTTCCCTAAATACAGCGCTAAAAACATCAGAACCTTAAATTGTTGTTATAATAATAACCCCTGAAAATGGCTCACCACCCAGGTGCATGTGAACAATAAGTAGTGTGAAATAAAAGCTGTGAACAAAATCCACATTCACAGCACATCTAGATCGAAAAACATGTGAAAACTTTTTTTGTATAAAGGCTGTGACACACTGCAAGCGAAGCAGAGCATGCCGAAATGAAACATTTCAGCTTCAGCCAATCGGCTCGCGCATATAAACCCGCGCGTCAGGCTGCGGCTTCTGGCTGGTTTTTACACACAAGCTGATTACCTGAAGGTGCGGTCAATCATCTGGCTGCACTCAGCTCACACACTGCACGCAAAGCTGCGTGCCAGACAGCTTTGCTTCGCTCTGCACGGCTTTGCGTGCAGTGTGTCACGGGCTTAATAGAAGGTAGTCCCATATAAAAATGTCCCTATATCGTGAATCGTTCCACTTCAAAATGTAAATGATCTTGTGAACTTCCACCAAAATAAACTCCTCCGTGAGATGAAACTCCTGACCCTTATGGACCGCCACTCACCAAATGATATGTGACTTCTTAGTTAATTGGGGTCTTGTGCGAGTCAGAACCCCGGTTGTGTGCACACCGTTCCTGATGACGACGCTGTTGACGAAACGGGTTGGATGGGTCTGAACACTGTCGTGCATAGACTAGTGGAGTTTGTATTTATTTTGATTTTGCATTTATTTTTGTATTCTGAAAATATAAATGATGACGTTTTATCACATACATGGATGCCAAACATATCGAGCCTTAAAACTGTGAATGCAATGAGACGGCAACAAACTTTGTCACCCAAATTTGTCTATAGGCAATGCGGTAAAACCCTTTTAGCATCAAAGTGACATTAAAGGCAAATTTCCCCCCTCCCCCAATGCTGGTGTGTGGACTTACCTTTAAATGATGCCTCTTGATCTGATCACCTTCTTCTTTCCAGTAGCTTTCAGGAGTCCCTCCAGCGCTGGTGCCAGTCTCCGATCCAGCGCTGATTCCTCTCTCTTCCTGTCCCACGCAGTCTGTGGAGGTGCAGGCTGCCTCCATTGACCTACCCTGTGTCTCTCCTTCTCCTGGCCGAAGATCTGAACTGCACATGCGCCCGCCCCATGATCCTTTGCGGCCGCCCGAGAATCTTCAGATCTTCGGACGGGAGTGCGCGGCGGAGACGGAGGTAAGTTTTTTTTTTTTTTAACCCTTTTTGTGAACTTTTTTTTTTTTTTTTTAATGTTTCTGCATGTATCTACTGCTTGCTAGCATAGTATATATGCAAAAATACGCAAGGGTTTAACAATCCTTTTAACTATGAATAATGGTCCCAATGTGCACAGTGATATGCCAGTGGCAGAGAAAGGGATAGAGCAAATTGTCCTTTGTTGTGTGTGCGTTTTTATTTATTTTTGTAGTGTTAAAAATGCTATTGCCAGGCTGCTGCCAAACTTCCCAGCCCCATCTAACTAATCGCTCCAAGAGCAAAAAAAACAACCAAACAACCAAACAATCTACGTCAATGGCCATTTTACTCGCCTAAATCCACAGTTGCATGATCCCCTGATCTAAGTCCTCTCTCTTTTTCTGTGTACAGGAGGTAAAGTGCTTCCTCAGTTGCCCACATCACTGCCTGCATGGTGGGACACTTCATATTGTATGTCCATTGGTGGGGATGACATCAGCAAACGGGGACCTGGCGGCACTAGCACATTACTGCCCCCCCCCGCCCCTGAAAAATGGCACCGGCAAGGGACATGGATGGTAGAATTAAGGGAGTATATGAGTCAAAGGGTAAAAAAACAATGGTGGGGGGTATTTCTTTTTACCCAGAGATGGGCATTAAACATTTGCGATTACCCTTTTGTTCTTCAATCATTTAGGGGAATTACTGTGGGAGGTGGATAAGCTTGAGGAGAGGACTGCATATGTGCGGTTTTTAAAATATCCTCAGGCCCAGCACTGTAGTGTGTCCAGGCCCAATTTAGGACAATGCAGTTGCACTTGTCCGCACTTGTCCAAGCAATCTGCCAGTGCTTCAGGTATCTGCTCAATGCTGGTAAAGGCTTTCAGTGTGAACAGGCTGCCGTTGTGCTTCTGAGAACGTTGGCTTGGTGCTCTGGAATTTACTCAGTATGCACAATGAACTTCTGATTTCCTTTGGCAAGAACACTTGCCCAAAACTCTGCTGAAGTATTTTACACTCGTGGAAGAGGAAGTAAATGTGCAGCTGATATTTCAGGAACCGTGTACGTGACCATTTAATATGCACTATGCTTCAGTTATGACGCAGATTAACATGCAGCTTCAGTTGTGACAGTCTGTGATTGCAAGGCAGTCAGAAAATAATGCTGATATGCTGGGTGCAGTATTTCCCAGCAATCAACCAAATTCATTTTCTGCTACATGAGGGATGACCGAAGATTCCTAATTGGTCTATGTAAATGGCTGCATCTGCCTCTCTCTGAGTTTTTACACATACTGTGTATTTATAGTTCCAAAATGAGAAATGGAAAAATATATTGTAAAAAGAAACCTGTTTATGAGAGAAGGCTGCAATTTCCGACCTCCTTTCTGAAAATGTTTAAATATTTTGCCTGGCTGTCTTTGGTTCCAGTACTCCGACTGGTACAATTGTGGAGCAAGTGGTCAGAACACCTTAATAGAGAGAAACTATCATTTTTGGCAGTGGAGGTCAATTGGTTCTATTTATAAGCAATTCACCGAGCCATTTCCCCTGTAAATCTAATTTTTTGCCTCTATTTGCACAGAATTAATGTTTTACAAGCATTCTACTGTATACTGTTTTTTTGTATTTTAAGGTTGAATGTAATGTAATACCACATTATGGCCACTAGATGGTGGCTCTTCAGCTCCATCTAGTTGCCATATTTCAGTACTACTTTACATTACATTTGACCGGAAAAATATAAGAATGTTGTTTTTGCCTCTGTTCGCACATAACAAACTTTCACAGATTTGCAAGGTGAATGACTTTGCGGTTTTTGTTTTTAAATCAAACACAAATATTTTGCAGCGCACTTACCAACTAGCATGCAAAAAACCCCAACTATTTACACTGTCTAACAGAGAGATGTCCAAACTGCGGCCCTCCAGCTGTGGTAGAACTACGAATCCCATGAGGCTTTGCAAGATTCTCACAGCCACAGATATGACTCCCGGAGAAAGATGCATCATGGGATGTGTAGTTTCACCACAGCTGCAGGGCTGGAGTTTGGCCATCCCTGGTCTAACAATATGCGTTAAAAACAGAGGTTTTAGTAGCGCAATGTTTGCGAAATATGTGGAAGTCGCACTGCCTCGTCCAAGCCCCTCTGTGTAGTGTGGTCCTAACTCTAATCTATGAGAGCCTACATTTTGGAGCATATATAGCAATTGATAATATGAGTGCAGGTATTATGGAGGTAGCCCATCCCTTCTTAAAGGCACCTGAAGCTCAGCACATCACACTGGGGTCTTCAGCTATCATTGTGATGTTTTTTCAGGCTAGCTGGTAAGTGTGCTGGGAAATGTTTTTGTGTTTGCACTGTGGAAAGCCCTTGCATGTGCACCTTACTTTGAAAGCCAGTTCTAAATTGATTTGTGTGTGCACCAGATTTTATTTTGTTTTATAAATTGACCCCTAAATACTTCTCAGACGCAAGGTTCCTTTTTAGCAAGATAAAAAAAATAAAAATAATCTTGGATGCCCCTACCGGAGAGTATTGTCGGCCTGTGAGTTTAATTCTTCAAAACTGCAGTTAGCTGATCTAGTTTGGTGATCAGACTACAGCCATGCTAGTAGTTGGACATTTAGAAGCAGCGGTGCAGTATGAGCTCATCACTTTGTTCTTTCCTTCTTTAAGCATGTTCAGAAAGAGAGACTGACGGCACTGCACGAGGCAGAAGTCTCCAAGAACACCAACGTTTTATTGTGAAATGTCCAAACATTTGGGGACAAAGTGCATGCATCTACAATTAGAAAGTGGTTACATCAATTCAAACTACATGAGAGGTGCGTTAAGAAGAAGCCTTCACTGCCCAAAAAGAACAGTAGATCAAGAATATAGCTTTCCATTTAACATATAGGCAAAGAGCAGACCTTCTGGAACAACTTGCTGTGGACTGATGAATCAGAGTTGTTTGGCCTCAATAACTGTTGACATGTATGGTAAAAACTGAAGAAAGCATTTCAGAAGAAAAACCTCATTACAACGTGGAAACATGGTGGTGGAAGTGTTCTAATTGCTTTGCTGCTTCAACTTTCTTTTTTTTTTTTGCATATATCTACTACTAGCAAGCAGTAGATAAATGCAAAAACATTTAAAAAATAAAAAAATTTACCAAACAGGTTATTACTTGCCTGTCTGCGCTGCTCGCTCGCTCGCTCCTGTCCGAAGATCTGAAGATTCTCGAGCGGCCATGAAGGCGGGCACATGCACAGTAGAGATCTTCGGCCGGGAGAAGAGGAGAGAGTGTAAGTCAGTGCATGCAGCCTAGCAACGTGCACAGGCACAGACACCGTGGGACACGGCAATCAACGCTGAATCAGAGACTGGCACCAGCGCTGGAGGGACTCCTGAAAACGACTGGAAAGCAGATAATCGGATCAAGGGGCGTCATTTAAGGCAAGTCCTTAAAGGAGAACTATGACGCGAGTGATTTTCACTCATCCTCATAGTTGGAGCCGACGTGTGACAATTAAACATTTACAGGTCGGCTCTATAGATCGGGAAGTGAACGAACACATAACGTTACGTGTATCGCTCACTTCCTGATCATCTCCCTGCAGAGAGCAGTGACTGTCTGTCACCGCTCCCCACAAGGATCCCCCTCCCTGATCATCCAGCACTGAGCGGAGGAACGGACAGGGGAGGGGGTGGGCACAGCTAGTTCTGCCGCTAGATAGGCAGAGCCCGCTGTCAATCAGGCACCTGGGTGGATTTCGACAGTATTGTAGGGATCTGTCTGGGCTGTGGCGCTCTCGGTATATAGCGGGCAACATTGAGCATCTCTCAGTCATCTAGTCGACTGTTAATTCTGCATTATACCAAAGTGTGCTTGATGAGAAGGTAAGGCCATCTGTCTGGAAGTTGAACTGAAAATGGATCTTTAAGTATGATAATAATTCGAAGCACACTAGCAAATTCTCCAAGGAATCACCCATAAACATGGAGGGATATGGGTGGGCCTAGTCAGAGCCAACTTATCGAAATATTGTGGGGGGGATTTGAATTGGGCCGCTCATGCATGCAGACCCAAAAACATCTTGCAGCTGAAGCATTGTAGGAGTGGTCAGAAATGTCACCATGGAGTTGACGTGAAGTCTCACGTGTAAATCAAAACGCCTGCAAAAAGTCATTTCTGCTAAAAGGGGCAATACCAGCATCTGAGGTCAAAGGTGAACTTCAGTGAAGTCTATAATATGCTGCACTTGGTGTATAAAGTAAAGGAATAAATAAATTAACTGTGTCACCTGTAAAACAACTGTGTCTCACATATCAATAAATGACTGTGGATAAATACATGTGTTCTCTTCCATTGTTGATTATTAGATGAATTGATAAAGTGATTCCTTCTGAACGTGAATTATTTACCGAAAAGCCTGTGTGATCTCTTACACCTTACTTAATGTGCAAATCTTCTCTAGTGTTAATATCAGATGTGACTGAGTGTTGTTTCCTCCAATAGTTTGGAGGTAAACTAGGGTTGCACAGATACCAAGTACAGTACTCGGTACAAGTACGAGTACATGTACCGATACCTTTGAGCTCCAAGACTAGACTAGACTAGAGAAAAATTCAAAAATTAGGAGGCAGCTGTCATTTGTAAGGAGACACGGAGCTCTTGGGATTTGTACATCTCTGTTTTCATGTACGATTTTGTTTTTATAAATATATATAAAGGGATGCACAGATACCAGTTTTGCGAGTACGAGTACTGGTACTTACAAATACGAGTACTGATACATTTTTGTTTATTGTCAAGTGACAGTTTTTCTAAAACAATACAGACTAATGATTTCAGGACAGTGGTGGAGTGCCAGAGCCCGGTCCCAGCTGCAACCACTGCAACCATGGTAGTTCTCATGGAAATGCCAAGTATCTGCACTGGTACTCGAAAAGTATCTGTGCATCCCTAAGGTAAACATACCCCTAGTGTTTGGGACAATTGTAGTGTAACCTTGTGATAATGAAGATTTTTTTTATGTAGCTTATAAGCTTGTGAATATAAACAGTATGAAAAACAAACAAATATGGAGAAACCAAATGAGAGGGAGCTTTCCTGTTGCACCACTCAGCTGTTCAATGCCTTGATCTAACCGTCAGAAATCTCCCAGGGGAGTTAGTGTCAAAATATGATCCTACATCTGGGGTATCATTCCAATCTGATCAATGAGCAAAGATCGGCAAGTCCATTTAATGTCCTGACACCGCAAATAAGTCATCAGGTCGATTTTACTGTCGGAGAAGGTCAATTGACCAATCATCTATGTCACCCCGACTTGCGAGCAGTAGCGTGTGAGGAATAATGGTACTCATCTCTCCTAATTTTATCCTGGGATCTGCGCTGAAGAAGTCGCTTATGAGAGGGTCCCTTCACCGATCTTTTCTGGTTGTCTTCTCTCATCTGTTTCCTTACTCTGGATCCGAAAGACCAGGTGGAGCAAACAACATCCTTCCTTCCCCTCCGGTTAACCCCCTCATGTACCGCACAGGCGCAATATCTGTCCACCGGGGTTTATCCAGATGGCAGGGGAGAAAAATTAAACGAAGAAGAAGAGGAAAAAATTCAAGTGCAGCGATTTAAAACATTTATTATACACAAAGTTATTTCTGCACTTACAAGATTTGAAGAATGAAAGCGTTTAAATGGTAAGAACTTTGCCGTATAAGCACGATGATGTGTGAGAGACGGAGCCAATACTATCCTTTTGTCCTTGACGCGTTTCGTCGTACTCGACTTTTTCAAAAGGCTCACCCTAAATACACACATGTATTTATCCACGGTCATTTATTGATATATGATACACAGTTGTTTTACAGGTGACACAGTTAATTGATTTATTCCTTCACTTTATACACCAAGCGCAGCATATTATAGACTTCACTGTGGTTTTGGTTGCACATTGCTGCAGCTGGTAATTGTTGACCCATTGTGTTTTCTCTCCCCGTGCAACCCCTTGTTTTCTTTTCTTTTTTTCTCAAAGGTGAACTTCATTTTCCCATAGTGCACCATCGCATCATTTGATATTTTTGTTAAATGATTGAAAAGCATTTCCCTGTGTCTTATTGAAGTCTATCACCTCTTATCTGTAGGCATTTGTTTGACTGAAGATAATTGTGCAGATAAACATTATCTTTCATATTTGTTGCAGTTTTTCTCATGACTGCGTATTTGTTCTGAACATTGTATCGTTTTTCTGTATGTTTACCTCATATAATGTGGTTTCTGTGGTCTGAGATGAGGGGTGGTATTCACACATTGCTTTTTAGGAAACCAAGAGTGGAAAGTTAGGGTGTGACTGCATGTTACCGTGTTTTTGTATCGCAGGAAGATTTCAGGTTTGTGTTTTGCTTTGCCACCCTCTGCAATGTTCTCTGTTTGTGAATGTTCATTTTCCCCAAGAACCTTAGTGCCCATATAAAAGCCGGGTGGAAAAATGTCATTGAGAAAGAGGAGCAGTTTCACCTGTTAATGTTGTAAATCAAGCTGTCTGACCAACCTTGTAAAGCTGGCCGACTTTCATTGTGCGATGGTTGTAAGATCATTAAAATTTCGTACGACCTGCCATCTTGGACAGGCAGATCATACTTGCGATCATCGCAAGCCCTCCCCGCTGAGGAGAGGGCTTGCCGATGATTGCAATGCTGAGCGGGCAGTGTGCGCTTGCGGCTTTCGTCTTCCGGGCACGCTACCAACCTGTCTAAAATCATACGCAAGTCGTGCGACTGTACAGTAGATGCGGCCGCACGCTGCCCATGTAGCTGCCGATTTTCGTACAATCGCGGGATCACCCGTGATTATAGTACAATAATCGGCAGGTGTGTGGGCACCTTTAGACGGGACAGAAAATCGGCAGCTTTTCATTACTGTGCATATTTGGTTCAATGGGACAACTGTAGACAGTGTTGTGTACATGTGCTGACAGTTGTCAGACATTCTGTGTATATAGCTACTCTTCAAAAGAGTCTGCAAATCTTCAGAATGTCTTTATTAAAGAGGGATTGGCAGTTTTTGTTGCTTGGGAGAGGCTCCACATTCCTCTCGGTACAGGATGCCTATAGGCTTAATACATCTAGTACTGAATGATCAGATTTTGGTCTGCCAAACATGTAAATGGTCAGATGAGATGGTCTTCTTTTACTGGGTTCTATAGGGATCCTTCTATGTTTCTACCCCGAGGTCCAGACATAAGGGAAACGCAGTAGGGTAAAAGTCCTGGATAATTATATGTAAAGGATGATTTCTTTGCCTAGCCACATTTGTACAATTGGTCTTTTCACTGAGCTTTCAGCATCATCCTGTGGAGGTGTACCGTACGTATGCTGTAAATGTTTGCAGGTTGGCATGTTATTGAAGACATCTGCCATCTCTGGCCACCCTTGGGGCTTGTGTACATGGGCAGATACAGCATGGCTTCAAATGCATTCCATGTCCCGCTTTGTACTCCTTTCCAAGCACATTTTTAAAATGGTGTCTGGGATCCAAAGCTGAACTCCGACCAAATATAAAAGACACGAATGCAGCTCTGCATTAATTTATACACTATTAAACCTGAATTTGACTCTGCCCACCCGCAGCGACTTTCTAACCAGGGCAGGGTCTTCATTTGGTGCAGGAGGGCGCTTAACTTGGGCTCATAAAATACTTTTTTGTGAAAGAATTGTCACAACGTTTAATACCGCTGCGTGCCACTGGAGGGCGACTCGCACATAGCTTGCTAAACACACCAATACAAATTTTACATGCATTCAAGTGATTACCATATACTTCTGTGATTCCTCAAGCTATCCTACAAGCTAGAAGCTTTGTGTTACCACTTTTCAGACGCACGACTCGCAGTAGTCTGCCACCAATTGCAGTTTGTCCGCTGACTGGTTTGCTAGGAAACCATATACACACACCCGGATCCCTGTCTAGCAGATTGGTTAACTTGTGCACACTGACACTAATCTGCATGCAATCTGTAATCACACGACGCAGTTTCATACAGATTAACAGTAAATTCACAACCGAGCGTACAGACACCAGTAACAATGGCCAATCTTTCTAGGAGTATGAATTCGTAGTTTAGTACACAGAAGGCCATTATTAATTTTATAGTTTTAATATCCCTAGGTGGGCAGTGCATGAGAAATATTTACAAAAGTGAAAAAAAATAAAGCAAGTGACATAATATAAAATAGGAGAAGAAAGTTACCATTGGGCAGTATTGTTTGTTCTCCTGGCGGGAGAACGGCGGAAATTTGTAAAAACTGCGTCCTTGGATACTCTCCCAGATGAATACAACGTTCATAATTCCAGCTACCCAATTTATTGGGATGTAGGACAGGCTCTAGCGCTTTGGTCAATCACCTCAGAAGGTGTCGGATTACCTGCTGGGTGGGAAGTTCTGCCTTCTGAAGTGGCCATAGATTTAAGCCCCCTTCATGATCGCTTCTTTCAGCTATTCTATTGTTAAGCCCTTAACTGGGCCTGATATGGAGATCCATGACTCCACCCCTGTTAGAACTATATGTCTACCTTGCTGACACCAATAATGAATTTACCAACACACCCTGACAGCCCCAATATGAGGATTGGAGAAGCTGTTTTGTTGGCTTAGGCAGAATGAGTCCAAGTATGTAACTTTGGGAGTATTGGGTATGTAGATGAAGTATAGTATGTGTAATATGTGTAATATGACCTCCTCTGTATCGCATTTGTTTCATTTACATTTGACCATAAATGTTTCCTTCCTTCATTTCGCAGCCTAGATTGTAATTTCTAGAACCTATTAACATGGTTTTTTTTTTTTTTTTTTTCAGGGTTGGTGTTTTGGAAGACTCCTTTACCTGCCTGGGTATCTTCTGCGCCATCTTTTTTTTCCCAATTGGGATCCTGTTCTGTCTTGCCTTGAGGCAGCGAAGATGCCCCAACTGCGGTGCCACGTTTGGTTAAGAAGACAAACCAAGGCAGCATTCTTTATCCTGCACTTCTTAAACTCCTTTCAATGCACAATCCTTCTCTATAATTAAATAGCATCTTGTTTCTGGGTGTATGATCAGTCTGAATAGAGGGGGGGGCGACTCTGTGCCATAGAGACACATGGAAGTTTACTGCTTCCAGACACCAGTGCCTTCAGAGACTGTACCAATATCCCGTCCCAACCCTTGGCAGATGTCATTTGAAGATTAGGTTCCCTTCGCCCGTGTTCACCTAGTTCTGTGTACATTTGTGTCATACCTTTTCTTTTTCTCTGTAAGATGTCTTTGAAAAACTGTAATTTTATAGTAAAACGATACAGCACTGTGAAAGAAAAGTTTATGTCCTCATTAAGATGAACAAATGGTCTATTATGCAGCTGCATTCTCTTTCTTATTATGGTCTAAAGTGCTCCCATTATTACTCCCTTTGGCAAAGCCATTTTGACAACCTCTGTAGCCTTCTAAGAAAGCAGCTTATAGATTCATTAAGAGCCAGTAACATTACTGCTGAACCAAATGCCTTTGTAGAATTTAGATGCTCATTGTGAATTATTAAATTGGTGTCTTGCGTGTGGTATGTGCACCACTGGTGGCACTTGAATGACCGGAGTGGATGTGTGAAGGACCGGTTGGCTCATTTGAGGCTGGGTCCAGCAGCGTGGGGCTTTTGCTGTAGTAAGGGTTTGGGGGTTTCCACTTTATTGACTTTAATGGCAATTTTGAATAGGGCAGTTTCCTAATTGGAAATGGGGGGGAGCAAAGTAGGGCAGCCATTTTAATAAGAAAGTTGAAGAAAGCCACTGGAAACCTATAACAGACCACATGTGTCTACTGTTATGGAAAATAATGGTAAGAAAGGCAATAAAAGATATAGGTGGCACAGAGACAATGCAGGAATCTGGAAATATTTGTTATCTGGCTTTGATTTTGATCCTTTGTGGAACAAATATGCTTACCACAAAAGTTTGCAGTCCTGATCAGCATGCAATAGCTCAAAGTATTAAAGTAGGCAGGTTAGTGTGGAGCCAGGCATCCAGCTTTTCTTAAAGGAGAACTATGGGGTTAGGGCTTTTCCCCATAGTTCTCCTAAGGGTAACGGGAGGACACAAACTAGCGTCCTCCCGTCACCTAAAGCTCGCGGTATGCTGAGATGCCGCAGCCGAGACGGATCCCGACAATACTGTCTGGATCCACCCAGCTGCGTGAGTGACAGCTGGCTCTGCCTATCTAGAGGCAGAGCCAGCTGTACCCGCCTCCTCACCCGTCCGTTCCGCCAGTCAGCGCTGGAGGATCAGACAGGGCAGGGGGGAATCCCTGCAGGGAGCCGTGAGTGACAGTCACGGCTCTCTGCAGGCACAGGATCGAGAAGTGAGCGACGGTATGTGTTCGCTCACTTCCCGATCTATTGAGCTGACGTGTGACAATTTATTTCACAAAGATTTTATTTGGTTTTTGTCAGTTTTTTCACATAAAAGATTACAAAAAGAATGGAAGTGGGGCATGCAAGCCCTGCAATAAGGCACTTGAACGGAAAACAAACAGCTACAGCATCGTGCAGAGCCCTGCAGGCCGTAGAGCAGGAGCAGTGAGGCAAGTGCCAGAGTGTAATTTGGGAGTTAGAAGGAGCTATTGCAGTTCAGGGGCGTGTGACAATTTCATTGTCACACGTCGGCTCGAACTATGAAGCTGAGTGCTTTTCACTCGCCTCATAGTTCTCCTTTTTTAAGTGACCAAAAAAGATAAATAAAAGTTGTCATTTATAAAGGATCTGTCCACAATGTTAGGAGAAAGGTCGGTGTAGAAGCCACTTCTCAGGACTAAAGATTTTAGAAGTAATGATCGTTATACCTGTCGAGTATCAGGAAGGATTATATACTGCCACCCTTGAGCCACGCATATGTGATAACATAATACAGTAGTGTCACCCTCATTATTCCTAAAATGCTAATGCAGTGGGAAATATCTGAAGTATCCTGGAGGTATAAGAATTGAAAGCCCAATTGTACTTTGTTTCCTGGCCTGTGCCTGGACAGTCGAAGGAATAGAAAAGATAGTACCCTGCCAGCATGCTGCAGGGTGGAAAAGTGCTCCCTTTTGTGGAGGTCTGACATCCCTATTACCGAGTCAGAGATAGAGCTCTCCAGTCAGCAGGGAGCATGAGCTTTTCTGTAGGCAGACTCTGCAGGGGAATGTCAGACCTCTGCAGAAAGAACACTGCTTCCACACTGAGAGCCACAGTCCCCCACAGCATGCTGGCAGGGGACAGACATTTCTACTCAGGTCCAAAGAAAGCAAGCTGCAAGACATTACACCTTTTTGTTTTGATGCACGTGGAATGCATTTAGCTGATTTAAACTGAAGTTTGGTTGGGCTTTAAAGCAGTGCCGCGGTCAAAATACAGTTGCTAGTGACATTTGTGTGGCATGTTGGGTATTCCCAGTTGTCTGTAAGTCAGCATCTTATTAAGCATCCTCGCACCGAGGAGCGCTTTTATTCAACTCCTGCAGCTTTGAGCTCTGTTCTGCTTTACATGCATCACTGACTAATCGTAAGGATCTGGGGGGGGGGGGGGGGGCCCC
>NW_017306271.1:4394337-4416591 GCF_000935625.1 Nanorana parkeri | reverse complement strand
TAATGGAGGAACATGTGTTTGTGTGTTTGTGGCCTCCGAGATGCGTCATAAGATGGAGGCAAAATTTGCAGCCACCACCTGCATGTTGGAAAATACCGCATTGCTCCCCACCATACCAGCTTCATTGTAGCTATCTTCTGTTCTGATGTATCTAACCTTTTTACATAAACAAGTATGTCATTTGTGTGAGGACCCTTTATGGTATCGCTCAACTTTTATAACGTTTGTCCATCAGCTACAACTGTTACACTATGGAGACGTATGAAGCAAGTTGTAGATATACAGTCAAATAGACATTGGGGGGATTTATCAAAACTGGAGCAGACAAAATCTTGAGCAGTTGTCTATGGCAACCAATCAGCTTCTCTCTTTAGTTTGTTCAGTTAAGCTTTGAAAATCAAAGGTGGATGCAGATTGTATAACAGCCTCCATTTTTCTATTACAACAGTGGTGTCCTAATTATAACTGGGCAGTCCAATAGGTACTACAGTTAGACCCAGCAGGGCTTTTAAACCTAACAAGGAGGTGGTTGGAGGTTTTCCCTTACAGTGAGGAGACATGCTGCCATTCAATAAGGATTTCTCTAGTTGGGGAGCAGCACTGCCTTCTGGGTGATACATGCGGCAGGAAGGCTATTTTGCCCCAGCCGTAGTCCTTCACAAGGAGGTGTAGTTCGATCTGCTTCATTTACTGCTACTGGACATATAATGTATGATATATTTGTTGTACTAGAGATCCGTGGACAAAACGCAGACGAAGGTAAATATATAATCACTTTACAAGTGTGTCAGTAAATGTCATTAAGGTTGCATATTTTTTTGGAACTTATAAAATGTAAGCTTGTGTTTCCTGTTGCAGTGTAATGAGGGCACATGTAGCGTATGTGAGGTGCACACTGGATAGGTTGGTTCTGCTGCATCACCAGACCGTTCTACAACATGCTTTACAGAAGAGCTATTTGTGGCCTAAATGACATAAGACTGCTCACATGGTTTTTACTTCCCTGTACACTTCTTCTGTGTCTAAACATTTCAGCTGACCAGAGGCAGATTTTCTGCTGTATTCTCATGTATGCTGACTGTTAATGGCTATTATTAGTATTCTGCCTTTTTAAACATTTGAGTTGTTTTGTTGCTGTGATACAGTCCTCGCAGTTCTTCTTACTGAGACAGAATAGACAAAGTGGGCACTGCTAATTGGAAATATGGAATGTAATACTGCTGTGCTGACCTTGTTCTGAAAATAATTGTTCCCTGGCTACCTTGTCAGCCCGTGGCTTCAGTGCTTCGAGTTCCCTACCCAGGACAAGCATGCAGCATGGGGAAAAACCGATTCTGATCTGCATACTTGTTTTTGGATCAGTGATTCAGAAAGCATTGAAGCCGAAGGGTGAGCATGCAGCCTGGCAACGCATATTTTAAAAAATGAGATCTGGCATATTCTGTCTTTCTCTCATGAGAGTTGAAAGATGGTCTCCAGTCTCCCCCTGCTACTAAGCCCCTCCCTGCTCCTTTTTAAAGACTGGTGCTGAGTGCTTTGAAACACTTTGGGAGCATGAAGAATCAGTTTCTGCAGCCACAGCATACAGGTACTCTTATTCTCCCCTTCAGCACTGATCAAATGACCAATGCTTCAGCATTCGGTCATAGTACTGATTGCTTTGGGATTGCAGAGCAGCAGTTGTTGCAGCCAAGATAAGTTTTTAATGAGATTTGCTACTTTTTATTAACATTAAGGGAATGGTGCAGGTAGGGTAGTGAGGGCTTTAATGTTAGACAAAAGAGAGAACCAGATTGTGCAGAAAACCCTTTAATAAGCACATAAAATAAACATATATTTATTTTCCGTTCTTTGAAGGAGACATCGGAGATCTTGATTTTCTCTCGGACTATAGGGTTATAGTGCCACCTTCAGGAGTAGGACACTGCTTACATAGGAGGCCCATTAGAAGTCAATAAAAACTGTCCTCCATGTATATAATGAGAAGAATGCTGAACCCTCTCTATCTGACATGAGTGGAGCTTCATGGCATTGTGACTAGTGGAAAAAGCTGGCAGAGAAAACCAGCCTAGTGACCAACAACCCTCCAGCACCAGGCCCAATATTCTTCTGTTGCTGCTTACATATTTAGGGGTCTCTACACGTTCATCAGAGTACCAACAGCATCAGAAGAAAATTAATTTCTAGCGAAAAGAGGATTGTGTGAATATATGGTACCAGACTCTATCTATATTAGCATGATTCAGAAGAGAGTGGGCACATACCTGTATGCAAAGGGCTGCTATACCCGACTCTAGAGGGTTGAGCAGTCCTCTCATCTGCTTAGATTATGGAGGACACATTTATGGGGGGGTGGATTGTCTTCCTATGCACTGTGTCATGCTCTCTACTTGTGCTATAAGAGGAGGTCCTGCTGTTTTGATACTTTTCCTAAAGTTTTTTTTCTCCCCCCAGACAGTGTAGCTGACCTCAATACGACAGGCCAGTCCATTGATGGGCCATTAGCAGAAGGAGGCAGGGCTAGCTTGGATACCAGAGCTCCTTGGAATTAAACTGATATGGGGGCAATATAACTGGGCCTGTAGGCCCCTGGAGATGACTGTGTTTTACAAGTACATAATTACCAGCACTGGTATCTCACTTTATAAAACAACAACCTTTAGAGTGAGTGGAATCTGCAAGTTCTGCTCATGTGTAGAGGACCTGTGGTGCAGGACTGATGACGTTGAGGACACTAAGGTAAAAAATTACAATTAACTAACTTGATACAGAATGTTTTTGAATCTTTTTTTCCCTATGTGGGCAGCAGGGATTCATGTATAGAAAGTTACAACTACTTTAGAATGACTGAGAGCAAGGTCTAACACTAACAAATAGATGAAAGTGTTTGGAAGACATATGTATGGAATGGTATTTTTAACTTCACCGGTATGTATTGTATTTTTCTACTTTTGCTGAGGAAAAAATACTTTTCAAGTAAATTGTATACACCAGAAGAATTCATAGACATCGTATGGAAAAAATCTCCCCCGGAACATTCGAGCAGCTGACACTGCTGCGCCAATCTTCCCCGTCAGCTCTCTGCCGCTGCAGCGGCCAAGGAGAAGAAGCGATTTGGCTGCCCCAGATGTTGGCCAGCTTCACTGTTTGCGGGCTCCTCGTCGGCCACCTACATTTTCCTCTGTCCACTTAGACTGTGAGGGAGACTGCAGCACCACAATTGGCTGGTTTCAGGAGAGCGGGTCCTAGAGAGAAGGGAAGGCACAATGTGGCTGCTGGGGGGCTTCACCTCATTACATGCAGGCAACATCGCTGCCCCCCACCACCATCCAGAGAGGAAGACAGGAAGAGCAAGCAAGTTAATTACCACATCGGATCAACTGTGTGCATCGTAAGTCCCTGTTGTTTCTGTGTTAAGGTGCCCATACACTGCACGATTCTCATACGAGAATCACAGGAAATCCCGCGATTGTACGAGAATTGTGCAGTGTGAATGAAGACGTGCGACCGTTTCTACTGTACTGTCGCACGTCTTTTGTCTAAGGCGCATGCTAGAAAACCAGCCGAAAATCTCAGGATTTTCGGCTGGTTTGAATGATGCTCGGGAGACAAATGCCGAACAGGCCGGTGGGCGCACGCACACACTGCCCGTTCAGCATTGCGGTCATCGGAAGCACGCCCCTCAGGGGGGCGGGCTTGCGATGATCGCAAGTACGATCTGCCTGTCCAAGATTGGCGGATCATACGTTTTTTTTTATTACTTTACAACCATCGCAAGACTACGGTCTTGTGATGGTTGTAAAGTGTATGGGCACCTTTACAACACTGAATTCTGCACTCTGCGTTACATCAATGACTTCTGTACTCTGAGTAACTTACTACTGACTGCATTACAAACTCCTCACAGAAGAAGCAGAAGGGCAGCGGAGCAAGACTGGGCACGAATGAGGAGCCCTAAAAAGCATGCTGGGTGACAGAGCCCTAGCTAGTGTTAATACACATGATTTGTGCCACCTACAAAGGCCTTCAAACTAGATGCACCAATACCAGTTTTCATGAGTACTCGTGAAAATGCACCGATACTAAAAACCGATACCGGCACTTTTCAAATTGATTCAACTGCCTTAGGTCCCGAGCTAGCTGGGGACCTCACAGCAGACTGCTTACAGTGCTTGCGGCACCCGCACATCTCCCCCGCCTGAGCCCCTCTGCATCCCTCCTTAGACCCTCTGCCCAAGACATCAGGCTGGCACCTCGGAGCAAAACAGCATTACAGTTTGTAGCAAATTCACATACTATTATTCTGCATCGCTGTATAATGTATTGCTGGAATTTGTATTCCTCTATAGCCAGTGCCATTCTGCATTTCTGTATAAAGTATTGCTGGGATTTGTAGTCCCTCTACAGCTTGGGGTCAGTGGTAGAACTACCAGGGTCACACACACAGCAGTGATGAGGGATTCGTCCGCTACTGGTGTGCTAAATTTTTCCTTGACCACGCCACTTCCAGGGGCACATGCACATGAAGAAATGGCGTCCGCAAAACAGCTGATTCGGATGACACGACCGGGTCGTCAAAAATGATAGAACACCGACTTTGACACTGTCCGGCTCCTCCCACAGCTCACATCCCAAATGTCCAGACAGCCAGTGGCGGCCTACAGTGGGTGAGAGTGCCTAAGTTCTGGACATGCAGCAGAGTAAGGCCAGAACTGTGTAGGGAGCCTAGCTGGCAGAGAGCGCCATCCCCGGCCAACCACCCCTTCCATGAAATTCCCGGTGAGTCCTCACTTCACAGTACCGTTACATGGATGGCGACAAGGCAACAAAACTAATTAAGGGGCTGTAGAACCAAAGCTATGAGAGAAGGCTACTAAATTTAAACTTGTTCACGCTAGAAGACTCGCGTACACACATACACACAGAGGTTGAACTTTATTGTATTGATCCCTCTCTAGAAATCCCCAGATAGCTGCTGTGAAAACTTTGGAAATCAGATTTTTGTTAGTAAAAACTGTTTTTTTACAATGTCTGATACAGTGACCTTATACTCCTTTCCTAATTGAATACCAGATATAATTTTTAACTATCATCCATTGAGGTACACAGATGAATTCTGAAACGTAGGGTTTTGCTGCTGCCTTCAGGTGGAATGGCCATTGACAAAAAAATTAAAGCCTGTCACTTTAAGGACATAACCCCTGGCAGTTTTGGCTTAGTGTCCTCAGAATGGATGTCTCCTTCTCTTTTGCTTTTTTATTTTAGTGACATTCTACTATGAAGAGCTGCTAGTTGATTCATGCCGGTTAAGTTAAAGCCTGGAAGTTTCTCTTGTTGTCAGGAAGCAGGTGTAGTCTCAGTACTGATGATTGGTCCTGTGGTGGTCTGTAGTTCCCATGGTCATATCATTTAAAGAGTGCAGGCCTTCCCAGTCACCTCGCTGTGGATCCTTCCTGCAATGGTCCTGTGTTCCTATCTAGTGAGGTATTTCAGCCCCCATTTCTGAGGTCAGACTCACTTGTTTTTTTACTGCGCATGTGCACACACTCACCCTCCCTCATCACAGCCATGTTCAGCAGGCCAGTCGCGTGTCCCCAGACCTCTAGTGAGGATAGACGCGCCATTCAGCTCTCCTCCTGCCCTCATTTCACACAGCTGTGGGACACCTGCGGCATTAAGGAGAAGCTGGCACAGACAGAGAAGAATGAGCTGGAGATGAATTCTGCTCTACAGTATATGTCCTATAGGCTCTGCAACGTTATCCTGCTGTCCACTGTGAGACGTGGCAATTTTTTTTTTCTACTGCTCTCCCGATACTTCACACTGGTCGGGGTCATAAGTATTCTAAGAAAAGGTACTTTTGCCTATTTATCTACTCCCAATTGAATGACAACTGCTCTCTGGTCCCTGTGTGTTCTATCTGTAAGGTAGAAATCACCAACTTAGCAGCAAATCACATTATTAGTTATGTCTGACACTGCTGAGACACCAGAAGAACTGAAGCAAAGAAATGCGGTGGAGATAAAACTCTATTGGCTACTACCTTCCCACACCCATCAGCTATGCAAGCTCTATGCAAGCTTCCCAAATCTCTGCAAAGCTATCAGATATAAGGTGGTTGGCATCCAGCGCCACATTACACGGACAATTGTACACTATACTCACCTGTTCTACACAATCAATAAATTGTATATCAACACCAACAGCAGACAGGTCACTGCTTAGGGATTGGCTGGGAAAGGAGTGCAGAGGCAAGCATGAAGGACAGAGCATAGGATGAAGAACAGAGCCTACCGAGGAGTAAATGGGAGAGAAATTGCTTCCAGCTTGTCAGGAGGGTCCTTAAGGAATGCTTACGGGGAAGAAATAGTTTGTCTGGATGTTTCTAATCTGTGAAGATACAAATCATCAAATAAGGTATGATGAGGAAAACACCTTGGTGGAATGTTTGAGTCTATGAGAACTGAGTACAAACACAGTATTAGGAGAAGGAAAGGTGAAATACTCCTATTATTGGATGGAACACAAAGCCTTGACTAGAAAGGATACAGTTTACTTGTTTTGGTGAAACAACTGCTGAATGAAATCCAGCTAATGGGATCTTCTCCTCCATACTCAGTGAGTCAATGAGACGAGTCTTTTGTAGGATCCCAGACAGAATCAGGAACATTAGGCATCTCTGCATCGGATTCCGCTGGGGAAAGTGGTTGGGGGAGCTTTAGGCCCCTGTGATAGGGCGAACGATGAGTTATATTGTCTGTGAAGGTTCTCATTCATCCAGGTCATGGTATACTGTATCTGTAAAAAATTAAGTCATAGATCAGTGATGTATCTTTCTGTAATCCCAGACAGACTCAGTGATGTCTCTTTACGTAATCCCAGACAGATCAGTGATGTCTCTTTCTGTAATCCCGGACAGATCAGTGATGTCTCTTTCTGTAATCCCAGACAGACTCAGTGATGTCTCTTTCTGTAATCCCAGACAGACTCAGTGATGTCTCTTTCTGTAATCCCAGACAGATCAGTGATGTCTCTTTACGTAATCCCAGACAGATTCAGTGATGTCTCTTTATGTAATCCCAGACAGATTCAGTGATGTCTCTTTCTGTAATCCAAGACAGATCAGTGATGTCTCTTTCTGTAATCCCAGACAGACTCAGTGATGTCTCTTTACGTAATCCCAGACAGACTCAGTGATGTATCTTTCTGTAATCCCAGACAGACTCAATGATGTCTCTTTATGTAATCCCAGACAGACTCAGTGAAGGCGGTCTGCATAATCCCAGACAGATCAGTGATGTCTCTTTATGTAATCCCAGACAGATCAGTGATGTATCTTTCTGTAATCCCAGACAGACTCAGTGATGTCTCTTTACGTAATCCCAGACAGATCAGTGATGTCTCTTTCTGTAATCCCGGACAGATCAGTGATGTCTCTTTCTGTAATCCCAGACAGACTCAGTGATGTCTCTTTCTGTAATCCCAGACAGACTCAGTGATGTCTCTTTCTGTAATCCCGGACAGACTCAGTGATGTCTCTTTACGTAATCCCAGACAGATCAGTGATGTCTCTTTCTGTAATCCCGGACAGATCAGTGATGTCTCTTTCTGTAATCCCAGACAGACTCAGTGATGTCTCTTTCTGTAATCCCAGACAGACTCAGTGATGTCTCTTTCTGTAATCCCGGACAGACTCAGTGATGTCTCTTTCTGTAATCCCGGACAGACTCAGTGATGTCTCTTTACGTAATCCCAGACAGACTCAGTGATGTTGAGATAAGGGCTCTGTGGGGCAATACCATCGGTTCAAGGACTTTTTTTTTGCTGAGGATAGTTCTGTATGGTTTTGGCTGTATGTTTGGGGTCATTGTCCTGCTGCAGGAACCACTCAGATGCCTCCCTGATATTGCATAACACATACACTGATCAGCCATAACATTATAACCACCTGCCTACTTGCCTTCTTCCCATGGTGCCATCTCTTCCCCAGGTAATCAACACACAGGCACCCAGCGATCCACATGATGTAATAGAAAATGTGATGAATCAGACCAAGCCACCTTCTTCCATTGCTCTATGGTCCAGTTCTGATGCTTGTGCGCCCATTGTAGACCTTTGGTGGTGGACATGGGTTAGCATGGGCACCCTGACTGGTCTGCAGCTACGTGGGCCCCATATGCAACAATCTGCAATGCACTGTGTTTTCAGGCACCTTCTATTGGAACCAAAATTAGCAATTGTAGCTACAGTAGCTCTTCTATTGGATCAGACTACACAGGCCAGCCTTCGCTCCTCATGTGCAAATCCCCAACTCCATGTGCAAAGGTCTAGCCTCAGATCTGCAGCTCTGTTGTTAATTGATAAATTATCCATTTCATTATTTGTGAAATTATCCTCATTTGCAGCAGTCTTTCTCCTATACCTATATTTGCACAGTACTGTACTTTCATGCATTTCTGGCACTACACAGCTTCCGGAACCTTCAGTAATCCTTCAAGCTGCACTGCCCATGCATGCACATCCACTTTCATAGGAAATATGGCTGTCAGGTTGAGTTGGGTGAGTTTTCCATGAAGTGAATGGAGGCTCACAGCTTTAAGTATGAAAGAGGAAGCCACGTAATGTCCTCAATATATTCAGAATAACTAACTTGGTACAAGTCTGCAGATCAGGAGTTCTGAATTTACATGCTGCATACTTGTTTTTGGTCATAAAACTGCAGCCAGAGATAGCAAGGTAACTAGCTCCACTAGCAGCCTATATCATTCTGTCGGTACAGATCTCCTTAAAAGAAAAACTATATATGATTTTCAGTGAGCAGCTATATTTGTTTTTTTATGATTGTAAGATTTATCTTTATTTTGGGACTTTTATATTTTATGTTTTCTATGCTATATTCAGTTGTTGTATGACATACAGATTTGCAGAAGCTCCCTCTAGTGGCTGTCCGCGGTATAGAGTCAGTCAACCGCAATGATTAACAATTACTATTAGGCATAAAAAAAAATCTCGGACGCATAAAATGGCAATCTACAGCCTCACCACCTCAGACGAGGACTAGGTCATTTTGGGGTACCCTAAGGCCTTGTTTACAAGGGTTGCAGGCTCTACTGCCTCTCTGAAAAGTTATCTGCAATGGATCAATTTTGGTAGGGTGGTTGACAGTGGATTTACAGAATACCTGTTTTTTTTTTCTTTTTAAAAAATCCCAATAGAGAGATTGCATTGCAATGCCGTGTCGCAACACGACCTCATTGGTTGCATTGGTTGCATTTGCCAAGTGGTACTGTCTTTCTATATATGCAGTATAACATTTGCTGTGGCATGTGTATGAGCCTGAGCGGCCATTATTTTATGTTGTAGGTGAGCAGTCATAGCCCAGGTGAGTGAGGCCTTAGGAAGGAATAATTAGTACTTCTAGATAGGGATGCACCAATACCGATGCTGGGCATTGTCACAAGTACTAAATGCCCTCATACTAAGCGGCGATGCCGGCGCTTAAACTTTTTAAACGCAATCGGCTGCCATAAGGGGACCTTGCGGCGCTGTGCACAGGGCAAGCCCACACATCTCTTTCTCCTCCTCCCACATCCAACCTGAGAGCCTGCACAGCCCAGCATAGACCCTACACAGCCACCTGAGAGTCCCCACAGCCCACCACAGGACCTGTACAGCCCCCTGAGAGCCTGCCCAGCCCACATGAGACATTGACTGCCATCCTGGAGCAACACAGAGTATGTAGCTTCATATTATTCTGCATTGCTGTATAATGTATTGCTAGGAATTGTAGTCCTCTATAGTCAGTGCCATTCTGCATTGCTGTATAATGTATTACTAGGAATTGTAGTCCTCTATAGTCGGTGCCATTCTGCTTTGCTGTGATTTTTAGTCCTTTATAGCCAATGCCATTCTACATTGCTCTAAAATACATTGCTGGGATTTCTAGTCCTCCACAGCTGGTGGTATTCCACATTTTTTTGTACATTGTATTGCTGGGATTTGTAGTCCCTCTACAGCTTGGAATCAGTAACAGAACTACAGTGTCGCAGCTGCAACCGGGCCCTGGCGCTCCACCACGGTCTTAAAATCTTTAGTCTGTGTTGGTTTCGAAAAACTGTCACATGACACAAAAAAAAAAGGTATTGATAATTGGCTAGTACTTGGAAAAAAGTATCGGTACTTGCCCCCGTCGCAACTGATTGGGCCAGGGGGAGGGGGGTGTATGTCTCAGTTTTGCACAGTCATGGACCGACTGGGTTTGCACCAACCCCTCTCACAAAAGCATGCCATACACCTTGCAGAAGATCTCCAGGATTTAAAAAAAATTGTATCAGTACATCTCTACTTCTAGAGCAATTATTACTGCACATACAAATTTCAGTTATATGAAATTTCTGGCTGATCTGCCTGATCCTTTGTTGCTTGTTAGGCACATATACACTACCTCAACCAATCAGGTGAGTTGCATAAAAAAGTATAATTCAAAAGATACTGGAGGTTATGGGTATTTGAGGTCCCGTATTAGCAAAGTCATATTTGTTTTGTGGAGCTTATTGGCTCTGGTTAGGTTGCTCTCACCACCCAGGGAACTGCAGGGGGGTCTCAAGATGAAATCTAGATGCAGAAGATGCAATTCCCGCAACAGAACACAGGGTAGGTGCGATGGCGAAGGCAGTGTAAAAAGGGGTAATTAATTGCGGAGAGTGCGGATCTTTTGTCACTTGTTCACTGGAGGTGGATTACAAAATGGAACACAACACAGACTGGTTATTTGTTTTGTCTTATGTCAAGTCTTGGATCACGGTGATGAATTTGAGTGGTTAAATATATGGATGTACTTATTTCACATATCACTAAAGAGCACTAAATATATTGGACTCGAAGAAGAATATATATTATATCTTTTTTGTAATGTAAATGGGTAAGCCTTCTTAGTCCAGTGGTAAACTCGGTCATGTTGATTAGTAGTGCTTCTGACCTGAAAAAGAGAGGTAAACTCTCGAAAGCTCGTCTTATAAATATTATGTTAGTCCAATAAGAAAGGTATCATTGCATACTGCAATACTCCGTTTTTGGTTTTCTATCTATCTATCTAGATAGATATATATCTCTATATACCTACACACACGCACAGCCTGCGGTACACAATGTCCCCTCCCTCTGATAAAGAACACCACTTACACGGCCCCAGACTGTGTCCAATGTGTGTGGCCCCAGAGCCCTGCACTCAGGCTTCCCCAGAGTGGAGCAGAGCATGGCAGGGGCTAAGCTGGGACAGCATGCCACCTGCTGGCAAAGTCAGAGAACTGCACCCGGCCAGCAGCAGCTGAGCTCCCAGATAAACGGAGCAGCCAAACATTTACCTGCATAATATTGGGGTTTGCAAAGGCATTTGGTGCACACAAAGTGGATTTATATCCTTTGTGGCTATGGAAGAAAATATATAAAATGAGTGTACTGGTTATTTTTTTATTTTTATTGCATCCCGTTTCCCTCATCTGTCTTCATGTGAGACATAGTTGAATTTTCATATGTAGACAAAGCTGTCACTGTGTCTCACATGAACACTAAGGAAGGGAAACACAGTGACAGCTGAGCCAGAAGGCTTGTTATTTCCACAAACCCATATATTTATCATGATTGGTTGTCATGGTGATCACATGATCAGAAAAAAAAGTCAACAGATTGCTCGAACGAGACCAGTGCTATTAGTGGTAAAGTAGTCTTGGAACCTGTATGGTTCCACTATACATCATCAATTAATATTTCCTCAACATGGGGCATACCATAAATCAGGGGTGCCCATTAGGTCGATCGCAAAGCGTACACTGGTAGATCGCGATCGACTCACTGACCTGTGTCCTGTCCTCCTGCGGTGTTTGTGCGGCTGAATGTGTCAGACGCCAGAGACGGGAAGGGGCGGGACACCTCTCCTCGTGTGCAACGTCAGCCACATTCGGTCACCCAAACACTGTGCGAGGTCAGGACGCGGGCACATGAGAGGAGGAGACCCAGGAAGCTGCTGCAGTGGAGGTAAGAAAAGATAGACAGGAGAGAGACATCAGAAGAAGAGAGAAGAGAGACGGCAAAGAAAGTGAGAGAAGAGAGACAGCAGAGAGAAACAGGGGAGAGAGCGTGAGGAGAGAGAGAAGAGACAGCCAAGAGAGGGGGCTGGTTCACACCACAAAGTCTGCATTCCAGAGTGTTCGGCCTCTAGAACGCAAGCCGGCCGGCTCCCTGTGTCCAGGGGCGGGAGGGGGTGTGGCGGTGCATTGAAGTCAATGGCGCCACAGCCACACCCCTCCGCCCGCAGTGCGATCGCCCCCACACCTGGAAAGCAGGGACATTAGTGCCTGCGTTCCAGTCCAGGGCGATCTGCAAAAATAGTGCTTGCAGCACTAATGTGCCTGCGTTCCGAGTGCGGGCGATCGCACTGCGGTCGGGGGGAGTGGCTGCGTTTCCATTGACTTCAATGCACCGCCACGCCCCCTCCAGCCCCTGAATGCAGGTGTTTTTTTCGTTGGTAGATCTCATTGAGCTCTTCATTTGAAAAGTAGATCCCAAACGAAAAATTGTGGGCACCCCTGCCATAAATCTACAACTGCAGTCACAAAGCGGACAAGGGTCTCTTCTACCAACTCAACATCAATTTTACTGAGCAGACGTATGCAAATAAGTAAAGATAAAGCTTCATACTAAATGTCATTTTTTGTAGCAGGCTTCTAAGTACATATGGAGCCTACCCATGGAGGTTTTAAAGCTTCACTCAGCCTTGGCAGACCCAAAACGCCGACCTGTAGATAACACCATTTCAGCCTTTGGACCTTGATACTGGGTTACTAGGTCTGGCAAGAAGTGACATTACTGGAGTACAAATTACATGAAGGAAGACTTTAGTCAATACTCCCTGGTAAATGTATCCAAATAACCTCATCAATTCTCCTCATTAACTGGCGTACTGCATATATTTCCTGCTGACCTTTAGCCGCATTGTGATAATGAAGGTACAGACACAGCCTGATTTTGTATGAGAATATTTATTATTTCTAAAGATCTTACAACCTGGCATATTGTGATTTCATCCAAAGAAATATATACAGTATTCTTTTTCCGAAGCCATGTGTGCATATACAGTTATATTATACATAAAGGCAATTCACTTGCAACATAAGAACAATCAAAATAACTTAACTGAATGGCGGTCATTCTCTGACACTTGGAAGCATTAAACACTGAGTGAGTATGTTACAGAATGGAAAGAAAACATTTAAAGCAAAAACAATATTAAAAGAAAAAGACTATTACATTCAGAGAAATGGTATTCAGCAGATTGCAATAGATGTATATCAAAATAGAAGTATAGATACATATTTACTCTTATTTGTTTGAGAAGGAAAGATTATCCTGATTGGCTCAAATGACTGAGCAAGCTGAAGCTCTTTAATAAGCTGTATACATACATAACGGACGTGGACATCAGAAAAGGAAACAAGATTTTAGAAGACACTCCACACCTGCAGGAAGAAAAGCTGCAACCCATCAGAATTAACTAGTTGCTGCACAATAGAATTGGCCTTATTATTAAATAATCGTTAAAACATTTGCTGGTGAATTTAAACTTGAACCACCTGACATCATCAAATATGGATACAAGCTTTGTGTGGCAATGTAATCTGCAGTACCGAAAGGCTCCTCATTGTTCACGTTAATGAGCCTCTGAAAAGGAAACATGAGTTTCCTTACATAACGGGGCAATAAGGGAAAATAAACATTTTTGGAAGTCTAAAAGGAAACGTACTTAGATAAAGTTTATTGTCACATACTTCCTGCCCAATAATCTCATGGATGGATACTGCAGGCAGCCTGTGCTTAGTATACTATGGTGAATAACAAATAACAAAGGGTTATGCACTGTTATACTTAGCCTAAAGCTGAACTCCAGGCAGATATACATGAAGCAGTGTATGTACCTGAGATTGTATGCTGAGTGCTTGGTATCAGCCTTTTGCAATCCCCTATACAGCAGCAACTCAGACTAGGAAAGGGACAGGCAGGGCTGAGGAGCATCAGATGTGCCACATGTAAATGTGTTGACAAGAAACACACTGATAAAAGGAGAGGGCAGAGTGACAGAGAGAGAAGGTCAACAGTGTGCTGCTTCTTTCAAAGGCTGGGAGAGGAACAAGATCTGTAAGTGTATTTTACTGCAACAGAGGAAAATCAGGTCCCCGTTCCTGCCACATAGAACAGTGCTGCATGGCACAGCGGAACATGGTGGACATATTTACAAATCCTTTGTCAGGTTAAACAGCTCCCATGAATGTATTTCGGGTGTGTGTTTATTCAATTGCCTGGAATTAAGCTTTGATACACTGGAGTTGATTTACAAAAGGCAAAGAGGCTGTTTACTCTGCAAGGGAATTTGCACTTTGCACGGGGAAGTTAACTCTTAGTTTACTGAATGGGGTGAAGCTCCTCTGGCTACCAACACCCAATCGTGTGCAAGCACAAATACTGGTTTTGTTTTTCTTTGGTCCTTGCACGATTGGGTATTCTTTGCAAAGTGAAAATTCACCACATTCACCAAGCTACCGGAATACTTCCCCTGCAAAGTGTACAACCTATTTGCCTTTAGTAAATCAACCCCAATGTGTAATACTTCCGGAAAACTGCTAAAGTGTTTAAATGTGAGTTTCTTAAAAGGCCAGTAATCCTACAATACAAACTAGTGTATGCATAATAATGAATTTCATTTAAAATGTGCATTAATAGAATGAAACATTTTTATCTTAAAAGTGGTGATTGCGGAGACAGATTTGCCCCATACAACAGACTTCCTGTTCCATAACCCCAGTGGAAGAAAATGCAGTCGAGCTTCTTGTGAGCAGGAAATGGAGAATATAAAAAAAACAGCCTTTAGCTACACCACAAAGTGACTCCAGTACCTGGACAATAAGGAAATGTATGTCTGTGACTCTTATCATTAGCCTCTTCACTGGAAGCGGAATGTATTAAAAAAATGATGATGCCGTTAGCAGTTCCCTGATGGTTGGGCATTAGCATGTCTGTAAATTCATTAATAGATTTACATTTCTTTAAAATGTTGCCGATAACATTCCTTTACACTTAACCAACCAAGAGTAAATTTGTCTCGCATATCCAACGTTGGCCTTCAAAGAATTATATATATTTTAGTTTTCAGAATGATCATATGTTTTATATAAAAAAAGAAGCTTTCAAAGTGCCAAACATCACCTTTGTCAAATCATGTATTTTATAATGGAACTGAATATGACACATGCTGAAAGTCAGGATTTATATTACAGAAGTAGCGGCTTATAATTAAAGCTTGAGTTTTATACATTGATACGATATTACACAATGTCTCTTCCAAGTTCTGTTTTTTTGTTTGTTTGTTTTTTATAGTTGAAATCAATGCACAAATCAACACAAAAACGATGAAGAAACAGAAACAATTACTTCACATAACTGAAGATACATAAAAAGATTTAAAATAGTAATTAAATTAATAGGCTCTGCTTATCAAATGACGGGTGCTGATCGGTCGTTTGTGACGGTAGGTCGGAGCTTGACGGTAACAAATGGATTTTCTCCGCTGTAAAAGAAGAAATCCAATTATTTAAACTCAGAAAAAAGTCAACTGTGCAAAGAAAAGCATTCTTGTTTTGTTCTATAATCCATCATTTAAAGCAGAACTCTGTATGGACACATTGCTTAAAATCTGTTTTACAATAAAACATTCTTTGGTGAATGCAGCTAAAACATTCCTATTATAAAACTTTACATGATATTATATCACATTTTAGTCATGTTCAGTAAAAATCTTTCCTTTTAACAGAGAAAGATTTTTAAGCAAAGAATCGCCGTCTGTCTAATAATCCTTTATAGAAATCTACCATATATTATTTCATGATATAGTATTTATAGTATGACATAACTATGCTCTATCCTGGATTTTTGTAGAATGAAGATTTATATACATATAAAAAGTACCACACTTTGTGTTTTGGAGGTTATATTTACTCTTTATCTATTAACATAGCATACAGAGATTCTGGTTTTATAATATGGTGATGGATCTTTATTAGTATTCTTAGCACAATATTTATTAGTTGATGTTTTAGATGGAATAATTCTCTTATCACATTTCATTATGCTTTGTGTTTGAGCACACCTCTGATAAAGAGGTGTTTGATCCCCAAAACATGTTGTACTTTCCTACGATAAATAAAGTGGATCTTTGATTTCAAATACTTGACACTCCATCAACTCTGCTTTTGGCACTCTACCTTTCTGTCCTCCACTGCTTTTAAGTCACTGGAGTTTATTTACAGAAAGGCAGACAGGCTGTTCACTTTGCAAGAGAATTTTCCGGTAGCTTAGCGAATGTTTTGAAAATTCACTTTGCAAAAAATACCCAATCAGGTGAAAGGAAACACCCCCGCCCCCCCCAAAAAAAAGCAGAACCCCCCTAGCATTTTTGCTTGCACATGATAAGATGATGGAAGTCAGCAGAGCTTTGCCTCTTGCCTTAAGCAAATTCCATTACAAAGTGAAAATTCACTTGCAAAGTTAACATTTGCCTTTAGTAAATCAACCCCATTGACGCCGAACAATCCTGGGACAAGCTGGGTCAGTGAGGAGTCAGAACTCCTGGTCTACATACTAGATGTGTGGCTGTTACTCAGAAAGTACTTAATACAATGGATCAGCTTGACAGCCAGCTAATTAGTATTTTAAGCAGAAGAGCTATGGAAGCTTTGATATCTCACGCTAAACCAAGGAAAGAAATGTTATACCTTAGGAACGGATGTTTCATAACTCCATTGGGTGTTGGTTTCTGTGCTGATTTCTGAAAAAACAGGGGAAAAAATCATGCGTTAAACAGGTTGTATTTCCTTGTGCTGACTTTTGTCATTTGTATGTTATTGATTATTTCAAAGATAACAGTTTTTTCACTTGTCAAGGAATGGCCACGAGATGGTAGCAAGATACCACATCAATAACTTGTCCACAGCATGTTAGAAACTGCAACTATAAAAGCTGTTGTAGTGAAGACATCTAGAATTCTTTTTACGCAAGATTACACAGCTTTTATCCAAGATTCATACATTGTGGCAGGAAAAAAAAAAAATTAGAACCAGTGTGGTGAAGAGGCACTATCCCTTTGCCGTGACAGTGAGTTTCTAAACGGCCTCTTGCCCCAGTTACAGGCACATTACGGGCAATCCAGCACCAAAACCAGATGTTCTCTGGTCTGCTCCTGCTCTGCATTCTGTAGTCCCGGGCCCCCCAGAGGAGCAGAGGACCCCAAAACCACACCGGGCGCGGTGTGGGGGGATATGGTGGCAAGATCCTGGCTAGTACAAGCGACAAGGGACCATGGAGCCAGCTTTCCAGCCAATCAGGAAGCTGGACGGTGTGTAATGACTCGCCGCCTGGAGTCCTGATACTAGAAGTTCCGGTATCGGGAATAGTATCGAAGCATTTGAGCGAATACGAGTACTCACCCGAATACTCAGTGTCGGCACAGATACTGATACCAGTATCGGTATATCCCTAATGTAGGGTAAGTGTTCACTAATTATAATCAATTGATTACAACTGCTCATTTTAAAGTAATTTTCTCATTTCCAGTTAAGATTTGATTCCTAATATTTTTGTTGTTTACAAATCATTTTCAAATCAAAATCCTTTACGAATCAGCATTTGCTGTGCAGGTCATTCACTATCCGAGGATCACAACCTAGTTTATTTGTAGACTGAGATATGAAGATTAAAGTATATCGACAGACAACATTCCATCTCATCATGAGGCGCTCATCACTCATACAATACAATGCTTTGTTGTGTCGTAAACGGAAACCTAACATGTGGCAGTGTTACATCATACATAGGTTACAAAGTTTATTTTATGGCAGACACTCTCAATAGCTTGCTGTCACTTTGACCTCTACAATATCCGAATGGTTGAATCACTCACTTTTGCCTTCCAGCAATGTGGCTGGCAAAATCTGACACTCGTATCTGGAGCCATTCCACCCAAATCCTTTGGAATTCATAAATTTATAAACTCAGGAGTTAAATCCTAAAAACACATTCAAGTACCTTATCTATTAACATAAATGCATCTTATTTGTGTATCACTCGGCTGTACATCCTCAAATCATCTCTGAGTGTGTGCCAACACTGTCCTCCTTTCTGGAGGGTGACTACTTTTGTTCCCCTTTTGCTTCTGTAATGGACTACAATCGTACGTTTATTTTACTAATCTGTACTGAAGTTATAGTCTATCACGTGAGTGAGCTTGGTGCACACAAGGACAGCGTCAGCACCAATTCAGAGATGATTTGAGGAGCTACAGCCGAGTGATACACAAATAAGATATATTTTTGTTAAGGTACTTGAATGCATTTTTAAGATTTCTCTCCTGAGTTTAGTGTCACTGTAACTATGGATATTTACTCTCCCACTGCTTGTGAATGTGTTGAAAACCACTTCTGTGCTATTCATTTTCTAGCAAGAATCATCCCTAAGACCTCTGACCGTCTAGATTCCCAATGTTTTGCAACCCTCTCTGCATGTCAAAGGATATTTTGTCACATATCTATAAATAAAACACTGTGTACAGAACAGATAATGCCCTTTATATGCTTAGATACCAGTATATTTTCTATAACTGGTATCTTGTGAGATATCATAGAAATGGTTTTCCCATGGGCATTAAAGGCATGACGCGATTGAAGAGATTGATAGTAACACTGCTTAGCTATAGAAATATAGATTTCTCTTTTAACAATTTAAATTATTTTAGAGAGTCATTGCCCTTTAATCGTGTTAATTGCAGAACACCTTGTTTTTTCCAAAAGCTAAATCGCTTCAATTTCTTATACAGAGATTTACCCCAAATAGATGTAAAAAGGTAAATCCCTTTCTCTGTAATATATGCACAAAGAAACATCAAATAATCACTGCAAGTAGTTCTGTCATTTAAATTGTAGGATAGGCGATTATTTACTCGAACTCTTATTTGGGATACTTATATTTTTTTGGAAACCCCCTTATTTATGGACAGTGATGGAAGAGTTTCATTTCGGGTATAAAATAAGACCAGGCAATATTATCAACTGCCTTAGTGGTATATAAAGATAATATGCTCTGGTTTCCATATTATCTAAACTAGGGGTGCACAGATAAAGTTTTTTCGGTATCGAGTATTAATATATTTTCTTTGGTACTCGCCAATACCGAATACTGATACCGGCATCCGTAGGCCCGGATTATCAAGAAGCTGGAAGGTGGGTCACGATTTGCTGCCTGGCTTCCCGATTGACTGGGAAGCCGGTTTTCTATTGAACACCGGCTTCACATTCCAAGGCAGCCTGGCTTCCTGACCATTAAGGAAGCGGGGCGGCGGGTCGGGACTGCTGCTCGGCTTCCTGATTGGTCAGGAAGCCAGGCTGCCTAGCAACAAGTGGAGCTGGCTTCTTAGCCAATCAGGAATTGGGCGGCGGGTCATGGATTCCCGATTAGCCAGGAAGCCGGCTCAATGCTCCCTCCCGGCACTGCCGGTCACAGAGCTATCTCCCTCTGACCGGAAGTATCGAAGCATTTGGGCAAGTACGAGTACTTGCCCAAATACTCAGCATCGGTGCATCGTTGAATTATATAGGCCATAGACTTATTAGGAATAAAAAGCGGTCTAATCAGGATTTATACATTTATGTATTACTACGACCAAGCAATTTGCTTATATTTTTTAGCTATTTTACATCTACTGTCAACTGGGATGTTGCACAGTATGAATCTGAATACAAAGCATATTTACCTGGTTTCAATATAGCCACCAATATTACCTCATAGAAAATGGTAATAAATGCAGCTCAAAAGGCGCATATATAGTATCCTGTAAAGTTGACCCTAAGGCATTTTTAAGCTGAAAGGGCAAGTACTACAGGGCTCAGAGAAAGGATTTCCATTGTTTTCAGTGGCCCCTGTTCATATCAGAGTGTTCTGTTGCCTTTAGACAAACACCTGTCGCGGAAAAAAAGTAAATTTTTGGCAGAATTCAGCCCCACTGACTTCAATAGGAATGCCTTTAAACATGTCTTTTTAAGATTTTGTTTTTTGCATTTATTGTGTGTTTTCCATAACATCTTAAAATTACCCCCTTCAGTGTCCAAACAGACCGCACTCCAAGAATCTCCAATAATAATCCAAGCTTTATTAAAATCCACAATAAAGCATCAATATGTCAATATACACCAACACCGCAAACCTCCAGTACACAATCCTGAGGATTTCGGTGTAATGGGGGGGGTTTGTGCATTATTATTGGAGATCCTTGGACTGCATTGTTTGGACACTTAAGCGGTTGTAGGTGAGAACGCACCTGTTTGACCAGCACCACCGGAGGCTCCAGAACACGATTGTGGCCGGAGAATCGGAAAAGTGAGATCTACTTGCGTCTTTAAAAAAATCTTACAATGACCGTTTAGCAGTATATACATGACTGTAGAATAGACAAAATGTATCTACAATTTCAGGGGATGATGAAACCACTACTCCCATTTTATTCACTATTGCCCCAATATATGCCGGACGCAGTTGAGCACTTGCTTTAGTTGCTAATTATCAACTCTCTCCCTCTTCAAAATAATGTTGCTCGGCAAAAAACTATGTTCTGCTTTCTTGAATGTAGTTTTTCACCAAATCCTATGCCACTCCCCAATCCTTTAGAGAAATAGTAGTGGGGTTGCTACGATATTCTTCTGCTCTATTCACTTGCTCCATCACATTGTCTTCCCAATCTTTTAAATTAGCTTTAACAGCTGAAATGTCACCAAATGTTTATCAGGAGTTTGTCTGTGTACAAGATGTCTGAGAATAGCAAATGCATGGGAAAAGCGTTAGAGGTCTCAGAACCGCTCAGGGATTCTAGACAGGTAGCAGCAGGTAGGAAGCTAAAGGCAGGTTGGCGCACACTGCATCAATAAGAATCAAAATGGTCTCTTAAGCCTTGGAGTTATGGCAGCTACCATGTCTTTAGGGACAATATCATCCGGCAAGGATTTTTGAGACTCTTCATCAGATAAGGACCCCACAGAGGCCACTAAGGTTACAGGTGGGCCACGTAATGATTTTGCAAGGGAAGGCATTGAGGTACACCTGTGGTCACAAATATTAATCAAAATTGCAATTTGGCACATGAAATCCTTCATAACTGCAGTGAAATCCTCCTGCCAGGTAAGACCAAGGAGGGGACCACACATGACGGAGCTAAGAACGACTCAGAAGAATGTAGGGACTCAAGAAGGCAACAACATTGTAAGTTGTCATTATCAAGCCCTTGATAGCGAACAATGCAGGCTGCTCTGGAACGGTTAGTGGATTGTGAGCCATAGGGACTCGATACAGTGGGATTGCTCCTTGTGTGTTTGGGATCCAACATGTTGCTTCTCATGCAGGGACAACTTCACAAAAATACAAGGTCAAACTTTGGGTACTCGCACACTGGCTGATGGAAACAGGAAAGGGTTAAATCGCTGGAGGTGACTGTATACTGGGGCATGCTGGGAGTGGGAGGGGTTATATTAGGCTTTTTGGTTGGCAGTGTCCAAATTCTCCTGTAGGTGGCAGTAAAACCCAAATGTCTTTGAATCCTGTGTCCCTCAATGAATGAGAAAAAAAAGCGATTTGTATTAACAGCGCCATGTGCTGCTATTTTCTAGCTAAGAAGCAAGAATAGTCTGTGGCACTGTAAAGTTTCCAAATATTTTTGGATTTACATTGGAAGCAGTGAAGTTACACGGTTAGCTGTAAGAAACCTGTATTTTAGGTAAGTAAGCTGCACGTGTCTGTGTCCCTATGAGGTAAATTTACCCTCTCTGATTGACAATGGTCACCAGAATACAAACTGACGCAAAATCAAATATTTTTTAGTTCTTAACAAGTGAGGAAATCTTTCAATAGGGACACCTGTCCTCCTCACTTCCTGTTGTGTCTCCAGGACAGGAAGTGCTGGGAAATCTCCCCAATAGGACCAAACATAGCTCTACTTTATTCCTAATTTAAAGCCTGGGATTGTCAGCTACTGCCATAAAAAATTAAAAGGTTACACCGAGATTTTTTTCAGCAGGTGGAGGGCTTCAACGTACAAATGATCTCGATTGCTCTAGAGATGCCTGATCACGTGCATTGGTCTGTGAAGGCGCAGACCCCCCCCCCCCCCCC